>NW_008795405.1:4873281-4934495 GCF_000699145.1 Aptenodytes forsteri | reverse complement strand
ATGGAGAGTGGCTTGGCAACTACATCAGCCAATTCCCTCAAGACTCTGGGATGCATCTCATCAGGTTCCATAGATTTATGTATGTTCAGGTTCCTCAGGTGGTCTCGAACCCGATCTTCTCTTACAGTGGGAGCGACTTTGCTCCCCTAGTCCCTGCCTTAAGGTCCATCCACTTGAGAGGTGTGGGAAGAGAGATTGCCAGTGAAGACTGAGGCAAAAAATTTGTCAAGCAGCTCAGCCTTCTCCTTGTCCGTTGTTACCAGTTTGCCAGTCGTGTTCATCGGGGAGGTATGCTTTCTTTGACCTTCCTTTTCTGGCTGACATAGCTATAGAAGCCCTTCTTATTTTAATTTGCGTCCCTTGCCAAGTTCAGCTCCAGCCATGCCTTGGCCTTCCTGACCCCATCCCTACAAAACCGGGCAACATCCCTATACTCTTCCCAGGATACCTGTCCCTGCTTCCACTGCCTGTGCATTTCTTTTTTGCTCTTTAGTTTGAACCAGCAGGTCTTGACTCATCCATGCCGGTCTCTTGCCTTCCTTTCCTGATTTCTTATGCATGGGGATTGAGAGCTCTTGTGCTCTATGGAAAGTGTCCTTAAAGATCTGCCAGCTCTATTCTGTTCCCTTGTCCCTGAGGGCAGTTTCCCAGGGTGTCCTAACCCTGGATTAGGGGTTAGGACTAACTCTTGAACAGCTGGAGGTTTGCTTTCCTAAAATTCAGGGTCCTGACTTTACTCTTTGCCTGTCCCATATCCCTCAGGACTGCAAAGTCCACCAGTGCATGATCACTGCAGCCCAAGCTGCCTCCAATGTTGACGTCTCTGATTAGCTCACGTGCGTTGGTGGCCAACAGGTCCAGTAATGGATCCCTTCTGGTAGGGCTGTCTATTACCTGGCTTAACAAGTTATCCTCAATGCACTCCAGGAGTCTACTGGATTGCCTACAGCTCGCCATGCTACTTTTCCAGCAGATGCTGGGGTGGTTGAAGTCCCACAGCAGGATGAGAACCTGCGAGCACGATGCCTCCTGTAGCTGGAGTAAGAAGCCTTCGTCAATAGGCTCCCCTTGATTGGGCGGCCTGTAGTAAACATCAACTACAAGGTTCCCTTTGTTGGCTCGGTCGCTACTTCTTACCCATAAGCTTTCAACCTGCTCATGGCTATTCTTCAGAGACAGCTCTTCACAGTCTATCCATTTCTTGACATAGAGGGCAACCCCTCTGCACTTCCTTCCTCACCTGTCCCTTCTGAACAGCTTGTAGCCATCGATAGCCGCACTCCAGTCATGGGATTTGTCCTACCAAGTTTCAGTAATGGCAACCAGGTCATAGCTTTCTAGCAGCACGGTAGCTTCCAACTCCTCCTGTTTGTTGCCCATGCTGCGTGCATTGGTGTAGAGGTACTTCAGATGGGCTGTCGGTCGTGTCACCTTTTTAGAGGAACACCTTAATTCCTTTGAGATATGTACCACCTTTCAGTGGTGTTTCCCTGTTGGTTCCTATTACTTCAGGAGCTCCGGCTCATCTCTGTAAGACTTCCAAGTGTGCCCCAGTGTACCCAGAATGTCTCAGAGCAACAGGCTGCGGGCCCTTGCTAGCACCCCGTCCCTCAAACCTTGGTGTGTCATCCCATGGCTTGTCACGGGCAAGCCTGATATTATCCCCTTCCCCCTTCAAGTCTAGTTTAAAGCTCTGTCAGTCAGCCCCACTAGCTTGTGAGCAAAGACGCTCTTCCCCCTTTGAGAAAGATGAATCCTATCCAACGGCAGCAGGCTTGGTGCTGTGTAGACCATCCCATTATCGAAAAATCCAAAATTCTGGCAGTGACACCAGCCACAGAGTATTGCAGTTCCACTGTAAGGCACAGAGCCATAGGAAACCTGGCTTCATTAATTCTAGAACTGCTTGGATTTCTTACACCGTTTTCCCTAAGATGAATTTGTAGTTGGTAATGTGTGAGTATGAACATGTTTTCAAGTGGTTCTAAAGAGAGGAAAAAAAACCACTACCCAAACAAACTACTATTTTCAAAATCTTCCCGCTACTTCTGAAGGTCAAATTTCAAGTACAAATCCATTTTGTTTTGGTTTGGGGTTTTTTTTGTTTTATGTAATGTATGTTGGCTAGTATTTTTACCTTGCAGTAGAACAAAGAGCAGCTTCAACTCTAAGATACTGGGTTTTGCCAGATTTTTTTAAAGAAGCAAAAATTAAAAAAAAAAAAATGTTATAGGTGTCCCCTATATACACTGTAACTTCTAGAATATTGTACATTTACCTGGCTTTCATAAATGTCTTAGTGATGTTTATTTCCAGTGTTTCTTATTTCCATCTGCAGCTTCCAATGAACATGGTGAAAGCAAAGCTGTTACATTACATTTTAAAATGTTTTTTAAGGTCAGTGCTTAGTTGAAGTCACAGGTACTCCAGAGACAACATGATGGAATTTTTCTGGCACTTTATAAGAAGAAAAAGTTACAAAAAGAATAATAAATAGTAAAAAAAACCAAAAAAAAAAAAAAAAAACGCCAGGAACATCCTATTCTATGGGGTTTGCATTACTAAACCACTTAGTTAGGAACTGGGATCCCGTTATATTAAATACCACAAAAAGAAGAAAACTTACTACAGGTGCCTTTAAAAAGCTTTTAAAAGTAGAAATGTATATGCAAATTTTGTATTAGTTTGTTTCAACTCATCTTTCCTAAAAAATGGGTTATAGAATTCTCCCAGGAGTCAATAGGTATGGAAGAAAGTTATTCCAGAACTACTGGAAATTTTGGATGGGGATCAGCATTAATTAGGGCAGTCTTGTATTGGTGGCCTGTAGCATGGTGTTATGGCCCAGTGCACTGTCCCGAAGTAATGAGGCATCTCTTCATTGCTTTTGAAGGAAGTACCAGTCTACAGCTTGAGATGCATCCCCTGACAACAGAGCTCTCATGATGGCAGACAAATACCCTACAGGCTCCTTTACAAGTGAAAACAAGAAGTTTATTCTAATCTCCCTTTGGATACCTTAGGAATATGTCAACCTTAGGTAGAATTGAAAAAGCAGCAAATACTGTCTGGAAAAGGCTGCCTGAAAACCACTGCTGGAAGCACCAACGGCTCTCCGGAAGACAGGATGACTATCAGGACAAGCCAATCAACATCTCTGATGCACTTGGCTATGCACTCCATTACAGCTCAAACACGATTTTTCAATGAGTAGGGAAGGTAGGTTGATATAAAGAGTGGGCAAATTGGTTTCATGGGAATTTTAGTGGTAGTCTCGGGAAAATGCATTTGTTGTGTCCTCAGATAGAAGCTCCAGCTGGCCCTAGGTCAGTAGTGTGGACCTCACCTTATGCTTGTTTCATAAGCCAGGAACCCACTGAACTATAAAGTGGTGTTTCTTCCTGGCCTGGCCCTGTGTACCTCCCGGTGCCTCAAATTGAGATAGGAACTAAACCAGAGTACAAGATTGGGTCTACGAAAGATTCCCAAGAACTGCAGAATGAGAACAATAGGCAATGCTGGAAATTAAAATTTGCATTTTATCTCAGGAGCTGAGAATTCTGAAACAGTCTGTCTACAGCAATGTGCAAGCCAGTTAATAGTCAATTTCGTGATAACTTCTAAACAGGCAATGATATACATAACACTGAATCTAGCATAGACTGCTGCAACCAACAACAGTGATAGAGATGAGTGCCGCTTATGATTTCCTCACAGTCCCTTGGAAGAAACTATACTATGACTTTGCTAAGAGACGGTTCCAAAAATTCTCCCAACATCTACCCTGTCCAGAAAAGCAGTGTTATTTCTCTTAGTTTATTGTAAGCTCCATTTTGTGGTAGAAATAGAATAAACTCAACCTTTAGGACATCCACCAAATACAGACATAACAAAATTTACCAGCATAAATCAAGTTAGGAGAATGGGTTTTCAGATTTTATGGCCAAGTTTTTGGTCATTTTTTCAGAGTTCCTGGGAGTTGCTCTCTTGGCATCTCATCTGTTGATCTTGCCCTCAGGGCCCATGCAACTTTCCATTTCCCATATCCTTTTGTCTTGTAATCCCCATGCAATGGGTCACATTTGCTTTATTTGTTTGAGTTTATACGTCATGTTTCTTTAAAAAGACACGGATGAGGTCAGGAACCTTTGGAGAAAGGCAGTAAGATGACTTCTCCCCAGGGAATAACTGAATGTGCTTAGGCAGACAAGTTTTCAGTATGTGGGGTGGGGTGCTCAGAGAGGGAGAGCTCAGCAAGAGGTGAAAATAGGACATTGCAGAGTGAAGGAGGGAACAGACACACAGCCAAGCCTGAGAGGTGATGGAAATAAACATTCCTGGGGACTTAGGAGGGACTGCGCATCATTTGCTGCATCTCAGAAAACCACCATGTTGCTGGTCTGAGATGAAGCCTGGAAGAAAGGACTCATTTGTGGGCAGGAGGAAATTTGTTTAGAGATGCTTTTAATCTTACTCTGTTTTTCTTAAATATTTTAAAATGTCTCTTTTTTTTTAGAAAGGATACTTATTCTAACCTGTGTTCTGACAACGCCTTTTTTTTCCTGCTTAAAATCTTTGTAGTCTTGGAGAGGGAATTTACTGTAGGTTGATTGTTTACGATGACCCACCTTCCATCCCTGGTTGACTTAAGGCCCCATCATGTCGTGTCTTCAAGCTCTTTCTTTTTCAGAATTCCGTCTCTTTTCAGAGCAGGCCAAATCCTGGAGCTGTACTACTCGTTACCCTTTACCTCAGGGTCTCAGTACACAAGGCTCCTGTTCAGCATGCACCTGTCCATTCATTTGCTTGTTCCTGTTCGTTCTCTGCCAGCCATTCTAATCTGTCCCCTAATTCTCCTTCCTGCCTCCTGTTCTCATCTCCAGCCTCTGTCCTTGGAGGAGCCAGCTACTCCTCTTCCACCAGAAGGCAATTAACTAGTCACAAGTTGATCAGAAATTTTTTTTCTTCTTGATATCACATCATTACTTAACATGTACATAATCGCTCCGGTAAGGAAGCTTCTTGATAATCCAGGGAAAGTTACATATTCCAGCTCCTTTGGGATCTTTCTGGTTAGATTCACGAAGGAAACCTTTCTTGCTCAGAAAAGTTATTCTATTCCACATGTTCCATCACTGCCAGCTTGAAGTATCTTGATGCTACGGCTACAGCTGGTGCTGGCTGGCAGTAACCCCTGATTTAGCAAACTTTTGTCATACATTTATTGGCAAGAACTGAGCTCAGAGCAAACTGCCCAAGGTTCAAATGCTCTGTTACAAAGAAAAAGTACCTGAATGCAAAGTAAGGCAGTACTCTTTTGGGAATGTAAACCCCAAGAACAGTGGTACCATTTCAAACAGAAGTTTCATCTAATCTAGAATCCTGTCTCCAGCTATCAAGGAACAGTATTGAGAACTTTGCAAATATATCATGTGGGTTTTTAAGGGTATTTTCCTAGCATCTAACAATTTTTTTTCATGGAGTTCCTGAACCTGTGGTGATAGTCTTGTATTTAATAGTAGCCTTGAGGTTTCTTTTTGCTTCCATGAATTTGTGCTGACACTTTTTGAACCTGTATGAACTTCTAGCATCCATAAGATCTTTCAGCAGAGTTCTCCTACTTAACCATGCAGTGTGGGTGTAGTCACCCTTTTGAATAGGCCTCCTGCAAGTTTCTAATTCAAGTGGCCTAATTCTTACTATAATAAAAGAGAATTTATCTCCTGAAGACCTTTATTTTATCATAAAATGTGCTTTTCTAAAATGAATGTAGAAAATAGAAGATTTAAGTTGTTTCTTTCCTGGCCAGTCTCTGCTGTGGTTGCCTGATATGTTGCAAGTGCTTCAGCAGCAAGGATCCCATCTGGATGGGAATTTTTTAACAAGGAAGAAAGATTTATTGGGGTTGTTAGTTACTGGAGAGAGGTTGGACCCTTCTGGCTCTATTCTGTGGCACTTGGAAGACAACGTGTGAACCAGAGATCCCATGACCTCTGATGGAGGATCTGTCCCTTAGACACATCCTAGTCTCAAGAGAACAGCTTTTTTTCTGCGGAAGCAGGGCTGTTCTGCTGAACAGATAAGGTCAGCTAATAAAATAAATGAGACTAGCTCATTTAGAAGCTCAAAGGGAATGAATGGACAGAAGACACCTGGGGCCTAGCAAAACTGCTTTCTTCAAAGTGGAGTTTCTGAATGAAACTGGGGAGGAATGATGTTCCCTGTTCCCTCAAGTAGCCTACACTAATCAGGTATGTAACTGCAACTGCGTCTTTTTATTGAACAGTAGAAGATTGCTGTTTCATATTGGATTGTTGTTTTATACTGGAATTCAAAGCCCATGTAATCTTTGTTGGATCTCAACGGACTACTCTAACATGGAAGGAATTACCCTTTGTGAGATACTACAGCGTGCAGGCAAACCTACAATACATCCCCAGTTTTGTTCAAGCATACACAAAATTTAATCTGCAGAATATCAGCCACTGCTGCACACAACTGAGCTCTTAAATCAGCTCTCATCCCTGCCTATCTGGAAGTGTTTTCATCCTTGTCTGATCCTGTAGAGTCCAAGTTTTTTCAAACTTAGCAGTTCTGGGGGAAGTCCATTGTTTTGTGGAATATAGGAGTGTTTTTCCTTAACAATTCCTATGACCACTGGAGTCTTGGCCTACTCCTAGCAGTGTCTATGCTACAGGCGGTAGAGAGGGTATTGCAGGGAGGGGCTGTTCTTCACTAAAGTCAGTGCTGACAGCAGTATCCTCCATGGTGCCAGAAGGACTGATGTGGGTTACTCAAGAGGGGTTGTTCTTCCATCTGTTTTAGTACCGAAACAATGTCCCAGCAGGATGCTGGAAGCTATAAGGGGGATGAGATGTAAAAGCCTACTTTTCAATGCTCCATTATTCTGTGTAGTGTTTGCTTCTCTTCTCTATTGTGTATTTGATGAAGTTTTAATTATTATTTATTATATTTTTAATGCTACATGCCAAATACTGTGAATGCAATGAAGATGGTTGATAAATAAAATAATCAGTATTATGCACGAGAATAATTGTGTAAAAATTGGCCCCTTGCATAGTGAGTAACCTCAGTGAGCTGGTAGTTCTGCAAAACGTTTTACTATTCACACTGTTTCTGTAGCTTTTCTTCCTACATGCCAAACCTGTAATTAAACCTGTCCTCTTGTTTCTCGTGGTAGGTAAGGAGTGATACCTACTTTTAACTTTCGTCTTCATTTCCAGGTATGTAAACTGCCTTGGCCAAAGTAAAGCTGCAAGCTTGTGGCTAAACCAGGAAGAGTCCTGGTCCCAAGTCTCCTTGCTTTAACTGTAAGACTCTGCAGTAATCTAATTAAGGTATTTATGGGTAAAGTTCTTTATCTGCACTAAAAATGACATTAAACAGTCTAACAAGTTGCCTTTGTTAGTAGGTTAAGCAGAAAGAAAGAGTGCAGTGGCACTTTTTTCATTAGAAAATGTAAGATATTTTTCTACTGTCCAATTTTGAATTTTTTAAAGAGAACTGGCAAGAGGCTTGAATTACCTCTGTAGATTTTTCATTGCTAATTTTAAGTCCGTGTAAGTGAGCAACTGGGGGGGCATAGCCATACCAAGCACAGAGGAGAATTAGGTATCAGTTAGGGGAATTGGGAGTAAATCAACACAGGAAGACCTTGAAAGAAAATGCACAAGTCACAGAAGGGAAAAAATACTACAAAAGGCAGGAGTCTGTGACTGGTTACAGCTGTCAGGAAACATCAGTCCTGCTCCCAGTCTTCTTCGCTATTTAAGGAAAGAAAAGAAATCTGAAGAATTTAATTTTAATTATATAAAATAACACGCTGGGGAAGCTGAGCATGCCAGGGCCTACCCTGTATCTAATGTTTCACATAATTTGCCTGTTGCCCTGGCTGGGAGCTCCTATACATGCCTGTCATGTGAACTGCAGTTCCCCAAGGCTTTGGGATTATTCTGGTTTTGTGCCATAACACTCTGTTCCTGTTGCTTTAAATCTGATTAATGAATCGGAAGTTGGGTTGATTTAGTACTTTAGGTACCAGCATAAAATTAATGGCTGTAATAACTTTCTCAGATCCTATTGCCTTATTCTCCCTGTTATCTTCAAAGAAAGGTGGACAAGAACAGTAGGTTAAATTTCAATATAACTTTGTTTCATTAAGCTCTAGAAACTCAGATGCAAATGAGGGGGATGGAAATCGGGTGTAAGTTATCCCTCCCAATGAAGTCTCCAGGCAGTGTTAGATCAGGTACATTAGCTGCAAAGACATGCAAAATTGTTTCTAAGTTTTGTTCACCTTCCGGCTAGGAAAATGTTTTTTCCCCGCTTAACAACAGCAACAACAAAAAAACAAACAAACAAAAAAAATCAAGGGAGCGACCAAAGTCTGCCCAAGTAAGAGCAAATACCTTTCTTATCCTCCTTGGTGCTGGCTGGCATGACAGTAGTCGGGTGTCCTGCTACCCTGGAGGGAGTTCAGACCATAATCCATAGTACAGCTTGGGAACAGGAAGGGGACCTGGGGAGGCAGCACGCCCCTGCTGCTATGCCAAAGTGCCACAGAGCCCTACTGTGTTTGCCGTGCCCCCAGCTCAAAGAGAAAGTTTTGTTTCATCTGTTCTGGCAACTTCACAATTCCCCTTCTAAGCCCCTGAAACTGAGACGTGGTTGTGTCACATGAGATGCACAGTGCAAAAAAAACCGTGTTGGAATCAACAGCACAAAAATCCCCAAACACGAGTGAGCTAAAGCACTACCAAGCCCTTAAATGCTGCCCTTTGCATAGGAGCACCAGATAAAACCAACGGTCAGGGAAGAAAAGCTGCTCAGAGAGCACCAAAAGTGTGCCATTGGGGTAGATTACCAAGAAGCTCATCTGCCTCCTCTTGGGAGAGCTGTCCATGCCTAAATTTACCCTACGACGATGGATGCAAGGACAAGAAAGTACCAAGCTACTTCCTCTGGAAATCAAACATGCTTTCCTAACTCTTTCCACTCTCGACGCTCCCTGCTGATAAAAGGAAAAGGCAACAGAGTGTAAAGTTCATTGTGGTGCAAACTGATAAACTGGCTATATATCTATATTAATGAGTCAGACTCTATTTTGAATTTTCAAGAATAGTACTATGGATTTGAGAGTCTCGGGTTACTGACAGCACAGTATTAATATGTTCTAAATCCTGGGTTTTTCATACAGAGTTAGTACATCTACTGAACGGAAATCACACTAACTAAACAAACCCAAATAATCCCAGGGGTTTATGTAGGACGCTGTCTCAGCTTCAGATGTTTCGAACTTTGGGTGTTCATTTCCTTTAATGCTAGTCTCCAAAGGTCTGCAGTTCAAAGGGGAAAAAAAAGCTGAGCATTTGTGCTTAAATAACACTGTGTACTGTTTATTCTATTAGTGACGGTGATCCAGGCGCTTGTATCATTCTTTGTATCAGACTTTGACACTTGGATGTCTATCCTTGGATTGGCTGTTTGTTACAAAAGGCTGTTGCTTCAGTCATTGCTTGAAACACTGGAATGAAGCCTGGGCCTCTTGGACATTTTAAGTAGCTGGTTTATTTGTCTTTCCAAAGCAATTTATCTAAATAGGCCAACACAATCAAATTACATGGGATTCTAAATACATTCCACTGCCCAGTCTGACATCTTAATTAGAACTTTTAAAAAATAATGATTACCTTTCGGCTCCCAAAATTTCACAAACCTTTCTTAAAAATTGGCCAGTGAATATCACTAACAGCCGCACAAAGCTGTTTGTTTTTTAACGTTGATCAGACTTTCCATTGGCACATATCCTGGCAAAAAAAAGCTGCTAGGAGGAATACAATTTATGCTGGTTCAAAAACACAAAAGCAGAGAATCACTGATAGTTCCAGTTATGATCTTTATCTTGCATGAAACCTTTCTTATCCACCTTCGCCTAAAATAGTGCCTTATAAAAACATTTCTTTTCCAATAAAGTGTAACCTAATTGGGTTACACAATGTTGTGAGTAATTTAAAATACCATGATGATTGCATTGCCTTTTCCACACTGCTTCCAACTGAACTTTGTTTCCGCAGGGATTGTGTAAGTGGAGATGTTGTTAAGCGTCACTTTGACTTTTTCTGTATTCGTATACAAATTGCCTCATGTGCCTCAAAGTGGACTATCATCTGTGAATGAATGAGGATAAATATTCCACGCTACTCAGAAACAGAAGACTGTGGAGTGTGTGAAAGACAAACAGCATCAGAGCTAAGGGATGAAGATTTAACAAGATGCTAACTAGCCTTACTACTTCCCTTGGTTTTCTGTGGATTGTTAAAGTGAAATAAGTTTCAGACAGCTTAAAAACCTCTCAGATGCACAGCCAGATGATTTGCACCGATCTTTAAAAATAAAAACCCCAGAATTTCAGTATAGTTGTCAGAATTGCAAATGGTTCTTTTAGTATTTTGTTCCAGATGTGCTTGTTTGAGGGTCTAGATACTGAGCTTGAAAGATGGACATTTTAATTTAAGATAGTTGTATCTGACCACAACTTGTATCAAAACTCCATTACTCAAGGTAAAGTAAGTACAATTTGCTAGAGATTAAAATCTGTTAAATATTAGTTCAGTTAGCAGGTTTGGTGCATAAGAACAAGGTTCCATTCAGTGGAAATTAAATTAGAACTTTTCACTCCAGCATGCCAAATGCACAGCAGCCCCTAAGAGACACCAGCACCAAGAACTGGGCCTTCACACAGCTTCAAACTATATTCATGACCGCTTTCATTCCAGGTGACCAAAATGAACCTAGTCTGGCATAAAATCCCCTGAAAAGCAGACAGCTGTAGAATTCTCAGAACAAACTGCTTTGATCTACAGATCCTCTTGTATTGCTTGCTAATGTAGACGTAGCCTTTGTGACTTTGGGAAGTTTCAGCTGCTCTGTCTGTGAACAGTTCTTCATTTAAAGTAGTTGGCAATGTTTACCTTTTTCTTGAATACCACTTTCACCTTCACAGATATGTGGTACTGTTCGATTACAAACTATCTGAATGAAAACAATGAGCATCAGAAGTTTGATGCTGTGTGTGTAGAGACCATAATACAAATAAGTTCCTATATTCCTTATCTGCTTGTTGCGATTCTGTGGTCATACTTCTTTTATTGCACAGAAGATTCATATTCAGTTTCTATTATCACAGCTAGAGTTATGCCCAGTATTTTCCATTAAAGTTTCAGATTATTTTACAGCATAAGACAGTATCATTTGCATCTTATGGCAAATCAAACAATATACAGAAGAAAAAAGGTCAGTACCATATATTTCTGGGATTTCTGCCTTGTAGTTTAGTGGACCCTAAAAAAGGGTTAAGAGACAGCTTCTTAAGCATAGCTGTCACTGGTTTTGGCTGAAACATATTCTCATCCTGCCTCATTCAATACAGTCTGTCTCATCTGCTTTTCTGTCTCTGTATGGAGAGAGCAGAGGGCCGCTGCCAAAACCAAGGGAATCTGCCATCCTCAACCCATTGCTGGTAAAGCATGAGCAAAAATTGACAATGGGAAGGATGGATGGATGGATGGATGGATGGATGGATGGATGGATGGATGGATGGATGGATGGATGGATGGATGGATGGATGGATGGATGGATGGATGGATGGATGGATGGAAGCCCAGCAAACAGGATAAAGCTATCAAACACTGAGGAATGCATATAGGAACCTGTATGAAACAGAACAGAAAGAATGAGGAGAGTCGGAGACTTGTGAGCAGCAGAACTGTTGGAGAGATGGCAGCAAAAGACTGGTTGAGGAGACTATGAAATCAGAATTCATCAAATGCAGAGTGAGAAAATGATGCTAAATGAGAGAAGACAGAGAATTTAGGAGGATAGAGTTGCCACTGCAGAAATTCAGCTTGGTCACCTAAGAACAATATCTGCTATGCATACATACATACATCATCTTGTATTTGTGTGGTAGATCTAGTAGCTGTGCTGCTTGCTAAAGAAATAATAGTCAGTTGGCAGCTCTAGGAGAGAAATTTAGAGCTGGAAACAATGATATCAAAGTGAGAAGTCCTTGCTAATGCCAAGAACAAATATGTGAGACAACGGGTAGGAAAAATTTCACATTATCAGTGGTGGAAGAAGGGAGTAAGAGTATCAGAGCGAAGAAAAATACCAGTTGTCTGGTATTTTGAAGTTGAATAAGATGCAGAGAAAAGAGAAGGAAGAGGTTTAAGATATAATATATGATCCAAGACAACATTATATCAGTCAAAGACCAAACAGAGCATGCTGAAAACACTGAGATGACTTAAAGAAGAAATACTGATTTTATTAGGAAGAGGAAAAAGAACAATTAAATTCTTATTTGCCTTCCTAAAAGGGTGAAAGGACAAATAGGTTGAGATATAAAGAAACACTGCAAACATCATTTTGTTTACTGGCAAACAGGTAAGTGATAATGCAAGTCTCTGACTAATAGGTCAAAACAGTTTGCAGGCTGTTCATGGAAAGCTTTGTGAGAAACAACCAAAGTTGTTCCTGGAAATGAAAACTTCATTGTTGTGCATATTAAAATACGTTCTCTCGTGCTCCTGAAACAAGCCAGCCTTCTTCAGATATGCTCTAAATAAAAGAAAAAGACAATGCTTTGCTAGCCTGCATGACATGACTTTCAATTTATCCAGGATGTATAGCCTGTCACAATCTGTACTTCCACGGCAGGACTGCCTCCCAAGCAGGCTAACTTAAAGCTTGTCTGAGTTTCCTTTGTGAGCAGGATAGCCTTGCCCACAGCTATTGAGTTGCTGGTAAAAGAAGTGCAACTTTTATTAATTGAATTGTTCATCTTAAATGGCACACATTAAAGAAAAAATGAAACTGGGTCAAAATCTCACTGGCAATAGAAGCGTACCATTTTCCACAGATGAGAATCTGAAACAGAAGAAAACAGAATCCTTCAAAGCGTTAAAGATTTTTTTTTTTTAACATTTTCTTTGGGAATACCAAATACATTTGGAAGTTTGTCAGCTTAATCTAACCAAGCAGTGGATGCTTGTACAGGTACTGAACACTGTGCTGGAGAGATCTGTACATTACGTTCAGACACCAGTAAACACAAAGAGTTGCCAAGCTGAGCAAATATTAGTTTTCCAGTTGAGTGAACAAAACCTGATGTGCTTAATTCAAACTCATTAGGCAGTGCTTGAGCTTGTACTTTTATGTAACTTCTTTATTAAGGTGTTTCTGTTGGCAACCATTTTAAATACCCACTAGTTTGTTTCTGAGATGCTGGAAGATAATTGAGATTTGAAAAGAAGCGAGAGAAGTCTAACAAATCTAGGTAAGAAGCAGAACTTCCACTCTTCAGCAAAAGTAGTTAGAAATGAGACGTCACCTTACTTAACCCTCTGCAATCAAAAGGAAGGCAAGACATCAAGGCATCAAAGTTCAGTTTCTGGATGCCATATATAGACCATGGGTGAAATCTTGTCCCAGTCAAGTACATTGCAAAATTACCATCAATTTCAGGAAGGACAATCAACTACGATTCTCCTTCTTTATCTTTACTATATCCCCTTTTCTTGTGCCTTTGAGGAGACTTTCAATCTCCAGTCTTTTGATTCTGGTAAGTCAATAAGAATGGAACCTTGACAGTGCTCATGTGCTGGACCTAGTGCACAGAGTTCTGTCTTTGATCATGCAGGTAGGATTTTGGAAGTCCCACAACAGTAGCATAAAATTCAATATTTCATGCTACAAGCTAGAAGGTATAGTCAAATTACAAGACTTTCAGCTCTTTTCAAATTTTGGCCATCTTTAAAACTTCACAGTGCTTGAACCTGAAATCTTCAATTCAGACATATCACAGTTCCAATTCTTGCAAGTTGCCCTATAATATTAATATACATACTGGTTTTATGTTTTTATAAAATAAAGCCCTGTAAAAAAATTCACATCTCTAAGGAGCTAATATCTATAGTGGAGTGGATAATTCATTAGGATGAGTGACTCAGTTTGCAGAATTGGTCTAGTTGACTTTAGATGCCTTCACATAAAAGTAGCAAAACTTTAATTTGTTATTTATAGCTTGAGGTATTCTGAATATTGTTATCAATTCTGTTTTACATTTGTACTATAGTATAAATGACAGGTTTTGTTTGCATTATGGAGTGGTTAGTTTTGAGGAGGAACCTGAAGTTTGTTGAAAAAATGGCTACATATGGTTTAAATCAAACAGCCATCTGAAGGGAGAAGTAATAAGCAAATAAGCCAGCCAGCTAAACAACGGAATACAATTCCTGCTAATTCTTTGGCACAGAAGTGCCCTGCCAGTGCCCCAAAGCATCTGGGAAATGAGTATGACATTCAAAGCCTGACAGATGGTGAGAGCATCCTGCCTGTACTCAGACCATGCCAACTGAGGATACCTGGTCTTTAATGGTCAGAATTGCATTTGAATGCAAAAAACTTTTCAGTCATCTTAAAATTGAGACCGTCTAGATGATTACATTGTCTGGTAAATCTAGTTTTACTGGTTTTGATGAGAAACAGAACAATGGTTTTCGTATTAGAGCAGAATACCAGAGCCTTCAGAGTGAAAATTGAAAGCCTCTCTCTGTGAAGCTGGACTGTTTTTGGATCCATACTCTTCCTTAAATGATCTTGGGTTAGAAACCGTGTGTTAGTGAGATATTAACTCTTTCCAAGACAGATTTTTAATGGAGGATTCTGCCAGTCCTATTCCTTGTGGAGAGCAAACCAGAGCTCCCTTGGGGCAGGCAACATTTAAGTGGCCTTCCAAGAAGTTTGGCTCCACAGAACACCGTCAAATAGGGTAAACAATACATGTCTGCACTGAGCGGCCAAACAGCCTTTCAGACGGCTGGGTTTTGCACAAGGTGGATAGTTTAAGGGGCAGGTATTAGCCCTAGGCTTGATCTGTAACAGGCAGGATACCCAAACAGTGTCAGTTCAGCTTAGCTCCACCTTTTGTTAGAAGTTGAAGGAAAAATTAAGTTAATATGTTTCTAAAATATGTCTGTCAAAGTGAGTTTTTATTTTGTAGGAATGTTTTCTGAATTATACAGAGAACTCGTATGCCTCTCCATTTACTCCTATGAATAAAATATATTGCATCTACAAACGCTTGCTAAGAGGGGAAAGGATTGTAAAGTTGAGGAATTGAGGTGGATGGGGTTATGACTACCAGCTGGAGGATGGGAAAAGTGAAAAGATTTTGGGATAGTGGAAGCAAGGTAAGAGAACATGACCATCTGACACTCTCTCTTTTGTAAGTAGCAGGAGCTGGAAAGTCCTGCCTCTTTGAGGGGTACATTTCATATGCTCTTTTGTCATTCCACGTGTCATCTGAGAGGGAGGAATACTGAGACTTCTGAATGTATCTGTTCCTTAGCATGTGATTCGGGAATAGGAGTTTTGCATTTATTGCCATGGAAATATCTGAGATATTCTGTTTGTCTTTGTGAGCCAAAATTTGGTGAAGAAAATGGAACCTAGCGCCAAACTCAACGTTTATAAATGATAAAATACAGGGTTAAAGCATGGCAGCTGGGAAACTGTCTCAAGGAACTTCTACTGATAGAGGGTGGAGAACTGTCTAGATGGCCCAGGGAAAGCAGCAACAGCAGCAAGACACGGCCAGATAGTCCAGGCTGAATCTGTCAAACAAAGCTCACCTACTCCATACTGACGATTCAGGGCTTGGCCCAGTGTAGACCCTCAATGGAGAAGTCCCACGTGTTCTCGCTGTCCCTGTTCGTATCTATGTGCACCTAGAATTTCAATGAACAATCAGTCTCTCTCCAACCTGTCTTTAATACCAGTGATTTGACAAATCGCTCATATCCTCTTTCCTCTACCATCCCAGTTGTCATTTTCCAACCTGAAGAGTCAAGAAGACCCTACTTGTATGGGTGCTCTGTGGATTAGTACTGTTGTCCTTCTCTGGAAACATCGCTAGTATATCCTTTTTGAGATGGGGAAACCAGAACCACATCGTCAATTCATATAATAGTGTAAAGACACTTTCTGCTTTGTTCCTTATTCCTTTTCTAATAATTCTTTGTATATCAACTGCTATTTAACCACTACTGAATTTTAAGAAGACATTCTTTCAGAAGTATTGGCAGATTACAAGATCTGTCCTGGATGGCAATAAATAGTTCAGGTCACATCATTTTATATGTGAAGTTGGAATTAATCTTTTTTTCCACCTGTGGCACTTTACATTTACATAGATTACCTATCATCTTCTGTTTCTCTAATACATGAAAATTATTAAGTCCTTCTGCAGGTCCTTTTCAGTACTTGACTAATTTAATAAACTTTGTAAATTAATTATTTTACTTTTCTGGGTAATTTATTAATATGTTGACCAGCATAGATCTCTCTGTAGCTTGGCAAGTGATCTTCATTTGTAATGAAAACTTTGTATTTATTCATAACTCTGATTTCTATCTTCCAAACCTTTTATTTCTCAAAAAAAGCATATTCTTGTGTGATGGCTACATATTTTCCTTAAGAGTCTTTGGTGCAGGAATTTGCTGAAAGTCTTTTGGAAATTGAAATAGACTCCCGTCAGATCTCTTCCACCCACATGCTTATTGATTTCCTCAAAGAACTCCAGCACGGTTGTGAGCCATGACTTCCTTCACCAACGTCATCCTAATGTTTCCCCAGGATATCAGATTTACCCATGTGTTTATCAGCTCTATTCTCCGTTACAGACCCTATCAACTTGTCCTTTACTGATCCCTAGTTCTCCAGTTCTCCACTGGAATACTAGTTGAGAATTGACATCAAGCATGTCACCTTCCCATTCTTAGGTACCAAGATCATATTAAGCAAGAGGCTACACAACAGTGTGTAGCTATTTTACTCCAAGTTTTTTTAGTCTTTTGAAAGTTGTTTCCAAAGTTTATGTCTGCAGTGTGGTGGTTTTGCATGGTATTTTTAAAGTTAACTCATACGAGTTAATGATTTTTTTGTTTTCCTTTGTTTTGGATAACATTTTCATTTTCTGAATTTACTAATTATGTGTGTCATCTTCCTACTTAGCCATGTTGGTATAATTTTGCTTCTTCATAAGACTTCCTAATAGGTAGTATGCATTCACCATGTGCCTCTAGTAGGGCACCTTTAGATAGACACCATGATGCTTGAAAGGATTTAACTCTCTTAGATGTTCCTTTCAGCTGTTTTCAAAAGAAACACTCTTGGTCTTATCTATTTCTCATTTTTGAAGATGAATGCAACTGTATAGATTTTTTGAGATTCGCTTGGGGTTTTTTTTGTCTGTTTTATGGATACTGAATCTAAGCACGTTAAGGCTGATGCTATAATTCTTTAATTGTAAAGATTTTAAACCTGGTCCTGAGCACTACTCGGCAACAGCTCAAGGGCTACTTCTGTCATGGGATCCCTAATCACCCACTCCATTAACCATTTGTTGACTGTATGTTAAAACATAGGACCGGTGTCAGAACCCAGTGTGATATCCATTCTATATACATGGAGGGTGTTGAAGTCTACAGTTGGCCCTTGCAAACACGATCAGTTGTTACTGTTGAGGCAGCAGCTGACACTTTTACTTCTTTCAGAGAGCTGAACTGTCATTTACAGTTCGTAAGAGTGATGCCACTTCATGTTTATAGAAATCATAAAAAGCTTTACTTTGTAGCTATAGATACAGAAAAGAAACACTTCCAATATTTCTTTAACCTTGAACAATTTCTTCATTCAACATGAATTCAAAATCCATTCTAGCTTCACTGCTGATATCTAATATCAAACACGATTTAGTTTGTAATGTTTGTGAATACTTTACCCACTATGCAGTTAATGAAAACTGGAAAAAGGATACTTTTTTTTTTAGATCTTCAGTGAGTTAGCTTTTTTGCCAGGGAAAGAGAGAACTTGACAGAGCTGTCATGACTTGGAGATTTTTAACTGGAATTCAAGAAGTCTGTTCAACAACTTGTAGTTGAGAAAAAAGATGAAAAGACCATAGTTTTTGGTGAGCATTTATATCTTCTATTCCCAACCCACCTTTGGAAGCTCAAGTACTCTACCAGCTTTGCTATTAAAGTCATTGCTATGGATTGCTGTTGAAATCAGGCTGCTTTCTGAAGATTACCAAGACAATGCTGAATACGAAAAGGTTATAAGTTAAGAAGCAAGCATCCCTTTCTCATGATCATAATTTTTAATTGATTAAAATATGCAAATAATGTACATTTCACTTCTAGTATATGTACCTTTTTTCTTAATTGAATTTTCTTTCTTTACCCGAAGTCCACCAAAAGTTTATGGAACTGTTACAGCTTCTAACTAGCTCTGGTTAAAGGCATGTTCCTCTGTTCATATGTACTTTTCAGCACAAATTTGGGAACTAGAGCTGTCATTGTGGCCAATGGCCATGCCTGAGTAAGTTATACTCAAAGACCCCAAGTTTGCATCAATAGAGCTACTAACAAATTTGAGATTTTGCTGACTCTTCCACAATCAAGACTGCAGGCTGTATAGGACAATGAAATAGAACTTTTTTTCAAAGAATGAAAAATCATAGGTGATACCTCTAAATTAAGATGGAGAGTTATTGGTAGGATGCAAAGATATTTGTTGGTTTATATCCCATGAAGGACTTGTCCTAAGTACTTTAGGTAGTATTACAACAGTACAATCTACTTTAAGATAGGAAAAAAATTACTTCAGTAACTTTGTAACAGCAAAACTGAAAAATCAGAGATTTAAGGAGACTAACATCAGTGTGACAGAATCTGGATACATTTGTTTATATTCTACAAAAGAAACTGGTATTACAGCTTTTGGTCTCCACCTACATTATTTTTAAGCTGCAAGAGTCTGGAGACCAGTCTTTCCTCTTCATTTTCTTTGTGTGGAGAAGCTTTAAATGAAATTGGTTTCTGTAACTTGTAGGCCAACTTCCATTACCTTATATACTACCTAAGCTCACAGCTGAAACAATAGCTGAAATGAAACTCTGAAGCTGAAAATAGCTTTTACTGTGTAGCTGGTAGAACACATCCTGCTTATAGGCATTGTGTTTAATTTGCATTGTTTTACACCCTGTAATGGAAAGGAGTCCATAAGATCCTGGAATCTGGACCACAGTGTCTGATTCCATTGTTGCAGAATTCAGTCCTGCAGAGGCAAATGCAGTTGTCATCTTTGCTTTAGTATTAGCCAGTGCTCCATAATGACATTTTAGAGCTGCAGGCACAGTTTTGAGCTGTGACTGCAAATTGTTACTTGGCTGGTAAAAATCACTAGGGAGGTGTTAGAGCCATTGTCTGAAGTTTATTTTTGAACGTCTTCCATCTAAAAGGCAAGACACCAATTTCCTTTGGGTTCTTTTTTCTGGGTGTCCTTTGGCTTCCCTAACGGAGAACTGTCTTCTGATGCTGAAAAAAAATCTTCAGCATGTCCCTATTTTGAAGTTTTTACTCTCATTTAAGACATGGTGTAGGGTCTCCAGTGACACACGAGTTTCATATATAAAATTATGTATTCTGCGGGGAGGGATCTGATTGTGCTCACTGATGAACTCCTGTTGAGGGAAGAAGAACCTATGCTGAATATCTCAGATTTAACACATGCCTTTAATATCACTTACCTAAGGTGCTATTGATGTTTATCCAGACCTTGACAGGACTGATCAGAGTCCATTCTTGAATATCACTATTCATTTCTTCCTGAATATTCGCAGGGAGCAATAGTGCACAGCTGCCACAGTGGGAGTAATTGACTGTTTAAATATGAAGTTCACAAAAATATTTTGTCTGGCTGCTTCTCCATCTTCTCATCTTCTGTACACCACATGCCTTCCTAGGCTGTTACCTTTGTAGTGCAGTACTGTTCTTGCAAAGATCTGTGTCATGTTGTGAATACAGTGAGTCCTGGTACTGGCAGAGACCTCAGGAGGGTATTGCAGTCCATATGCTAAATACTAATATAATAATATATTAATAGCTATTAATTATTTTTCCTAATATTTAGCTAAAGGAAAAAAAAGGATTAGTGTGTTTTTTCACATTAGGAGAAAAAGTACAGATAATGTGTCCATATTTGGAACTTTAGGTCTTTTAACTAGGAAACAGCTTTACTTACTAATGCAGTCAGACAGGTTGCTAAAGTAATCTTAGCTTCCTTGCCTTCACCTTCACCCTGCAGATATTACTAGGTTTAGTATGAATCTGTCAGCTTAACTGCTCTGTGTGGTAGGAGTGCCCAGTCTAATAAAACATTAATGACTGACATTTATAATGGCATCCAAGAATTTCAAACTGTGTTCTACCGAAGCTTACTTTACTAGCCAATCCATCCTTCATCTCCTTTCCCCACTGACAAGGAGTTAAAGACATCAATCAATTACAGAAATGCTGGTGTAAGAACGTGTGAACAGCCATTCCTTGTCTGACCAGCGATCCATGTAGCTTACCAGCCTGCCTGTGATACTGTCCAGCAGAAGATTCGTGGAGAGGAATGTATCGAGTGAACTGTGTATTCAGTTTCCCTCAAGCGGTGGTTTAGAAACTGCATCCAGAGCACTTTTAGCCATAATAGACCTACTTTCCATTAGTCTATTTCCTGAACCCTTTTTGTTTATTTAGTGCTCACATCATGTAGCAATGAATTCCCCATTTTAATAATGTGTTGAGTGAAAAATTCTTCCTTGTTTTTGCCTTAAACCTGCTGCCAGATCACTCATTTTACTTCCCTAGCCTGGAATGCTATGAAGAACAGCAGAACAGGATCTGAAGGATCCTACCCAGATCCAATTAGTAGAAGGACAGAAGGTCAAGACTGAGAATGGCCATGACTACCATACTTCATTTTTATTGCAACAACATTTGCAAGTGTCAAGGCCCCTTTTTGCTAGCAGCGCTACAGATTTCTGAGAGAGAGTATGGTGCAAAGAATTGATAGTCTAAACAGAAGAAACTGTCAAAGTGGAATAATTAAAAACCAGGAGTCTGATCCTTTCTATCTCTTTGGAAAGAGTTAGGGAGTCACAATTACTGCCGCTGCTGCCCAGACAGTAAGCTGGGGAATGTCCTTGTGCACAGTGTCCTCCCACATCTACTCACAGCCTTCTTCAGCTACTTTTAGCCATTCCTGCTTGCAGAGCCATTGGCAATTACAGTGTGGCAAGCGCAGCAGCAACTCTAGGAGGCAGTAAGAAGTAGAGCATAGGGGAAGAAGGTGAGCAGGAGACTGGAGTTAGGGAAGCAGATAGTGATGAATGTAAGAAAAGTCATGCCAAGTCAGACCAAAGATCCATCTAACCCAGTGTCCTAACTCCAGAGGGACTCATATCAGGAAAAGAAGTGGAAGTTATGCACTGGAGTCATAAGGTGAATGGTCAGTGGAGCAGTGGTTCCCTCACATGACCTGAGCCTTATTGCAGCAGGATCTTTGAGGCAGGGATGCTCATGAAACCAGCTGCAGCTCCCTGCATAGGGCCACAATAGTGAAGAACATAGACATCACGGTGACAAGTATTGATTGCTACGCATGGAAGCAAGCAGCTGCAGTGGGCAGGAGAAGGTAGAAAAGATGTTCCAGATCAAATATTCTATGAACATTTAAAACTACAACTACCTGATGCCCACAGCTATTCTGTTGGTATTCCTTTGTACAAAGCTGCTGTCAATAAGGGTGCATTCAGGCATTGAGTACTAATATGCAAAGCCAAATATGAAGCTGAGGTAAAATTTGAGGAAAGATTCAGGACTGTAAGAACAAGCAGTTCTTCCAGAATCTGCAGTTCTAAATTTGTAGCATGGCTGCATCAATGAATGTCTCCAAACCAAACCAGAAATAGTGGCCTGTAGAAGGTGGCAAGAGAAGATGATAAGTACAGGCAAGTGCATACTGATATTTAGCCAGAATACTCTCCCAGCAGCCAGGAATCTACACATCCCTTTAAGACTTTGATGGATTTTCCTCCTATGGGTTTGTTTATTCCCTTTTTGAATATGCATCACCTTTAGCGTCCACAACTTTCTATGGCCAGGAGTTCCATAGCTTAAACAGCACAGTGGTCAGGAAGTATTTCCTTCTGTTACTTTTGAATCTAGCCCTGATCATCTTGCTTGCTGTGCTCTAGTTATTATATTGAAAGAGACACTGAACAATCTTTGACATTCCACTCTTTATCTTTTAAACCACTAGTACATTTCAGATTAAATGGTCTCTGTTCCAGAGCAAAGAATCTTAGTTTTTTCTGGTTTGCGCTCCCTACGTCTGGTAATACTACTTGTTCTTTTATGATATCTTTTCCAATTCTACCTTATTTCTTTTGAGAAAGAGGGATCAGACCCACTCACAATTTTCACAATACCAATGTGTCAGGGAGTTATAAAGTGGAATAATCCTGTCCTCATGATTCCTAATATTCTACAGTCTTTTTTTGACTGTTACAAAGTATTGAGATTATGTTTTCATCAAACTATTTACTAAACCCTCAAGATTTTCATCCTGCCTGGTAATAGTCAGCCCAGAGCAACAGTTCATATGTAAAGTTCAGGTTGTTTTTCCCCATGTGCATTTATCTAAGCTGAATTTCATCTCCCATTTCTTTGCCAAGTCACTCATTATCATGAGGCTTTTCTGAAACTGTCTCTCTTCTTTATTGCCTTGAATAGTTTAGTGTCATCACCATTCTTTGTCACCTCAGTATTCTCTCCCCTTTAATTTATTTATGAATACACTGCGGACCTCAGGTCCCAGCACAGAACCCTATGGGACTCCATGGCTTTTTATTCTTAGGCTCTGTTTCTGATCTTCCAAACAGTTCTTTACCCATCCAAGGACATTCCCATGTTGTTCAGTTTATTTAAGTCTTTGGGTGAGGAACGTTACTGAATGCCCTTTGGAAATACAAGTAGACCATATCAAAGGGATAGTCCTTGTCCACGTTCTTAATTGCTTCTTCAGAGAAATTAAGTAAATTTGTGAGGCACAACTTTTCTTTAAAAAAAAAAACAAGAAACAAATCATGTTGACTCTTCCCTATTCATATTTATCCATACATCCATTAATTTTATTATGTAGAATAACTTCCTCTCATTTGCCCAGAGGGTTGTGTGTGTCTCATTGGTTAGGTCTTCCTTGGGTCTCTCTGGAACTTCTGGAAACAATTTGGCATCATGTTGGCCATCTTTTAGTACCAAAGCAATTTTAGCCAAGAAGCAGTGTACCACAATTAGTGCTTCCCTATTTCATCTTGAGTTCCCTTAGAACTTTGGGGTGAACAGAAGTTGCTGATGGCTTATTAGTTTCTTATGTCTTTTGCAAGTTTCTTCCCATGCCTTTTTTTTTTTTCCTTTTTGGCTTGCCTTACTGTGCTTTTTTCACTTAACATGCCAGCACTTGGGTTTTCTGAAGGGTGCTTTCTCGCTTTAGAAGCTGACTTTATCCTACTTTTTAGTCATGCTGGCTTCCTTCTGGTCTTTCTTAAGTCTTTCTTTATGTGTGGTACTAGTTTGTCCTGAAAAGTCCAATAAATGGTGGCCATTCCAAGCTGTGGGAGGAAGCTGCTGATAGGGAGGGTGGCTGTAGAACAGAACAAAGTAAAAAGAAAGAAGGGGTGCAGAGGAAGGAAGTGTACTTCTAGTGACCAAGCCACTTAATGTGGCTCTATAGGAGAGCAAGAAAATGTTACCTATACTTCACCAACGCAGTTTGGACGGACTAAGGGTCATGATATTTTGCTAGAAGGCATACAGGATGTTTACTGTAGAGCAGAAAATTGAACTCAGATCTTTAGAGTTCAGGACTGTCACACAGCCAAAGCACCAGATGGATCTCTCTTACTCTTATAATAAGTGCCATTGCTAAGATGATCTTAGTCCCATTAGCAAGTCAGCATTTTCACTAGCACAGTGGCTTAAATAATATTACAAATGAACTATAAAGAAAGGAAAATAAAAAGAGAGATCAGTGCCAATGGCTTTCAAGGAGCGTGCTTCCTTCTCAAACAGTTGACTGGTTGCTTCAAGAGGCAGTTGTGGGAAAAGAAGATTAAATATGGGAAATGTGAGAGATGCAACTGGGATGTGTACGACTTCTCTTGAGAAAGAAAAAATTAACGTGTGTGGAAGTATATGGGGGAGAAACAGTACTTTATTCTGCTAGATTAATATTTTAAAGAAGTCGATGTCAATATTTTTTAGTATTTATGTCAATATTTTTCTTTATTCTGAGGATTTCATTTTGCTATATGCAAATAGTAGAAAGAGACAGAATGAAGGGAAGAAAATATCAACATGTTCACCTAATGAATGATTTTTTTTTTTTAATGGAACTGAAGAACACTACTTTTTTACGTTAAATTATGGTGTATTATAAAAAGTTACCCAATGAGAAATGTTTATCGGGAGATGTATTTGTACAGACCTGGTTCTTAAATACAGTTATGCTATCTACTGATTTAAAAGAGGGGTGCAGAATTGAATACTTTGCTTCTGCTCTTAGCTCAGGCACTGATTTGTTTGTGACCTCTGGCATGTTACTTCACATGTTCCAGCTGTAGCAATAATTGGAAATGATAACACAACATGAAATATTTTACAGTAAGTGCTTATAACAAGCTGACCTTTAGATTGTTGGTGTCATAAGTCCTCAGCATATTCAGCTTTCAGTATACGTTGTTTCTTTTTATTTTTAGTTTCCTCCATTTCAGTAGTAATTCTTTATATGAAAAAGCTATCTGAACCCACTTTGACTTTCATGGTCTATTTCTTCAAGAAGTGGAAACCACCAATTTTTTTTTTGGATTCAGAGTGGTTTCTTATGTACATTTCTGTTCATTCTGGCAGAAATACTATGGGGTGTATGTCTGCTTTTCAAAATATTTCATTAAAAATAAATAAAGGGATTTAGAGTTGTGTGCTATTATAAATGTTGTGAAGTTACATACAATAAACTTTTAGTTTTAGTATAGAACATTTAAAAATGCCTTGGATCCATTGTTCAGTTTTGGATCTACAGGTCTTTCCCTTGAGCCTCACTGAAGATTAGAGAGCACAGAATACAGTGTAGAAATGAATAGAAAGGTTTGATACAACACTCTGATATGCAGAATTATCTTTAAACCCTGCTGCTTGTGCCAGCTGTGCCTCTGCACAGGACTCTGTAGTGGAGAAAGGAAGATAGAAGAGAAAAAAAAGAAGGCCCTTCAGGTGGAATGGAACATACTGAAGATTTATTTCTTATTTACAATTTTAGAACTAAAATATATGGCACTTTTTTACAAATAAATCAATATTTTTCTGAATATTGATTTTTAATTGATACAGTAACTTTAAAATGATTAGTCAGTTGTGAAACACTGTTTATTTTGCAATGAAGCCAGCTGAGCTAGTTCTGATTTTTTGTTTACAACTTTGAATACAGATCTCAGAAGTTCTTTCTTGTCTTTTTATTAGTTTATTCCCAATTTTGTAGACTTATGATGCCATTTTATGTGCTACCAACTTCAGCGTTAGGAACTTGTAGTTGCAATACCCTTTAAAAGTTGCCCATCTTCAAGCCATCGGAAGCACAGAAAATAATTTTACAGTACCCAGCAACATAACATTACATATTCAGTTTAGTTTCCATAATTTCCTTGCCCTGAACCTTGCAGGTATCTTTCTCTACTGCTTGCTCTATGGTGATTTCATACCAGGCCCCACGTTTGTTAAATACGGCCCTGGCCTCATGAAAGTGATAAGCGAATACTGTGAAATGTTGGGATGTTCCAGCTTTTCCCAGATAAAATATAAGACCTTCACCTCTTTCAGTGTTCAGAATATAAGTCTCTTGAATCTATTCCAGTAATGTAAAAATAAATAAAAAATCAATACTTCCTGGAATCTAGTACAAAGTTTGGAAGGGCAGTGGAGATAAGATAAGCTTCCCGTGTGTGAAATCCTTTCACCTTTGTAAACGCTTTCCTGTGTCTTGAATTTCCAGTGAAAAGATTAGCAGGAACTGATATAATATTCTGAATTAAATGGAGTAGATCCCTTTCCCTTTCCTCATTTCACATGCCACACTAATGGACTGTGCTATTCTGCATACTGAAGACCATTGATAATATGGGGGTTGGAGGCAGGGGAAAGACAGTTGTGTGGGCTTAAAACTCCGTGAGAGTACCTACTGCTTCTGACAGGCAGAACACACAAGGATGTTATTTTTTCTCCAAAGCTTCTGACACAAGTCTCTTGGATTAGATAGACAGTGGACCTATTATGATATAGAAACTCTTAAATGGAAGAAAAGGGATGCTGTTGAAACAAATGAAGACATATAGAATAAAACATCTAACATAATGACCATGAGTTGAAAGGGATTTTGCTGCTTGCTTTTTGGATGAGCTCCCAACAGAAAAAAACTAATATTTAGTCTTGTCTATGGCTATCTATCAGGAAAATGTGTTGCATCATTTGTCTGCTGCTTCCAGGTGCTTAAAAAAGCTCAGTGGTTGCTCCCACTGAAACTTGAGTGCTGTCCAAATGTTAAAATAAGTTTCTAAAAAGCTCAGTTCATTCTAGAAGGCCATGCCCTATGGGACAAGAACCAAAGCACCCACTGCCCTACTTTGTCGCTATCATTGGCACTTCCCTCTCAGTTTTGCTGGCACAAGTCTTTGTGGTACCATGTAGTAAACTGGATCAAGGGCTGAAAAACACCCTTCTTTTCTGCTGGGTTATTTTGAAGCAGGATCATTTCCCTAATTCAGTTTAAAATGTGATACCACAAATAGTTGTGCCGACAGTGGTGAAGAGGTACACCACCACTATCTAGAAATGAGTGGTGGAGATGGGAATATCTCAAGTTGTGTAACTTCTGAATGGAAAACTATCTGATCTAGTCCACCAGATCCGCTGGTTAGATAAAGCTGTTGTACTACTGAAAGACCCCAGAGAGCATATAGGTACCAATATCCAACATGCATTGAAGTTCTTAGCCTAGAAAATTTCCACAGGGAAAGGACACACTATGACATCTTTAGAAAAGCTGTGCATGTTTGTGAATAGTTTGTGTTCGATTTTATTCCATTCTTTTCAGGTTTTATTCTTTTCCCACACAAAAAGACTCTTGTTATTTCCTTTGTAATTTCACTTAATCAGTAAAATGTTTTCATTTATTATACAAATAAGACAATCTGATTAAATGTTGGAAAAATAAAATTTAAAAAATATGTGTTCTAAATATGACAAACTGCAAATACTCTACAGACATGTAAATAGTGGTCCCTTCTCTAAAGACTTTACAATACAATTTGGAAGAAGGCAAAATGAATGCAATAATTAGAAAGAAGAGCACAAAGAAAAAATAGTTTTGTGATCAGATTCTGGCAAACTGTATCATGTCACCGTATGCATAAGCTATCAAAGAAGTAATTCCAAATGAAAGAGTAGCTCAGAGCTACACACATGTAAGTGACTGTGAACTTGTTAACGAGTCATTCTCTTCTGTGTGTTGGTTGTGAGAGGCCACCAGCTCAACCATCATCTGACACTGTTGGGAAATGAACTGGTGACTATAGTGGATTCCTGGTCAGTAGCAATCCATCTTTCAAGATCACAATACAGTTACCACTGGGTCAGCAGACTCAAAAGGCAGAAGGACCAGATCCCTGTTCCATCTAATGCAGTATCTTGCCTTAAAGAGAGGAAACAATACCAGTGCTCTGAAAAGAAGGTGCAAACAGCAGTCCAGGCCATATAATGATGATTCTTGCTCAGTTTTGAGAGTTGGTGGTGAAGATATATGCTGAAAGTCTATATATCCCTTATTTTTCTAATTGTGGTTGTTTTTATTTCCCAAAATATCCAGCATTCTTCCAGGGCAGGGAGCATGCCCGCTGGCAAGAGGCTGTGGAGGAAACTTTCAGTTCAGCTTCCTGTGCTGTACATGTTCTATGAATAAATAAGACTTCACTCCTTTGGGCTGACAACTCTCACTGAGTGAATTTATTTGAGACTGCTCCTAGTGCATTTTCTGTTTGTTTTGTTTGTTTGTTTGTTTTTAAATCTGTAGAGCAGATGATGTTGGAGGGAAGCATTATGAAACAGAACCTGGACTCATCTTGTGAGGGATGGTCTTTCCCACCTTATCCTCACTTCAATTAGCACAGCTGGGGTGTGGCACTAAGCAGATAATCTCCCCTCTGGCAGTACAGCTGAATGCTGTTAATCTTTCAAGTTGTCTTTATTTTATCACCCTCATTCTTTAGCTTTGCATATGCTTTGTTAGAAAATGAAGTACGTCACTAGTGGAAGGAAAGAGTGGTTTTCTTTTCTCAGCTGACAGAATTGACCCTGGAGAAAAATGTGAAGTTGTGATGACAGTGATTTGTGTACCAGCTGAGGTATGAAATGCAAGAAACTTGTTGGAATATTTTTTTTTCTTCCTTAGTAACCCTTTAAAAATATTAGGAGCTAACTCAAATTACTGGTGGTTTAAGAATACTGAATGTGGTAAAATTTTAATCTATTTAGGTCTCATTTATGGTTTGGCTGTTGCTACATGTGTAGCAGCAGGAGGAACCAATCTGGTGTATCCATGTATACCAGAAAAGTCCCTCTTGCGTGCAGGCACATGTGTATCTGTAGCAGGGAAGTGGCTCTGAACAGTAAGCGTAGAGTAGGTGTAGTGAAGTACAAACTGCTTCAGTATTTTTTCCTTCTCGTTCACCTTTGTCCTTTTCTTCTCTCCCCTTTTCATATGTTGTATAGTATTTGAGCCAAATCTAAAGTTCAGTAAGTACTCTGATATATCTCAGTGTTGATAATATGTTAAGAATTATGTCTGTAAACTAAATGCATCCCGCTTGTGCAATGCGTAAGCCAGTGGTGTTCAGTTCTGACAGGTTTCTGGATGTACTATAAGGACTAGTTATTTTTGCAAAATAGTTCATTACATTCTGATTTTCCTCAGGGTTTTTTGTTTGTTTTCTTTATTGTGCTCAAGTTCATCTATGCTGAGGTTGGCTCAAAGAGGCAGACTTGTCCGATGTTAAACATGGACTTCTAAGATGAAAGGCTCTTAGTCAGAAATTTCCCAGATCTGAGGTCTTTACCACAGCCATTCTGCAAAACTTGGGTCTGATTTCCTTGTACAAGAAAACATTTTTGTATCCCTTTAGCTTTTTTTAAGAGACTCTAAATGTGAACAAACAAAATTCCTCTCCATGGTCTCTTACTTGCTTGAGTAGCATAATTAGCTGTAAACTCAATGAAAGCTTAAACCCTTTATTTATTTTATAGTAGAGACTGAGAAACTAGGATTATATTAAAATTTTCACCAAAAATGGAAGCAAGAGCAGAAAATAATACAGATACAAATGTAACTAACCTTTCCATTGGAATTTCCTGATTTTGAAAGTGGTTTACCAGACTTGGATCAGATTTTGAAACATTTATGCCTCTGTATAACTTTGTATATACATGGATAACATTAGTCATTAGATAAATGTCTGCAGGAACATAAGAGTGCATTTACTTTATTTCTTCACTTAATTTTCTAGATTTTTTTTTTCTTAAAAAGAAAGAAGTGCTCTAAACTTCTCATAAAAATACTCCAAGTAGTATTGCCAAGGGTGAGGAACGTTAGTAGATGGGAGCTTCCCTAAGACCCATTAATCATTAGGAGCCCAAAAAATATCATGGACTGATGGCACCTGACTATCCTGCTCTCCCCTTGCCCCTCACTCAGGATTTCTTGCCAAGCACTGAGTAGTGGGATATGGGAGACTAAGAGCCCACAGAAAGAATGCTATGAGGGGAGAGGAGGACTTGGGGCATTAAGAGAGTTAAGTGAAAATGTGTTTGTCCACAGCTTGGTGGTTGTATAGCATGGGAAGATGAAAAGCTCATTCAAGTTTAACTGGGAGACCTGGATTGCTTGGGAAAAGGATACTCTTCGCTCCTTTTCTGAGGACAACAAAATTCGAGTACCTTTTCTCAAATGGGCTTATCAATTTCATTTAAATTAAAAATAAAATAAACTCTTTCATCTTTTTTGCTAAGGATAAGCTTTGGGAAAAAGTTAGTCCCTCTCATGTCTCCACAAAGGAATCTCTCTGGCAAAGACAGGATCATTTGAAGAAGCTGACTAAAACTGAAAGGTTTTACAATTATTTTCATTATGCGCAGCAATATATATCATAGGCCTGACTTTTCCAGTACTGCAAAATATATTTTGTGACATTCCTTTGTCTCAAAACTTCCTTTAACAAAGTTCTTCAATATATTGGAAGATCTCCCCCCAGTCACAGCAAGAATGGCGTAGGAAAGTCCAGTCCCCCTTCCTTTACAACTGCTGAAGCAAGAAAAAAACGCCTTGTTCTTTGCTCTGTGATCCTCAGATGTCAGAATGACCCTTTGGAACCATTAGTAGCAGGTGTTAATTAGAACAATCTTTTGGCTGCTCTGATGCACTCTAGGGGCAAGCCGGGGTTTTAAAGCCATATGTACGCATTCACTCCAGTCCTCTGTTCTGAGCAGCACAAAATGCTACTTGGCCACAGCCCAAGATCCAGATCTGAATAATTAAAGCAGAAAGCTTGACGTTTCACGTTTCAGGCTTTATCGTGCTTTCCCCTTGCACTGATTTTTCAATGTATGAATGGAGTTTGTGTTAACAATTAGGGATCTCAGCCAGGAGTCATGGTGTTCGTTTGCTTCAGGGTATTGCTGATAATGAACAAGGAGCGGTTTATTTTTCTCCTTTAACTAAGTTTCTTTAAAGCTACTCAAAAAATAAAGCCATCCTCATACATTTATAATCAATCTGTATTTGTGTCTTTTCAGCATAGTTTGGATAAAATGGGATTCACTTGGGCACTTACTTCTTCAAAAGAGTGACTTATTCTTCACTCATTGTGGTTGCCTTGGTAGTTAGTACACGGCTATTTAAAAAAAAATTCATCCAAATTTCAGTATATTTCATTATACTCTCAGTACCTCCCTACTTGATTCCACTCTCTGGCCTTGGATAATCAGAACTTAGTACCTGTATTTGGCCATCCAGCATTTTTTGCTTTTTCATAGAGATACAAAGGGATGTGTCTTGTACTCCATCCTATAAAGATTGGTGTTTGACTTATTTTTGGACTCTGGCAGTGGGTCTTCTGAAAGAATGAACAATGTTTAAATATGAAAGCCTGGGCTTGCCTCTCCTACCTCCAAGCTGAACCTTTTAGAAGAAACGTCACTGTGGAGCCTAACCTTTGAGGTGGGCCATGAGACGACCAGTGCTGGAGACTCTTACCCCCGCAGGATTTCTAAATATCAGCCTAGGAATCTGATAAGAATCTGTTACTGCTCTAAGGAACAACTGCATACACAGAGCAGTAGTTGGTGCATTCCCTTTGTGACCAAACCCAGAAAACGCCCTAAAATAGTTGCTCAGTGACAGGGCATTACATTTCTAATCTTAAAAACCATGTATTAAACCCTGTCAGAGAGTTTTCAAGTTCTGAGCAAGTTTTTTCAGGGTGTTTAGAGAAAGCCGAGTAGTAGTTTTTCAGCTACTGCCTCACATTTTACCCTGCGTGTAATGGAACGTAAAGTGCTTCTGTGTGATTCAAAATCATCTGGTGGAGAGTCTGTAGACATAATTCCAGGAATGCTGCTGCACCTTGTAGGCAAGGCACTGGGAATAAAATACCACTGACAAATATTTAGGTGAGGTTACGTTCATGATGCTCTAATAACAAAGCAAAATACATCTTAATGCTATCGAACACACCAGAAATGTGGTAATGCAAACGCCACGGGATGCTGGGCAGCTGGGTGGCTGCTGCGTGCTCCTGGTGCAGGGTTCTGACCTGGGAACGGGCGTGGGGAGGTTCCCGTGCTGTTCCCCAGTGTTTGCCAGCACGTTTTCCGACATCACCGAACACACAGAGCCCATTGACATGCTGTTTGGCTGGGAAAACAGTGGAACAGTTTGTGAATATATTTTAAAACAGAGATTTTGCTTAAATGCCACTCCTATTGTAGAGTGTGGGTCACAGAAGAAAAGTTGAGCTAAAGAGGCTGGACAGCAAGATATCCATAAATACATGTAGTTAAGGTGCAGAATTGGTAATTAAGTACCAAATAGCTCCTCCCCATGCACCACCCCAAGTGAGAAGGGGTGATGTGGGAAGCAATACTGGGCATAGGGGTTCCCATCCTAACTCCACTACAAATTTAACACGTGGCAATTCTGTAAGTTGTTAAATTTCTCTGTGTTTCCATTTCTCCCTCTGTAAAGGAAGGGGGGAGGGGGGAAGACTGTTTGCACTTAAGGGAGTTTATAAACAGAGCAATTCCATAATAATAATTTTAAAAGATGTTATTTTTTCATTTTCTTTGAAAATGTTTTTTAACAACAAAACTAAAGAAATTGGAAAAACTAAAGCTTGAATTTTAAAAGCGTTCTGCCAAGTTTTTAAAGGTTTGATAATGAACAATTTTTCACTAGAAAGCTTTATGGAAATTTTTAGGTTTGTGTGTTTTGTTTTAATTTCTTTTTTGAGCAAAACACAGAAAATGCTGACACAAAAGACGACTACTTGTGAAAATTTAATTTCAGTGGAAAAAAATTTTGTTCATTAAGAATGTTGCCGTTTCTCTTTTAATCGGGGTTTGCTGTAAGCATAAATTCACTACTTCGGATGGATTTTTTTCCACAGATATAATCTATCAAATAAGACCAAGAACTGTTTTCTTCTAGTATATAGTGTTTGGGACTTTCCTGCTTTTTAAAAAACCAACATTCTTCTATTGCATAGTTCAGTAAAAGGATCTCGGGCTGTACTGGAGACCAATAGCATATTCAGTACAGCAGCAGACAGCAAAAAAGCAATAAATCTCCACACATGTCAAATGACCTCAATCTTAACCCTCCCCCACCTTGTGGGTTGTTTTTTTTTTCCTTTGCCCATCTACCATGAATGCCAGCTTTTTGGTGGATTTCATATGGTTGAATACTCTGAAGAAGATCTCACAGTGAACCACACTACCATGAATGCCAGCTTTTTGGTGGATTTCATATGGTTGAATACTCTGAAGAAGAAGATCTCACAATGAACCACAAGCCTTTTTCTAAGCCTTTGTAATGTCCACAACTTTTGATCACTTCTTAGAAGAAACAGTTGTGACCATCTGATGATAAATCACTTACTGGCATGCATGGGTCCACTGTGCCTTGCTCCCACTGATGGTGTCTTTCATCTTCAGAAACTTTCCACACAGAAATATTTCTTTCTGACTAAAAGTTCAGTGCCTTGGTGGCATTGTTGTTTTTTTGTTGTTGTTGGGGTTTTTTTTTGCCTTGTAACAAGTATGCTGCTGAGTTGATGTTGTAGATTGCAGGGACAGTGAGATATAAATCCTGAATGCTATGTGGATTTGCAGGCTCTGATCTGTAAGCAGGCAACAATGGCTTTACTGTTGCTGGGCTTACAAAATCTTGGCACCTGGCTACCAGAGAAAGGCTTTGCCCATCCCTCCCTCTCCCCTACTTCCAACATCTTTGGTTTGCAGAGTTGGAGTACCTCATAGCTGCAGTCCAAAAGCAGCTTTGAAATACATTCAACCATTTACATCTGTTAAGTTGTGTTAAGCTAGCACATGGATTTTTAAAATTTTAAGTCACACTGTGAACTCATGACTCATAAATTCTGAGATCCTCAGCAACTAAAATCCCTAGAGGACAGTGGTGTCCTAAGATTTATGATAACCTTTCATGGGACATGTTCTCGTTAACCCTGAGGGGGCCATTTCCGCAGAATTCTGAGGAAGAATACTGTGAGCTGGAGCCATGGGTAACAATAAATACATCTGATATGCACAGAGACTCGGGACTGGTCTCCTTTTCATTCCCTTTTCACTGCTGCTGTGTTAAGAGGAGGGTAGGAAGCAGCCAGGTTTCCCTGGCAGAGTGATCCTTTCTGTGCCCACCTTGCTGTTACGTGTCATCTTCCTACATCGTGCGCTCTCGCAGCCGTACGCGTGGAGATTATGGCAGAGGAAAGAGAGAAGGAAACCTGGCTGTGCTGTGCTGCAGCAATTCTTGACCGACATCGGGCTTTGGTGAAGCAGCTGGTATAGATTAGAGCAGATCTTGGATTGCTTTCATCTATGGAAGGGCTGGGCTGGCAAAGAACTGGCCCCAGGATAAGAGAAACGCATTGGCTTTTTATGGACCTCATCCTCAGCCTCCTCCTTAGTTACATCTAATGAACAATGGCACAGCTGAGAATGAGGCCACACACAGTCTGGAGAGTTTCTTTTCATAACTAGATCTTGGGAAAGATTTCCCTCTGATACAGAATTTCATGGATTTCCTTTGTGAGAGTTGTGAAAATAAACAAATAAACCTAGTCCTGCAGCTGGAATGTTTCTGACACCGTGAAATGAATTCGATTTCCCTGTGTGGTGGTATCCCAGAGGCACTGCTCCTTTTAGAGGGCCTTGTAACAGATACCCTTATGGTATCTGAGCACATTTAGGTGTGGTTCTTCCAGTCAAGTGTCAACTATCTGGAATGAACGTATACACTGAAGATGAGATTTAAAAAAAAAAAAAAAAAAAAAATTAAATTTTGTTGGACTAATAGGAATTTGGCCACCAGAGTTAAGTTAATGCTTCACGGAGTCTGTCTTCAGGAGGTGACCAGCTGTGTACCACGTATTGTCCACAATAACTGCAACTGCTCAGACCTCAGCATGTTTCCCACAGATTTCCTGAGCTGGCTGAGCCAGTTGTACAATATTGAAGTGACACTGACAAATGTTATTACTTGATTATTACACCTTGTTCAGGCATAGCAGGTTTTCATTTTTTTTTGGGGGGGGGGGGGGTGGGGTGTCAGTATTAGCAAGACTTTATTTATGATAATTTCATTTGGTGTTCTTTCCTTAATTTTTTCTTTTTAGAATTACTTTGCCAGCTGGTCGGGCAACACAAATGTAGTATTTTCTTTAGTATGTATAGTATAGAATTGCATGCCCCCAATTTTAGGAGTGACAAAATACTTATCTCCAGAGAAGATGCACAAAAGAACAAATACAGTGTTTTGAATATTTACTAAACATGAATAGTGCCAAACATAACTCCATCTTTTGTAGTCATGAAGGCTATTCTAGTCCAATAAAATGCCATTGGTAAATAAGAGGGGAAAAGAGGAAGACAGACATTTGGGTATAAAATGTGTAGGGAGGTTAAGCATAAGAATCTACACGGTTGGCTCTCAGCTTTGCTCCAAGGCCCTTCAGCTTTATATGTTACAGTATTCCTTCTGTCAAACTGGCACACAGGGGTTTTATGTAACCTGCCTATAACCAGCAGCAGGGTTATGGAACAGAAAGTGTTAAAGAAAACCACAGGATGGATGTATTTGAAAAGAGGAAGGACACAAAAAGGGTGAGGCTTCACGAGAAGGACCCCAAGCAAAAGTGGGGAAAACTGAAAACACACACACACACACACGTTCATTTTTGAAGTCCACAGAATGGAACAACTCTGCAAAACATCAGACAAGCTCCAGAGAAGAGACAAGGGAGTGGGTGGCACCATGCAGGTGGCAGTAGGGAGTAAAAGGTAGGATTGCTTCTTTCAGCATCAGTGCTCCGTTAGATCTGCCTAAATATCTCATGAAATCTCAAGTAAGAGTATGTGAATGCAACACAGATGACTGAATGCCAGTGCAGAGCTATATTCATTTTCCTGTCCATGTATACCCAGGTCTGGTCACATCTCTTTCCAGGGTGAAAAAACAGCCAGAAACCACGACATTTAATCATGTAATGCCTTTGCAGGATGTCTGAAAGAATTTCCAGCTATGATCACTGTGATTTGACCTTCATCTGTTTTCCATGGCTTGGTGAAAAGCATGATTTTCCAATACTTTCTCATTTTTATTTGTGGTCAGGCCAGCAAAAAGATTGCACCTTCAACTTCCTGTTTTAAAATTATTATTTTTAAGTGTTTGGAAGGTGATGTAATGTGGAGAACTGAAGTAGAGAACTTGAACTTGAAAACCATACTGGATACCAAGAATACAATGTGTAAATGAAATACTGGTTTCAAGAACCACTAAGGAGTACCAGACAATAAAAAAAGGTTAGGTTGTTCATTTGCAAACATGTGCATATACACTAGCACAAAGCATGAACTTCAGTGAAGCAACTCACTTTAGACCCTAATTTACTTCTACTTCAGTTTGCTGTTATCTGGTCTTAAAGCTGTTGCTGGGAAAATTGACTCACCACTGTGGTTTAAAATTCTTATACACATGGTAAAAATTAATCCCATATAAATACATAGCCACAAATAAATCATATATGCTGTAATTCATTCTGTTGCTGACATACTAGTTGCCTGACTGTCATACTAGTTTTGGATGGCTGAGGGGTCCCTCTCTAATGTTTTTAGATGACATGATAAGGATGGCAGCCTCTCCCTGACAATTTCACCATTGCTTGTGACTGTGTTAGAGCTGTTTTAAAGTTGCTGGTCATGGTCAAGGATGTCCTTATGCCCATACTGAGGCCTTTAATAAAGACTAAATGTGACCGTATTGCTGTTTTAGGAGTTAATGTCACACCTGAGTGAAAAGCTGAAAGGGGAAGACCCCCGTGAAGCCTTATTCTTGTCTTGCTGTTCTTATTACTCATCGGTGCCATCCCTTTGAGCCCCACAAAACGCATCATCAGTAGGAATAAATAAAGCCTTTCAACAGCCCCGTGAAGTACCCCGTACTGTTGCCTCCACATTTCTGATGGAGACTGAAACACCAAGAAGCAAATGGCTTCCTCAACAATGTCTGAGATGCAGACACTCTCCTGTTTTCTCCTCCTGTGATTTAACCTTGTGGCCTGCCTCTACTTTTCCAGTGTGATAGTTGTTGAAGGTTTGAGGCAAATCCCATTAAAATCAGTGTGAGTCGTTCTGCTGGCTCTTATCAGGCTCTCTGTTCTTTGGTGTTATGGTAACGGTATGACCCATGGTTGACTTGTAATTATACACTTGAGGAGCAAAGAGAGTGATAGAACGAAGCTGATGTTTTATTCCAGTAATAAGCTGACTGAATAGGGCAGGATTTACTGCAGCTGGCCAGGACTAATGGCTGTGAGTATTGTGGTGGCTGTGAGCTCGCTCTCTCTTGTCTGAGTGGAAATTCTGAGGAAAAACTGACTCCACCAAGACCGAAACGTACTTACTAGTGGGAATAAAAGGGACCACGTGATACAGGGATGTCTGTCTCTGGGCTGGGAATGCTTCCAGGCAAGAGATGAGGAGACAGCTTATTGGAAGTTTGTGTCAGGACACAAAAGCTGCTGCTGAAAGAGCCTGTCTACAGTCGTCTTCTGCACATCCAAACAGGGAATCTCCTCTAAGGGAGAGGGAGATTTTTTCCAATTCTGTTTTCCCATTGCTGGTCTTCCAATTCTTTGATTAAGTAAGCAAAATGTGGACCTACGTACGTGCAATGGTGACTCTAATCCTTTTTAGGTGGTGGGGATCCCCACTGAAAGCTCCCTACAGCATGGATGCTGTGTCCTTCCTCTCCCACCACGCTGTGATGCAGGGCTGGCTGCTAGCGTGTGCGCCATCTGCACTTAGCACAGGGAGGAAATTAAATACAAAGATTTTTACTAAGAGTTTTGAAATCCTGGTGTGGACTTTCCTCAACGTAAAAGCTGCCCTTGCCTAAATGCTGGGTGAAGTTCCTTTGTATAGAAGGCTAGAGTAACTTAAAAGATGCTGTGAAACTTAATAAAACATTATTAAACGCACGTCTCTGGTCTTCACCTTCATCCACTCTATGTCCTCTATAACTAACAGTGATTATACAGTAATGTTTGGATTTCTAGCACTGTTTTTTCCCTACAGGTGAAAATGTTAACTATGCTAAGGCTGTAAACTTTCCTTGTAGATTTTCAGGTAAATTAGTGTGTTTGACCTGTCTATCCACTTCTATTTATATTACAGTATCACCTAGTAGTGCCAGGTCTTGTTGCTGAGGTACTGTATGAACACAAACGAGAGAGTCTGAGTGCTTACATGTTTACAAGCCCTATAACTACTTATATGTTTATAGTAGTTTTGCTGGTATTCTGTGTCAGATCAAAAAGTAGCTTCATATTAAAATAGAAGCATCATCCTATTAGTCTCTTTTGTGAGGGGTGAGGAGTTAAGAGGCAGAAAAGCACACGTGCACATACATACACATGTGGGGATAAACATCCATGTACCTTGATAGACTAATACTTTGGAAGTATAACAGTGTAACAGCAGCAAATAATCTAGAAAACATTTCTGTTCTCCGTGCAGTACTGTATCTAGGAGGCACACAGATACTTGGAGTATAGAAATCTCCTCTAGGTGACTTGTTGCTCCTGTGGTACTTTTACATAAACAAATAGCCCAGTAGTCATGTATGTGTGCGTCTGCATCATTATGAAAAGAAGTAGATTCTTCTACTGCCTGAATCCAACAAAAATGAACGTTTGGATGAGGACAGCTTGTATGATTCAGATAACATTCTGAACTCCCACTTTGCTTTTTGAATGATGTTAGCTTTCATTGAAAATGGTACTGTGTTATATAGTTCTTTCCCATCATCTGAATTCCCCATAAATAAGAATCCTGCTTAAAGCCAAATTCAACACTAATGAAACTCCAGAGATGAATTTGGCTCATCATACTATAAGCAATTATTGTTATGAGGATTTTTAATCTGGTTTCTTCCTCTAAAATTTTTTTTTTTTCTGTTTGGGCTTTGTTCTTGGACACACTCTGCTTTATTATTCTATTGTTATAATTCAGCTCCAGTTACCCTCTTAGAAAGGCTTTTTTTTCTGATTCTCATGGATTTAATTCAGAAAAACATGCACTTGGTATATCATGATTACTTTTGTCGCTAGACCTATTAGATATTAACTCATACATGCCAGTAATGTCATGAAGTAATTTTTAAAAATTGTTACATGCAATATCAAAATTGACTTCAGAACCAAGTAAAAAACAATCTCTATAGTCGTATAACCACAGATGCTTTTTCATTTAGAAAGCTCAGTAAGAAATCTGGCTTTAATTTTGACTTGTGGCTCTTGTTAAGGCTTGTTAACTTTATTCATCTTTCTTCTTATCCATGCAGTGCTTCCTCATTTTTATATTTAATATTAATACTTCGATTGTCAATAGACGAGTGACAAATAGCTGCTGCAATATCAGTATTCCAGTTAGGATTTCTCTTCTGTGTAGTAATCTATTCATTTTTAACCTGAAAGAAAGAAAACAAAAATATTGTAGGGGAGTAGCACACTTCTTTCTCAGACTCCAGTAAAGTAATTCCTTTCTTTTTTAAAGAAAAACTTCTGACTGATAGAGCTACCAAAGAAGAAACAAATATCTCTTTCAAAGTCATCCTTAGGATGCTCTGCCTTCCTCAGTCATTGCCATCTGTTGTGAGGAAAAGTCATTTAGACAGATATGGACGGCACTCATTTTATCAGGGTAGAATTTGGTCTTTAGTTTGGGACAAGGACACTCTGTTGGAGAAACAATTACAGTAAACATTTTGTCATCCCAGTGGACTGTCTTTCACGTTGTCTAATCTAATGGTGTTACTTCAGTTTTTCAGGGTACACCTGGAAATTCCAAGGAATTATGTCATTTTGTTTCCCATTTTGCTGCTAATGGCTGCAGAATTGACACACTCTACTTTCTCACAGAAACTATTTACTTTTCTTTTGTCATTGACCTGATTTAAAAAAAAATATATATTTTTTACGCTGAGAGTAAATGGAAAGTTTAACAGCTTAGAAAAAACAGCATCTTGTTTTCTGTTGGATACTTCTTGCTTAGTCCATTTCTGTGTAATTTCCATTCCCCACATCCTCAGCAAATACACAGCACATCCTTCAACACTAGAGATTTTCCTTGGGACTTGTCTTGCACGTATTTTGAATTTCCTTTTTATGTTTTGTAATGCACACTCCCCAGTGAGCAGGGACATCTATGGCACAAAGGTAACTTGTACAGCAGAGCAAAGTCTTCCTCCTGAGATATCAATAATCTCTGGAATTGCATGGTCTAAATATATTTTTATGGCTTCAACCTTCCTCCAAAGGTAGAACACTTTCTCTAACTGTCTAGGAGAGACTGAGTAGCTGCATCTGCTCCTAATCATGCAGGTGGTAATGGCCCTGCAGTTGCATAGTAGTTTCTCCTCCTCTTTCCTTTCATTTTGCAATGGTGCTTGCCACTGTTTGAAACAAAAGGTCTTTAAAGGTGTGATGTAACTTGAGGTAGGTAAGGGACATCTGTGTGCAGTTTGATGTCCTTGTAGTACTTCATAATAGAAGTTATGAACAGTTCATAACAATCTAAATTAACAGTTTATCTGGAAATGTGCTAGGAGGATGTATAAAGCTGAACAAGAAACTGATAATTTTTAAGTAATACCCTCTGAAGTCTTCTGACCTCTTCTTTGGATTCTCTTAATGCTACGTGAGTGCCATTAATTGCAGATCAGTAAGTGGATTGCACTCAGTATATCGATACAAGCTCACAAGAGTAGATGAAAGGTCAGTCTGTCGATACTCCTGGGCGTGCAGGGGCTATGTTACTGTGTCGCTGAACTCAATCTCTGCTCAGGGCTTTGTTTGGTTTGGAAATGCTAGGTCAGAAATGTGCACCTATTTAGGGGATGTATGTCTTTGTACTGGATACACTGAGGAGAAGAAAGACAAAAGTGTACATCAACTTACATCTCCCTAGAATCGCTTGGAAATGTTTCCAGACCTGAGCTGTGGCACTAAATATTTGAAGGCAAATTCAGTTTTCCAGGACGTACTCCATATAACTACACTGAAGCCAATTGCACTAGACTTGCAAGAATGGACTTAAGGAGAAAGCTGAGTTGTTATCATTTGAAAATGTTCTGAGAGTGGGTCTATAATGTCACTTATCTACTATGCTCCTCAAACAGCAGCAGTAAAGAGTCAATTATTTTAATGATGAAACACCATCATTCTTTACTTTATATTCTCTGGGCCTGGCTCATTGTGTTTGCACCTAGTACGTTTTCGCAGTGTGATACAGAAGGTAAAACTTGTCCTAAAGTGTTTACAGAAGATCAAAAGGTGAAAATTAAATAACAAAGATGGTATTTTTGTAGTTCTTTATACTTAGCCTTTTTCAGACTAGCAGAAGTGCTGGAGTTCAGAATCACTGGTTGTTTAACGCAGTCTAATACTTTTAAATTCAGTATTTGTCTAAGGTCACACAGAATTGTTGCATAATTTCACTTTTTCATAATTAAAATAAGTTGATTCTGAAACTTTTTACTATCAAGTAAAATTCTACCGTTTATCTTCCTTTTCAAAACACATGCAATATGATCCTCCCTTATGCGCTGGAGATGTAAGCACCAGTGCTAAAAGGCAGCCTGTAGCAAATAGAGTTGCTGTTATCTTTTCAGGGTACATCTTAAGGAGGCGGATAAGTTTGCAGCAGTGAGGATTATGTGGCAGGAAGGTTTGCCTAAAACAATCAGTGAAAATCTCTGGAGTCAATTAAAGCTGGGAAACTTCTCACTTGTTAAGGAAATGTCTCACTTGTTAAGGCACCTGGTCTGCCCTGGTTTTCTGTCTACCTCTGGAGAGCCCTGTCCCATGGGTACTTCTCCCACTACTCCTGGTCGAGGCTGTGGTACCTGCTGTCTCTGATCTATCCCTCAGTTTAGCCTTTTTGATATTCCTGCGTGCAGAGGGTCTACTCAGTTTCCTCAGTAGTGCTATATGCCTGAAAAACTAGCAACCATGGGGAAAGGCTTAGCATGAAAACAAAAAATCCCAAACAGCCATTTGCTTCTCTTAAGTCTCCACAAAAAAGAAGAGTTTCAGGTCCCACCCTTAAACAAGATCCAGGCCTCACTAGCAGAGCCAGGCGTCATTTTAAAGATGATTTGGCAAAAGAAATACAGACAGGAAAGTTTCCTGCAGCTAGTTTGTTTGAGTGGTGACCTTTATCTTTCTCCAAATGAAAATGAAAACTCTTCCTACGCTACATGACCTCTGGTGAGGTTTAGTCAGTTGCATCATGATGAGATGATGTTATATATCAACATCTGTTTCTAGTGTGTCCGTTTCCCATATGTGTCTTTCCATGTTACGAACTTTTCTTCACTTTATCTTTCTCTCTCCCACTCTTGCTCCTTTGTAATTTTTTTTTTTTTTTTTAATTACACCTCAGCTGTCCTCCTCTCGCTCAGTAGCGTGACAGTGAGAAGGAAGCTGTATGCACAAGAGAGGAATGAAGGCACTTGCTTTTGCTTTTCCCACAGTTTCAGAGTCTTTTGCAGTTTAACTAGTTACCTCTGCTGGAAGGGACCTCTGCGATGACTTTGCCAGACTGCAAGTGTTATAATGGACTCCAGATTAAATGAATTTCAATGTTGGCGCAGAAAGCATAGCTTTACATGTGTTCCTGATAGGAATGGGTCAGGGAAGGACTTTTTAGATGCAGTTGGTAAGAATGTTGGCTCGGAAAACATTAACTCTCCATTGAGAATGAATACTTTTAGTACAAAGTAGCATGCCAAATTCAAGTCAGAAATTTGATCTTTTTCCTGCATTTTCTCTCTTAATCCAATTCTTTAGTTAATTCTTCTTTCCAGTAGCTGTTTCCCTTGGAAAACATTGTGCTTGCAAAGGCTCTCTTTGTGTAAAGAGCTCTGATTTCAACTATTATTTCTTTGATAGCTGACTAGGATATAAAATCCTCAGTTAAACATACAGTGCAGAATACAAGCACAGTTTGTATAATTTGAAACCAAGTCTTAAAGATACAACTCATGGCAAATACTGAAACTGATGCTTAATAGTAATATCATTGTCACCCTTTGTGATGTTCTAAAAGCTTAGTTTAAAAAGTTCTAAAGTTCTAAAAAGTCTTTAAGAGGGATCTTAAAATGTAAGGACCTTTACTGCACTATGGCTGCTCTTTATCTACAAACCTGTTTTCTGTGCAGGTGATTTTTTTTTTTTTTTTCTTAATTGTCATTTTGATACCTTTGTCTTGCAGATGAGATCCTTTTTTGCTTCTCATGTGGAGGCCTGTATAGCCTCTGCCTTTGCAACAACGGCTGTTGTTCTAGAATCTGCCCTCCAGTCATGACAAATTTCTGAATTTGTTTCTGGGAAGGCAGGGGAGAGATATTCCTTATCTGAACCAGCAGTGCTTTTCACTATTATTGAGAGAAGAAAGATAAGGACAGTACTTGAGCACACTGATTGTTGCTTTGTTATCCTTCCTGGACAAGGGCTGTCCATCTGCTTGCATAGTGCACAGCACAGTAAAGCCCCAGTTCTGAAAGAGACTTTTTGGCACTAATATAAGTTGAGTCGTTAATAGTAAATCTGCCATGGAGCATGACTCAGCCTTGGTAGTAAGATAAACAGATGGAACAAAATAGGTCTCTTCAGTCTCAGGTTTATATATACCGCAGATTCTAAGCTGAATTCAGCCCTGAAGCATGACATCCAAGCAAGAATGTTTCACCAGATCAAAAGACTCGTGAATCACAAGCAAGCCACGTGAAACTGAAGCTAGTATCTAGAAAAATGACTTCCTAAGGGTCAGAAAGAATCCTGTGAAGCACTGAGGTATATGGACAGATGTAACTTATAGATAAGGTAGCAGTAAAAAAAAATGCTTTTATGATTCCTTGAGTTAGGAAATTTGGTAAGGGTCCCTTGATATGTCTGATGACAGCCAAGAGCACAGACAATACTACATGTGATGATGAGATTTACAGGAAACAAGCATATGGGAAACGGGATCCCACTGCAGGTGCCAGCTGGAAAAACCTAAAAAGCCCTGCAGAACTGCCACCGCAAGTACACTTAAAATGCAAGGTGAACCCATTAACTAGTGGCTTCTGGTAGCCTTTGGATTGGCTCTTCCCGGTGCTGTAAGAATTGGTTATAAGCATTTTAGAAACAAAGGTGCATAAAAGCAGCTTTGCCTGTGGAAATGTTTGCTCACTTCCAAGGCTATGCAGCAGGAAGCACAAATGGGTGTAAGGGGTAAGCCCCCTCTCTCTGTGACAGTATGTTGACAGAAGAGGAGAAATGTGACACAGACTGGTTTCATCCTCTTACATCTTTCCTGTACCTCAGGAACACGTTCATGTGCAATGAGAAGAGTTGAGCACAGAGCTCTAATAGGGGACACATTTGTCTGAAGATATATAATCATCAGGAAGCCCAAATAAGGGGATCCATTTTGCCCTTTTTCACACCCATTTCCAAGATTGCATCTATCCAGATGAGCAGTGGTGTTAATGTTTCTTAAGCTACTTTGTTTTTTTCCAGGAGATGGTCTTATCCACAGTGTGAGTACCTGTGGTTGAGCCGCTGCAAAGAGGTAGCAGTCTCAGCATGATGCAGCTTTATTCTTACAAAGGCAGAAATGCCAAGTCTTGCTATTCAAAAGGCTGTAAAAGGAAGACTGCTTAATGTAGAAGTAGCAGTGCTAGCAACCTTAGCTGTGCTTTTATTAATATATGTGCACCTACTTTTGGCGGAGACTACACTGCGTTTAAAAACTGTTTGCAGATGCTTTTGGGGGGATCTAAACCTGTCCATGTGGTTGGTGTGTTTTTGTTTGTTTTTTTTTTAACAGCAGCAGGAGATTTTAATCATGCTGCAGATTTCACACTTGAAAGAATTCACGAAATGTCCCATCCTCAGTCTCCTGAATAGCTAGAAAAAGTTAAGCCTAACTGGTCTAGTGTTGGGGAATGTATAGAAGGATTTCCATCCAGCAAGCAAGCAAAGGTACATCAGAATGAAAAGAAAATTCACATCTAAGGAAGAATTGGAAAAAAAATTGCAGTTTTCATCTCATCTTTTAAAATTAGGCCTTGGGTGAGAGCCTGAAAATTGAGTTTCTAGGATTAGGAAGTAAACGTCTTCACTCTTCAGTCTCCCTGTTACAAGATTATATAAGAGTTCATGATGAGTTGTTAGGGTGATGAAATACCCAAAGTTCAAGGCACCAAACTTCTGCTGATGGCTATATTTGGTAGTTGTTAACCTAGCTTCTTATAGTGGACTTAGAAAAACGTACGGTTCTGACTTAATCCTTTCTCCTTGGAATGACCGGTGATTCAGAGATTTATATGGTACATGGTTTACCTCTCTCATTAGCTCAGTATCATCTTTCCACCTTTTCTTCCCATATGTACACTTGTCTGTGGCAGAGGCATGAATAAAGAATTAATGCTGTCTTTCTTCTCCCACCCCACTCAGTACAGTTTTGCATCTTACTCAATACCAACAATTGTGAAACTTCAAACAATGATCCATCAAGTTTGTTCTGAATGCCTGAGGCTTCAGAGAAAGGCAGCACCCATGTCACATCTCCATGCCTTTGGTCCACAGTTCAGTGCTGTGGCTTCTTTGGAATACAGAACTGGATTTCATCCCTGATCTTTGGTGATCTGCTGAAACAACAATGCATGAGGTGTTATTAACCCTCTCTTAACGTGTAGAATTATAGAAGCTGGTGGCATGAGTGTTTTCTTCCCAGGCCTCACAGTAATCCATCTCAGGTACTTTCCAACATGTGCCTGAAACAACATATTGAACAATTGGTGTGTTATCTATTGGGAAAAGTTTCTCATTTGTCCCCCCTCAGTATTTCCATACGCTTTTCAGTAAGGAAGCTTATAGATGAACAGTTTCACAGAGAGAAAGGAGTAACAGATGCTGAGAGGTGAGAGCCAGTCTCATTTCGATTTCTTAATAGACAACTTGCACTAGGAACATAAGTTTTGCAATACTACTGGTCCTATCCAATTCATCCCCATGTGCCTCAGATTTGGGGTAGAAGGAGGCAAAGATGGGCCATAACAAATACCAGTGGTTGCAGTGCCTGGGTAGAGGTGTGGGTGGGAGACAGGACATGACAAAATGACCTTCAATTCTCTCCATCTGAACACTTGCTTTGAAGATTTGTTCCATCAAGGATCCAATCTGAGGGCCAACCTTGTGACCTGCTTAGACTGCCTAAGGAGGTCCAGTAGACCTCTTAACCCTCTTTCGTGTGAGGGCTGTTCCAGTTTTATGCCCCTTCTCTAATATTTTTTGTGTGTGTTTTATGTAAATTGGGATGTCCTCTTTAGTCATACGTGCAATTCACCTGGCTCTAAATCCTAGAAATCTCATGATATGTTATAGCCCTGAGCTCCATAGATGTTATTTAAGTTGAGAAAACTTGTCACAAAATTCTTTTCTTACTCTTTGCAAGACATGAAATTGCACACTCCAGGGACATGCTGATGAGGGAAGTATCTTCACTTTGTGTTAAATTTCTTGAATTCTATTCCCTTAATGCAACTATTTTTGATGCAAAGCAGTGCAGGAATGAGAATCACTACACTTTACCTTTATCCTTAGTGATCTTAAGGGCACCAGATTTACATGTTTGAAAGGCTTCCTGGAAATTTCTGTCCCTCAGATACTTCATCTCTCTGCCTGTTTGCCAAATCTGGCCACAACATAAAAAGGGTGACTGAAGACAATACAGTTTTCCTTTTGGCTTTTTATTTGGCCATATGACTCAGCAAGAGTTGTTAACTTGAACTCCAGAAAAATGGTGTTAATACATATTTAGAAATGTGTAGGGGTAACCCAAACTAAATCAGCCTTTTGGGTGCTTTTTGTGACTCTCCCGATTTCCTGTTGATCGCAGGAAAGCACTATGGGAGAAAGTAAAGCCAGTGAGAAGGTGGTAATAAAAGAGCTGTGATATCTATTTCATAGTAGAAGCAATGGCAATAGCATGTTTTATGAAACTGCTTCATCTTCCTCATCTTTTTCCTTTGTCACATTTGTACTTTTCTTTACATTGTCCTGTCCCAGAAGAAGACACTTTTTCTTTTGCAGGAAAGTTTGCTTTGTTTCTCTCTTCCAATCCTTTCATTAAATGTATTTAGGGAAGCTGTTCATATCAGACATTCTCTGTTGGCATCTCCTTTATGTGTCCGGCCAGATGTGAGATAGGATTAGCCTTCATGGGTTGTAAAGCACTTTTAGAGCTAAAGTTTGGGCTCAGAAGAAGTGCGGTATTTATGCAATGTAAACAAGCAATAGAAGTCAGCAAGGCAGAAAGGGTGATTGGGAAGCTGGTCACAGAAGTCTAAACTGGAAGCCTAGGAGAGCATTTACCAGCTCCTAAATCCAGTCACATTTAGGGCAAGAGTGAAGTATGCAACAGCTGCTGCTTGTGGAAAAGGAAACTTGGATGTATATAGCTTATAGCCCCTGTGAGGGGTACACTCAAAAACCAGCTTAGATCTAGCCAGAGACAACAACCTAGTATAACAAAAGTATAGTTACATTGTCATTACAATTTTATCATGAGGTCTGTCCTCAGATGTGAGGTTGATTTCTGTTAGATCAAGCCACCTGATCTACCTATGCCTCAGCCTGCTTTTCCGTGAAGGAGGTTGTGGTTTATATGTTTTTCACTTTAAAAATGCTTTGAAATTTACAGTGGTGGGACAAAAATTGCTAGTGATAATTTCAGTACAGATTTGTTGAACTGTGGTGAAGAACAAAGTATTTTCCAAGTATCTGAAGAAATGGAGCACCATGTTCTCACATGGTATGAACTGGAAAGTCTCCAGCTGATGTTAGTGGATCTGTGCTGATCTATGCACTAGTTGAGAGTCTGGCCCACTCTTTATGAAGACCATTTCATAAATGGGTGGAAAAGTAACATACAAGACCTCTGCCTCTGGATGTCCTCTTATTTTTGGCCATTGCCTCAGTCCTTTCAGAATAAGCTCTCCCTGCTAGAAGCACCCAGTGCTCCAAGCAACAAATGGGATGCTGAAATCATGAAAAAACAGTGCAATCAGAAGTCTGGCATCTGAGAAGCTATACTTTTGCAGAATTTTCAGCCAGTTTGTAATAGTGTTTCAGGACTGGCACACTAACAGGTTTAAATGTGCTTTAATCTGCTTATATAATTTAAGCACCTCTGGGAGTGGTGGGCATTCATTAAATTATTTGTTATGGTGGGAGTTCTATCATACTGAGCCAGATGCTGCTTTCCATGAGATATGCTATTGTGCCTGGCCCAAACTAAGCTGAATAACTCCATCAAATTCGATTAGGCTATAAAATAGGTCTCTGCTATGTATTAAAATGCATCAGAGCACATCCTTGGCTCTTCTAAGCACCTGAAAACATTTCCTGAATGGAACTTTATCAGCCATGCTACAGCTGACAGTTTTTCCCCTTCCTTCAATATTACTTTTGACTCTTTCTACATCATTACCCATCCTACAGACAAATGCTCATAACAGCTGATTTAGTTGAAAAGGAGAAATACATTGGTGTGAAATGGCTCAGAGGTCTCCTTTATTGCTGTATGTTGCAGAAAGGTATCCAAATTAGAGCAAAATTGATTTTGAAGGGAACAAAGAAAAATGATTCTCAAGTCCATGTTATTTACTCTCTCACCATTTGGTGAATTAATACACTTGATAGCAACATAACCCTGTGTATTTTGCAAACATAGATTCAGTCCTGTGTTTCTCCCATGCCCAGATTGCCCTTGATCCCAACAGGAGTTTGGAATTTACTAGGAATGTGAGGGCAAACAGTCATGTAAGGCATGTGCTCTCTTGACGTGGGTTACAACTGAGATAAGACCAGACCAGAAACTTCGTATGTGTAAATAATATACACAACTGCAGTATCTTTTTTTCAGTTCCTTTCTGAAACATTTTCTCTAAGAGCTCTACTTCAGTTGAAATTGTCAGCATCTACTGGATAGGCCTGAACTATGTTTTCTCTCTCAATTTCTCTGTTGGCTCCCAAGGAAGGATAGTTTGTGTCTATTTGCAGAGCACCAAGCACTGTTCTTTGTGGCTTTGTGCTCTGTAATCTATGCTTGAACCAGTTCAGTTTGATTCTCTTGAACTGACTGTTTAGATTGCAGCCAGTTCCCAAAGTCTCTGTTATAACCCAGTCTCCAATGAAGCCTTTTCTTTACCTTTTGCTGCTGTGTTTTCCAGGACCAGCTTGGCATTCTGCTTCCTGCCACATTGCCCAAGTGCTGTATCACCTCTTACAGTCTCTGGGCGGGTGGGACTTCATCCATCACACTCTGCCCACCCAGGTTGGGACACTGATATCTCTGTCCCCCAGTTCTTGAAGGTTCTGGGTCTTATTCACATCCCTAGTGCTGCTTCCCATACTCCCTACACTTTCATTTATTTTTGAAAAGTAAAATATGCAAAAGACAGCATGCCAAGTCAGAAATCATAAAACACAGTCACTGTTAAATAATGTGCCCTACAAGAGCTATGTGTAGGTTTCTGTAGGTATCAGCAGCTGCAAAAAGTGTTGGGTTCAAGTCCTCTAAATCTTTTCTTAAGAGAAATATTTATGGTTTGAGCGCAAGCCAGAGCTATATTGTTTTTTTCTGAGTCAAAGAAATAAAAGTATATGTTCTTATGTCATATTTCAAAGATTACTCTTCTCAACTTGCAAATATTCAGGCATCTTTTGGAACATGAAATGATAAAATATTTTTATGGAGTGGGGAGGAAAACAAAAACCCACAAGAAACATGATAACCGTGTATATCATCTGTGCAATAAACTGAAAACTAACAACGGGTTTCACTGGAAATTTGGCCAGCTTCAGCGTTCCCAGCTGCAACTATCTGAAATGAAGCTGAAAACTGTCACAGAGCAAGCCTGAGCCTTTTAAAATCCACCTGTAAGTCCAGACAGGTTTAGCAAAAGTGAAGGCCAGTGGGATGTGGTTGTCTACACCGGTCTTCCCAAGCCCTGCAGGCAGGCCCTGTTTGATGAGGAGCTCCAGGGTCCAGCCCTGGTACAGGCACTGGTGGGTCCCACTGACCATGAAGTTTAGCTCTGTGCTGTCATTCTCTGGTTGGGTATGGTGAAATCGGCACTAGCCACTGCAGTTCTGTTAGGTTCAATTTTAAATTAATTGGGTGCTGTCAGCTCAGCAGCACTTTGCTAGTCTAGTCTGGACCACTTCTGAGCAATCTCCAAGTGGAGAACATGGCGGGGGGAAACCCACCCCTGGAAGAAACCCAAGCTCCCTGGCACAGTGTCCCAGACCCTGAGAGAGAGAGAGAGCGCTCTGCCATCCCTCTTGGACCTGTTTTCTAACTGCAGGCTAAGCACAGGAACATGTGCTTAGTTCAGCACCTATCTTATCAGCCCCTGTGCCTTTTCCTTGACTGTAGGCACAGCAGCACTCTCTTATCATTTCTACTGCTGGAATACAGACAAATGTAAAAAGAACAGCAAATATGGTACATAGAACATATGTATAAGGAACATATGGCTGACCTGGCATTAGACTTCAATGGGTCCCTAAGTGTAGTGGCTTCATCCATTAGACCATTCTTCTAAAACTGAAAAAATTCACACTGTTGGTGAAGTGAGAGGGTCCCATGGCTTGTGAATGACAATTTAAGCACCACTCATCTAAGGTAACTACTGTGTTGAATACATTCTCTTGGAGCCAAACTTTTAAAACTCACAGAAGTTAAATAAGTATGTTTATATACATACGGAGTTTTAGCACATGCATCTGGAGCCAATCAAACACTTCCCTAATGAAATGTATAATGGCAATCCAAGGACAAGTTTTAAAAATACACACACATTTTAGGAAATGCCTTTGATGGAAAGCCAGTTTTCCAACACTGGAAAATGACAAACATTACCTTGTTATCCTCAAAGGTGGCACATGATTTAGTAAGCAATTTTAAATGGGTTTCATCAGCTCTGAAGGAAACATTATCAATAGTGCTACCAGACTTAACAAGGGTGGAAGGGAGGGATGTTACTGAAATGCCTAATGCATTTAGGGCTAAGGACAGTTAATGAGCTCCTGACATGGGAGGTCTTGTTCCAAGTAATTTCTCAGAATTCCTGGAGTATATTAGCCCTGGTCTGTTCCCACTGGAGTCGAGGGAAATGCCACTGCTACTCTGTGTGGGAGCAAGGCTGACCCATTATGGTAGCCAAAGATGACATAGTATTTTGGGTTTCTTGTGTTTATTTTGAGATTGCAGATGGAAAGTTATGGGGTTTGTTTCTATTTTGCTGTTGTTTCTTATGTCTGTACCAAAATACAAACATAGGCAAAATGTAACATCCAAGATTTTATTTCTTAAATCTAAAGGCAGATAACTCATCACGGATGCTTTTGGCCCACCTAAAAGGAGAAGAAATGTTGCTTTGGCTTTCATTAACTGCTTTGATGCTGAAAACTGTTGTAATTTCTAAACAATGTTTTATGATCAATAGATTAATCAAATGGAAGATATTCCATTGCAATGTCAGAAATAGTAGTTACATATTACCAGCTGGAGTCTGTTTTTTGTCCCATGTATCAGGTTCCTTGGATAACCTTGAAGGAAATGTGATTATATCGATATAAAGGGAAGTAACAACAGGACTATGAAGAGAATATAATAGGCCTTAGGGTGAATCTTGTTTTCTTGAAAAGTGTTTTCTTCTATTAGTGCTTCTCACAGCGAATTTTGTGCTAGTTACCAGCCCCAATTTGATTCCTCCTGAACAGAAATTCTCCGCAACTAAAAAGCTGTGGCACGGTAGTAGTAGAGGTAGACTTGTGTTTCTTTGTCAGAGCTTCCCTGTTGTCCTCCATGTGTTCAGGTGTTGAATGAAGCACCAGTTTCCATAATGCTGTCACTATTTATCGCATCTGTGGAGTTCCTATCTTGAGACATCTTGAAAGGATACATTATTTAGGAAAAGTTGAGTTGCCACCCCCAATAACCTAAGCCAATGTAAATGTGTCTTTTGAGGAACACCCAAATACTGTCACTCACATCTGCAGAGGTGAGGTTCATCCCCAGATGTTAGGTAACTCACACTGATAAAACAGGTAATAAACAGAAAAATCAGAAGAAACCAATTATAAAGACTCCTCTGCTACTCACTAGAGAACAATCTTTCCCACCATAGTTTTGGGGGTTTAATTTGTGTTATTACAAAGCAGTGCATATGTTAAAAAAAAAAAAAGAAGTGATTACATAAAACAATACAGAATAGAATTATAGCATAAGAGCCCTAATGCAAATTCTGGTGTGCAGCTAAGTAATGGAACAGGCAAGTAGATGCTGAGAAAGTGATGTATGCCATTACAGAGCCTGAAGGGAAAAATATTAATTCCTTACTAAAGCACATACGTGGTAGGAAAATATTTTTATGAAGAAAATATCAAAATTATTTACAGAGTTTATAACTCAAGAAAGGCACAGTTGTAATGACAGAATGGAAGAGTACAAATTACCTGAGACAACACAGTTCTACTGTAGAACATAAAAGGGGTCATTTAGGAGTGGTCCTAACTTCAAAACTACTCCCAGCATAGGAAGAACAGCAGTTCTTTCTATGGACCAAAACAGTCATGGATGATGAGGTCTGAATGACAGACACGCCTGCTGACATTTTTCTATCTGCCAATTTTTTATAACCTTATAATCAATCAGCAGGTGGGGCAAACACCACAATTTCTACTTTCACCACCCACAGAAAAAGTTGCTCTGTAGGAAGCTCTGAGACCTAAGAAGCTCTGAGATTCTGGCAAGCTTGGAATGAAATACAAAACTAGAGCGCTGACCGCTTGTGGTTACCGATGTTTTCATGGCAGTTGTGTGAGTAGGAGTGTTGGCACCAGCGGGCTGGCTGGTGCCAGCAGGGGTCAGCACGTTCTGCTGACCTGGAAAGACTCGGTGCTGTTTCAGTTCAGTGCAATATGCTCACGGATCAGAAACCCTTAGCTTGTGCTGTGTGCAACTAAACAGCTGCAAAGTTCCACCTTCATGGTGAGTAAAGCAGGGACTGATGTGATTTATATTTGTTAGGTGCTTGCCAAGGAGATACACAACATCAATGAGATATAGAGAAAAACCACAATGTGGATGTGAAGAACCTCATAACTATACCATGCCCACAACTTACAGAGTCTGCATAGCTCTCTGGATCCCTTTCAACATGAAAAAATCCAGTACACCTCTAGAAGGATATTCTGATGCGGATACTTGCTTTAAGAGGATGGAGGAGGAAAAATGCAATGGAAAGTTGGACTGGCATCCCAGCCCCATTCATGTTAATGGCAAAGAGCCTATGATTTAAATAATTTAAGATATTGCCTTTAATTGGTTCTGGTTACACAATCTTCTGTTAATATCTTTCCTCCCACGGTTTCTCTGAAGGAATGTGCTCTAATGAGAAAATGTTCTGTCCATTTTATTAAGGACAGAGTGCTAGCCATGAAGACAGTTCCCATAAAAATCACTATGCAGAGATGGATTAAATCACAAATGCCAGAGCCAAGAGCCCCAGCTGCTGGAGTCATGTGATTATCACAGAATTCAAGCTTCTGTCTTTTGTTTGGGGAAAAAAAAAAAAAGACTTTAAAAACACAACTACTGTGGAACTGAGGAAGCAGCGTTTGACAACACAAACAGCCTTGAGAGGAACAAACTGTATCACTGCAACAACCCTCTTCATCTCAAAAAGTGCCTTAAAGTGTCTTGCATGCACACATCCCCCCAAGTCTTGTCAGCAATTCACTGTAAAGAGAGATGAGAGAGTCAAATAGATGGTTACACTAGGTTGTCACTGGTGGCCCGTATGGGCTTAAGACACAATAAAATAGAAGGATTAACCAAAAGTATGTGTTGCTTCATGTCAGAACCTTGTTATATCACTTGGCTCATCTATGGGAAGAGCCTGACTTGAGCTCTCGTAGGAAAGGGGAAATGACAGTAAGTAATCTGGGGATGAGGGAAAAGATAGGAACAGCCTCATCGTCCCTCTAGGGAGGGTGGGGGACTGGAAAACCGGCCTTTGCCATTACACCTCACTAGGAAAAGAAGATCATGCTGGCCTGGGAGGGACAGTGACCTTTTGCCAATATGATTGCAGAAGAAAACAGAGCCGCCTTCTGTGGCTGTCCTAAGACACCAGGCTGCCCTCTTCCAGCCCTGCTGGGCACTCTTGATGAGCAGTTCTCTTTTCCTCCCCACAGCAAAAGTTTAAAGCGCGAGCATGCTCACGTCCCCAATAGAAGGGTGAATCAGTGTACCTAATTCTTGGATGGGAAGTTTTTGTGCTTACACCTGTGTACACATGTGTTTTTGTGTTTATATGGCATGGTTGACATTTTGCTGCAGAGATTAAAAAGTTAAATACCTGTAGAGAATTTTAGGGTACCTATTTTTATCCAGGCACGTCTGCCTTTTCTGCAAACACTGCATATAGTAGATTATTTTTAGGTTAACTTTCAGCATGGATAATAATTTCAGCAACTTTCTTCAGCAAGCTGTAGCCACTGCATCCACTTAATGGATTATTTATTATAAGGGTCCTCAAGATCTCTCTGCAGCCTCTCCCTGGTGCATTTTGGGGTATGTCCTCCATGGTCCTTAATGTCAGCTGATTGGCACATATACCCTTGGCATGTTATATATGTAAACAGATATGCTTTTAAGTCACTCATCTGCATTTCCTCATGTACATATAGCCCTATCAAGGGCTATAAAGGCACAGATGGCTTCGTGTTGTTTCACCTTCAGAGCAGCAGGTTTATTCTTTTGAACATTTCATCAAGTGAATGTTGTTCTCTAATACTGTTTCTTGAAAAATGGATATCAGATCAAACATTTGTACGTGAAACTCAGAAATCTTAGCTGACACCTGAGCTCCTGAAAACATACCTCGCAATTTTGCTTTGCACGGCTTAAAAATTTGAATCGACTTAGTTTCCAGTGAAGTGTGATTCTGATTTAAGTTTTCTAATTTCTTCATGTATAGGTCAGGAGGGTTCTTACTTTTGAACATACCCTTGTGAGAAGACAGAACGACTTCGGTTCCCCAGCATTACCTGTGGTTAGAGATCAGCATGTCAGGTCCTGCAGCACTGCAGTGATTTTCATTTGGAATGGCTTTGTTTGAAGTCACCATGTGAAATGAGTTGTGGTACTGCACCAAAGAGGTGCCATGTAGGATCCTTTGCCAGGGATATGCAAATGCCTTCCTCCTGCTCAGGCTTTCTGTGGTAGAATTTTTTGTGTAAACATAGTGAAAGAATGAATGGTCAGTGGCATAGAATATGACTTCGATATTGATTGGTATCACTGTTGCATAACATTTAGGGATCCTGTAAGAAGCAGGGTCAAATCAATCTACATATGTTTAAATACTCAGAAATAAGGCAGTGGAAAAATTTTGGGAAAAAACAATCAGATATTACCAGAACATGATGTTCGTTAAGCACTCAGCCAGACCAAACTCCCCTTGTCTTAACAAAGCCATGATTTTACCAGCTGTTTTAGTTCTGAAGCAGTGACAAGACAGACAATGAGTATTGAAATCAGTGGAAATTCAAGGCACTCTACATATCAAAATATACTTTGCCTATTTAGACCTTCATTTACCAAAATGAATAATGGGGGCCAGTAAAAACCCATATGCTCATGGCTTTTTAATGTAAAAATATGTGGAATCTCAGCATTTATATCACTGTGGGAGGTCTCAGATCCTTAAAAATAGATAAATTTATATCATTATGTTGAATATAGACACGGGAATATGAGGTACAGAAACCATAAATGCTTTGCCTACACCACCTAGAAAAGTACTGAGGAAAGCGAGCTAGAATCAACTTGCTTTTATTCCCCGTTCCAGGGAACTAGGAACAGCCACTGTGGGCTGTAGGCAGATAGCAGGACATGAGGCCCTCCTGCCTCACTGTTGTATAAGACTTTTATTGCTACATAACTGTCCCTTCCACTTTGAAGGCTGTGGCCCCTTTATTTTCACCTAAAAATGCTCTGTCTCACCCCAGGAGATAACCTCCTTGATACACACTTTGTTTTTGAAGCTGGTTTTACATGTGAGAGTATAGATTCTCCCTGAGACTATTCTGAAGTGACAGCAACTAAAGCTTATATGTACTGGCAATAACCTCCTTGATACACACTTTGTTTTTGAAGCTGGTTTTACATGTGAGAGTATAGATTCTCCCTGAGACTATTCTGAAGTGACAGCAACTAAAGCTTATATGTGTACTGGCAATATATATGTTATAGACGGGTAGATAAATACATTAAGGGGGGGGGGCAGTTTTAAAGATTGTTTAGTTTAGATTCACACTGGAAATAAGACTACAACATAGGTTCTAGTTCTGTATCTAAATGTCCTCAGTATCAAACTAGATTCAGACGTAACATTGTGGCCTCAGAGCTGTCTCCCCAAATTTTTCTTGATTCTTGTATCTGTTCTTCATGGCTTTTTTAATGAGGATGCTTTATAATCATGCCTATTGGTACATGAAACATTAAGATTTCTGAGAGAAAGAATGTATTTCTTAAATAGCTGAAGTTATGCTGGTTTAAAATCAGCTTTGAGTCTGGAAAAAGCTGTTTTGTGAGGTTTCCAGAGGTTCCCGCCAAAATGCCATAAGACCATTATTTCATATTTGCTTCAAGATTTATCTGGAACCCAGCAGTGCAGACACAACACAGTAGAGCTGGAAGAAACAAGAGTTCACCAACCATTTCTGAACTTTCAAAAATAATTATTTCTGTTTCAGTCTGAGAAAAACAGAGAACTTTGGGGAGGGAGGAAGTTGACTTTATTTCCCAACTCTTTTCCATTCTAAAGCAAATCCTCTTCAGATTAAAGATCAGTTTGATTAATTAGAAGATAATTATCCATTTGCTGACTAAACAATAGTTTCTTCTGTTGAAACTAAACAATAGTTTCTTCTGTTGAAGTCTGTGCCTAAAACACGGTCCTATTCAGAGAAATGACAGAATAATTGCCATTGCCTATATTTATTTCTCACCAATATCAAAAAAATATGCTCCATTTCAGAGAAAACAAGAATAGAAGACAATACTCATAAAATAACTAGTATCCCAGCAAGCAGGACAAACAAGTGGGTATGTCAGGGTGAGGTTCAAGTGTTTGACTGGAGTCAGGCAGAAAAGCAACTGAATCCGAATCTTTCTTATGCTGTCTAAAAGCACTGCCCATCAGCCAGATACCTATTTTTGGCTTATCCTCTTTCTGGTTTTGATCAAAGTTTCCATCCTGGAGGGAAGCTTTTGTTGAAGCTGTTCTACTTTTAAGAAGAGTTTCAGTTTCATCAAGTAGACATTTTTAAGACGAAACACAGCTTAACTGGGAATTTCATAATAAGCTTTACTTGCGTAAAGATTTGCTTTTAGGGAGTAGCATTTTTCTTCCTTCCTTCCTTTGCATCATCCTTCATTAAAAATAAGAATAAAAAAGAGTGGTGTTCCTTGGGCCAAAGCCTGCACAGAATTAAAGCTATTCATACTTCAACTGGTCAAATTTTAGCTTAATCTAACATCCTGGGGTATGTAAGCCACATTATCCAATGGAGGCACACATATCTAAGTGAAGCACAGCACAAATTACAGGTCTGACTGAACCGCAAGGGATCATTTTGAAGATAAGGACAAAGTTTTTGTACTGACTATGAAAATTGTTTGGGATCTGGTAAAGGGATCCTGACAAAGTGTTGCAATTCATCTGCTTAAATTCCTCTTCAGTATGCACATGCATATGTGTATGTATGTATGAGTACGTGATATATAAATAGGATTTTCTGCCAGTAACTCGTTCATCATCTCTCACATATTGGCAGCAGATCTTATTTACATACTGAGAAAAAGGTTTGATCCCCGTGGGAATGTGTGCATGTGGAGGAAAAAAACACACTCGAGTCTTATTGGAGAAGGGTGATTATAATGCTGTGCACATTACTTCAGGTATGTGCAAGTCAAATACCTACTGACCTGAAGCAGTCATGGTTCAGACAGCCCGGCATGGCTTCCTGCCTGCTGTGACCTGGCATAGCCTAGGACAGCACGAGGTTCCTCGGTGCATGGCTGGCAGCCACTGCTTCCCTAGGAGTGGAAACCTGAAGACTGGTGATAAAAGGAAGGAAAATTCTGCATTCAGAGTTAGCTTTCTGAATCATGAAATAGGTAGGTTTGTTCTTCAAATTAATGCTTTCACGTAGTGGTCATGCGTCCCTCCCTTTCGGAAGCAGGTGAGTGGGAAGCACTTTCCTAAGCTGAGGTCCAGATCTCAGTGCTTCTCTAAATGCTGGGCAAAGACCACCCCTACTGTGATGCCAATGCAATGGAGATACCAGGATGCCACAAAAGAGATGTCTGCTTCTGCCTGCCTCCTTTGGACCTTCTCTGAATTTTGTTCAGGGAGATTTATTATAAGAAAATTGATTTGTGTAAGATAAAATACATTTTAATTTCTGGAAGGGAAGCCAGTTTAGACATACCTTCATTTTTTCCCCCATGTAAATTAACTTTTTGTTAGTAGCACAGCAGTAGACAAACCTCAAGGAAATTCAAGCTCATTTTTGGTGAAGCAGAACACAATAGCTTGCCTGCTTTTCCAAACAGCTTGATGCTCCTAAAATTAAGTTTTTGGTGTATGCCCAAATATACTACAAAGAAAGCATTTCCTGTGGTATTTTGGTGCTCCTGTTTGGCTCCAGCTGGAACCAAGAAATGTAGAAACCATTACAGACATGAAGAATAGTTGTAATAGTTTGCATTTGTAAAGTGGCCCAGATACTAACAATAATGGGCTGTGGTTGGAGTGAGCGTGGTAAAATAGCTCTGTTACAAGCACAGTGCTTCAAATGAAGTGGTGAAAAGGAGATAAAGACATTAATTATATTAGGGCTGGTATTCTTTGACCAGAGGTGTAGCTGTCTATGAAACTGAAAAGGCTGTTAATTCAATCACTGACATAATTTAGCACAAAATAATGAAAGTGTGACAATTTTTAAATAAAGCTAAGAGAATTTAATTACCTAGAACTTACACTTGCTTGGGACTGCAGAAAAGAGGGATGGGTAGTACGTGATGTCTTATCCTGTCTCATTGTATTTTACACACAGAGGTAGAGACAGCCAAAGACAAGTAAAGAATTTACACAGGTTCCTTTAACTCATGTAGTGATTTCCTCTTGATTTCCTCTTGACAGTTTAACAACTCCTACTGTACTTAGACATATTTCACCCTCAACTACAAAATGATCTAAGTTTTCTTTAGTAAGTAAACATGACCACTTTTGTCACTTACGAATAGAAAGGGAGCAGGGGAGGCCTGGAGATGGCTGGCATGATTTACTCTGGAAAATGAACGTAGGCCTAAATGTTCATTAAGAGGAACAGATGCTTTCACTTTCTTTGAGGATCCTTGACAGCACTTACTGAATTTGATAGTATCTCGGCCAGATACAACGCATGTCAGTTTGCTGTGCTAAACTCACAAACAGTGGTCACTACCCATTCAAAACACATGGTAATCAGACAATTACTGGGGTCACTCCATTGATAGTACCAAAAATAAATACAAATTCCTGATAAAAGCAAGTGGGAACTCTCTTTCCAGTAACTTCTATTGCATAAGCACCTAATTAAGACAACCAGGCTTGGGTGTTGTTGTATTAGGTGCTAAAGAATACCCAGAGGTACATTTTGTGCCTTAAAAATTCTCACAGGCTCAGAAAGGAAGTATAGCTTAGTGTTGACTTTTTTAATGGGGATATTATCCTTGCATCCCAGGAAAATCAAACAACAAATCACATTGATGCAGTACTCATAAATCAGTAAAACACAAAGCTGAGCTGAAAAACATTTACATGACATGAATCACAAACTGTAAAATGCCCAATAAAATTTCACAACATACCTGTGGAACAAGTTTTGCAATGTGCAAATAACACAGATTCCCCATTACCAGGAAGAAAAAAAAAAGTCTTTCAACATACACAATACGAATTCTACAGTGTACATGAAAAACAAGTTCCACCATATGTATGAGGGTTTGAAGAATAAATAGAATATCTTAATATCCACTTAAACCTGAAGTGACCCATTGTCTCATGGTAAATTAGTATTTGGCTTTTGTGGTCTTCTGATGCCTCAGGATTTCATTTATGAAGGTGAATTAATGTGAGAACTGGTCTTTTAAATGAATTGTCATATCTGTGACCTGAAATGCCATGAAAAATCTAGAGCTTGCCTTTTATTGGCCCCATAAATTGTCCCCTGACAGATTCATGAAAGCTTCTGAAAAGCAGAAATGCAAACAGAAAGGAATATAACCACCCAAAGCATAGATACAAATACTCTGTTCTATGTATGTGTGCAACACACAGTGCAAATTCATGGCTGAACTCCATGGCAGCCAGAGGCTTCCAACAAGAGGAAAGTCAAAATGCACCATAAATGTTTACAAAGCAAATGATGCAATGAATACCACATATGGGCTTACCCCACATAATTTTAGGCACCTAAATGAGACATGTCAGGGTCTTTTTAGCCTTTGCTCTTTACATAGCAGACTCTATGAAGACTCTAGCTAGCAGTATGCCCACCTGATAGTCAGTTCCTGCAGTACCTCCAGTTTTCCCCTTCTCTCCCAACCTGCATCTGCTGAGTGATCACATGCTCCCCTCACTGTAGGCTGGGCAAGAGACGGCATCCCCTGAGGCTGCTGTGGAGATATGCATGTACGGATCAGCCAGGTGTGTGGGTTGGCTAACTGTGCTGGTTGGCTAGCCATGCAGGATGGCTAGCTTTGTGGATTGGTGCACCATCCTGGCACATCAAACAGAACTGATAGCTATGATGCACACACGGTAACATTTCCTTCAGGTAGCCTTTAACTTGTGTCTTCCATCTCTCTAGCTGTTGGGTTTTCACAAAATGCATGGAGATCTCCTGTTTCAGAGAGCTGCAATCTGTGGTTGGTTTTGGCTGTAAAAAGTAAACAGATGATTGCAGAAGTTACAGGGAGAGGGAGGGCAGACAGGCAGGTAGTAGCATGGTATTGGAAGGTGTGTCTTCTTGGAAGACCAGATAAAATAGCACTACAGCAATGAACAGGAGATAAAGACAGGGGTAAACATCCCTAAATGTAGTGACCTAGGCCAAACTAAAAAAAAAAAAAAAAAAAAAACAAACACAAAAAAAATTTTTATAATAC
>NW_008795405.1:4844042-4873211 GCF_000699145.1 Aptenodytes forsteri | reverse complement strand
TTATGGACCAGGCCAAAAAAAAAAAAAAAAAAAAAAAAAAAGCAATATCCACAATTTTATGATACTGTCTAAAAAATAGAGGGTATATAAATGAATTGACACTGGTACTATCAGTTTATAAGCTAACTACCATTGTCCTTGAGTTAGAAAGATGCATCTCCTCTTTGTTAGTTGTTCCCTGTCAAATTTCTTTGAAGTACTTGGCCTTGCAACTGTGGCGGCACATGAATGTTGCTTTAGCCATAGGAGCCTCTGGTCACAGAGAAGTGTAATGACACAGTCCTAATAACAGCAGAAGTGTGCAAGAGCTCAACTTGAAGAAAGGAGACGTATATTTCTTTGCTTTTAACTGAAGCAAAAAGAAGTGATGGAAAAGAAGAGTAGAAAGAGAAGGAACAGCTGGACATGGAGAGGGAAACAGACAAGAAAATGATAGGACTAAAGATGTGGAGAAAGCAGAAACAAATAAGACTTATCACTCCCAGGCACTGCCTCAGGGGGAATGTTCCAACATGAAGAACTTGATTCTTGTTTAGGAACAAGTGTACAGTGGAGAAATATCCCTACAGCTGTGAGAAGCGGCATCTATATTTTTCCATCTCAAGCAGTTTCCATGTGACAAATTACTTGGCCACATATTGGGTAACGGTGGAGTGCACAAGCCCATGTGGTATCCAGATGAGCAGTACTGTACATTAGGCTATAGCAGCTCAGTACCCCAGTAATATTACCACTGATGTGCTGCTGTCACTGTTGATTACAACGACGACAATACTCTTGTGCCTACTGGAAATCCTCAAGATTAGGCCAGAGAAAATTAAATCTCTATTCTCTACACAAACTACAGCTTCTCTTTGGAAAAAGGTAAGAATTCATTAAAGAATGACAGGCTTTGTTCTTCTCAGACTTCTGTGAAGTCTAGTCCATCTACATCCAAGAGTCAATAGAAGATTATTATGTATACATTATCTTTTCAGTGCTGCTTATTAATGAAGTAATTTGAGAAACTGGTAGTGAATGAATATTCCTAACATGCAAATAGGAATCAGAATCTTGTACCTTATTCATGCCTCGTCTTTCAGTTTTCCTGTGTGGCCTTAAAGTATACTCTCAGATATATTTCTTTGTTCCACTCAACAAAGGAGACTCATATATTTAAAGTAGGGCACCTACTTAAGTGTTTAGTTGGATTAGGGTCCTTCAGAGGATTTCCTAATATCTGGAAAAAAAGTGATTAATTGTTTAAGCATTAAGCCTTCAAGGCCTAGTCTTCCAAGAAATCCAGCTCTGAATCCTGGGCTGGGCTGACTGGATCCTTTTATGATGGCCAGACCGAGGGCTGTGCAGGGTGTTGGCTTCTGAGTGCCAGAGAGAGGGTGAAAACAGGAGGAGGTGAGTGCTGAGTGAGTAAAATGGGATTTAGAAACCAAAAGAAACAGTGGAAGAGAAAGCATACTATAGTTACAGTTTAAAACTTTCTTGGGACAGTCATGGAAGAGAAGATACTGTCTGCTTCTGTCTTATTCGATTTTCTCAGACCAACTTTCAAGATGAGAAAAATCAAAGCTGCGTGTTAACACTAGATTTTGAGATGCTGCAGTTGACCATGAAGCCTTGACCACATTAGTGATGGTGATACGTTTTCCCAAAAGTGCTGTGCCATGTAAGATAAAACACAAAGTTAACTTCAGAAAAGTAATGTTTGGAGGAAGAGTCAATGGTATGGTTAATTGGCAAATGCTATTTTTTTTGCCCATCTGAAAAGCATCCATGTTTAATGTTATGACATTTCTGTAACCTGATTAGAAGATTTGAAAACTATCAAACATTCCCATAGTTGCCCTATGTCCTTGAAGACCTTTTTGCTCTTCTTATACATTGCATAAAAGCTAAAATTACTTCCCTGCCAGCTTGCACATACTTTGGATAATTTTAGCCAGTGATTGGATTTCTCATAACCTAGTCCCTCGAAGTGTCTTCTTTTCAGAGTTTGCCAAAGGGTTTACTAGAAATGCTATTTCTTACAAATCTATCTCACCTCACTTTGTTCTGACTAAGCCCTCCTGAAATGTTATCTGTTCCGCAGAGCATTCCTTCTGCAGCCGTCACATGCCGCTCTGTTTGCTCTGTACTTACTGAACTGCATTGTACTCACATATGCCTCTCAACTGTTTTTTCAAGGGAGAGTTTCTATTCTGCCCTGGTTTTTTTCCTTGGTTGTTAATAACTTGTGGTAGTCTATAAATGACAGAAAAGCTCATAACAATCTTGAGTAGAAGAGGAGATCAGCCAAGGAAAAAAGTGAATAATATAGCACTTCTCCAAGTGTTGATATAAACTGAAATGATGGTATGAAATAAGTCAATAAATCATCTTGCAGTGCATTTCAAACACTTTTGTTTGTCACCATGAGTAAGCACACTTGCTGAGACAGGTCAGACCTGGGATAACACGGGATTTTTCTAAGAACTGAAGGTTTCCCTGATATGTACAAGTACTTTGTAAGTTTAACCTGCTATATCCTCCTTCACCCTTACCACCTGTTTCCCGCACCTCACCACCTTTTAATTGCCTCCTAGCACTGTGTTCATGGAAATACCAGAACAAAGATTACAGAGGTCTGAAATTTCAGCCAAGGGGAAACTCTGCCAACAATTTTTACCTGGAAAAAAATGCTTTTCAAAAAGAAAAGATAAGGAATAGTCTTTGTTTTAATCTAGAATTGCACAAATTAATTGGCTACTCTGAGGCATAGTTATTTGGCATAACATGTCTCTTTTGGACCTGTTTCCAGGTACAGTGTGGAGCAAATCAAGCCCTTTCTTGTTTCTGGGAGTTCCCTGTCCTTGCCATGGAATTGCATTAAGCAGTCAGAATGCTGTGGTCAGTGGCATAATTGGGTCCGGTCCCGGAAATGATGGGAATTCAGCCAAAGTCTCTGAGGGAGAGAGAAAGGGCTCTGTAAATAGTTGTAATTGGGTCTGACTTTGAAAAAAAATCATTAATGTTGTTGTGTCTTTTAAACTGCTAAAGGTACTCTTACGCCCTATCTCACCCTCTAAATGTCTGCATTGTGTGCCTATTGTTACCCCTATGGAAGACATAGGTCCCTTCAATTCCATGTGGAAGAGACAGGTTGCATCCTTACTTTCTTCCCATATTTTTTATCTCCTTCTTCTAGTATGAGAGACAAAAATACTGCCAGAAGGCAGAAGTGTTGAAGATTTCTACTTCCCAGTGGGGCAGCCCCCCATAAGTAACAGGAGAACCGTTGCGAGTCCCCATTCCTACCATCACCGTTGCAGTTGTGTGTAACTGCTGATAACCAGGTTCCCCATCTGCTGCCTGAGCATTCTGCAAATACCTGAACTGTTCGCTGCAGAACCTAAAGGACAGAGATAGCTGTAGAGAGAGGCAAGATACCCAAAAGAAATCAGTCATGTCAGATAACTCTGTTGTGAAAGAAATAAGTGGGAGACAGGAAGAAGAGCTGGGTGGGTGGGAAAACAGGTCACTGTTGGGAAAAGGACTGCAGCTTTGGTGTCTCTTTTGGTAAGATGGGAAAAAAATATTTTGTGTATATCCATATGCCTTAAAGGAATTCTTGGTGTATGAGAAAACAGGATGAGCAAGGATCATAGTTTTTCATGTGAGGAATTTCTTGCTCAAGACAGTGAAAAATAGTTCTTAGAACAAGGATGCTGCTACCCCATTTTACAGCTGAGTTTGTGCAGCATTAGGCAGGTTGGCCCACTTGTGTCTCTGTGTTTCTCCGGTTCTAACATAAGGAAGTGATGCTTGCCACATTTTCACCTTTTTGGCCCAGTGGATGGCAGCTGCAGCAACAGGGAATGACTTTCCTGAAATGTCTTTTTTGCCTGTAAGAAATGACTGAGTCAGATGAAGTCTACAACATGAGAGAGTGAAAAAAGAGGCTTGAAGAATGACTTGTGTGCCTGAAAGCTTGCCTGCTAGTTAGTCTGATAAAATATATTGACTTTGTCTACAGACTTTGTTCCAGGTAGAAATAAACAAGAGTCATGGTGTAAAACCTAATGTTAAGACAGTGTTTTCTTCATATGAAAAACCGTGGCAAAACTGAAGTGCGAGAACCAGAGTGTGGCCCTTCCCTGTCTGTGCTGGCTTACACCCAGCACCGAAGGCACTCCAGAAAGGGGTCTACTGATGCGATTTAAATAAAAAACTTGTGTTAGACTGGTGTGTAATACATCTAACAATCTGCAAAGAGTAATTTGGATATTCTCCCTGTGGGCATGGACCTGGACACAGAAAGAGCTGTATTTTTCAAAAGTCAAGATTATTGCTCAGCTTTCACACAATCTGTACTCATTAAAACTGACACTATTTTCTAACTATTGAAGAGTGGCAAAAATCAATGGAGCTGGGGAATTACTGAAATAATGTAATACTTTTAAAGCCAGACCCATCCATATTTAGGAGAAAAAATGCAATCTGAGAATTACTTTCTGTATAACCTCAACTTGAGTTCTCATCCCAAAGTTCAGGGATGGACTTGTCTAGGTTTCTACATATCTTTTTGGCCTCATCTCAGCAGCATCTGAATGTTTAACAGTGCTTGGGAATCTTCATGATGCCTGTGAGGCAGGAAGAGTATTCTTGTTTTCCTTTTGTTTTAAGGAGGAAAAGAAAGATATGTGAAATGAATTGCCAAAGGGCATGCAAATATCTGTGCCAGAGCCAGGAATCAGGTGCAAGTTTTCAGTGTACCAGCCCAATGCCTTAACCAGCAGACTTTTTTTCAGTTGTATCTATTTATGCACTGCATAAATAGGTAGACGTGTCGTGTAAAGATTTCATACTATGTGTTTGCTCAAAGCATGGGTGTTTTACGTAATTGCTGTGACATTATTGGAGCGTTCCTTGGTCAAACACACACCAAACTTACTTCCTTGAAGACCTTTTCAGTGCTGTAATAGGCAAGGAGAAGTGGCTCTAACATCATCCACCTTCTTGGCCCTGATTCAGGGTGAAGGGGATATTTCCAATGGTTGCTTTTTTCAACAAAGAATGTTCTGAAACCCAAGGCTGTGTGAACTGAGTAAGTGCTCAGAGCACACACTTCTATAAGAAGCTTGCTTGCCTACTAAGCAATTCCCAGCAATGCTTTTGGCTGCTAGCTATTGTTATTTGTTTGTACTGTGGCAATGCCTAGGGGCTCCAGTCATGGATCAGGGCCCCATTGTGCTAGGTATTGTAGAGACACAACAAAAAGGTCTTTGTCATACTCTTAAGGCAAATCTGAGGTGCGTCTGGGAAAAGAACTTTCCCGAATCCAAAGTCCCAGGGCCAACTTCTAAGCAGTTTACTGCACTCCAGACTTTGGGTTTATCCTTGGTTTTCTCATCTGTATTGTTTATTCAACACAGATAATAAGTGAACTCTAAAAACACAATGAAAAATGCAGAAAATTGATGTAGTTACTTATATTTCTCACTGCCCTTTTAAATAAATAGCCAGCCAGTGATTGACAGAGGTGCCTTGGGGACTCTGTTGCCATCTTTGGCTTGCTCCATCCCTCAGAGTGTTTTGTTGTGGTGACTAAAGTGTATCCTGAGGCAGAAATGACACTTGCCAGAAAACAACTTTTATCTGTGCGTATTTCAGATGTGTGTATTTCATTTGCCTCATACATATACCATTGCTGGGGGTATCTGCATGACAACAGGATTTTTGCTCCTCAGTTATTCATCAGCTGCTGGCACTTGAAGTCACATTCCTTTCTGTATCACATCATATTTAGTTGCTGTGGATATTGTTGTGATGCTACAAACAGAGGATTAGGGCTTGCTGTAGCCCTTCCTCTCCTAGAACAAAAGGTTCTGCTTCTGAATGTCCTATCTGCAGTATGGGCAAGCAGAGCAGTGAAGGTCACTGAGGAGGGATGGCATTGAAGCTCCACAAAATCCCCCACCCTACACATGTGGCAACGATGTGCTTATCTCCCCAGAGGGCCCTGGGTGACTAGAATAAGGAATTAAACTTGTATTGAAACTACTAAAGTGAAAGTACCTACAAAGTCATGTTAGGCCCCCCATCCCTGCATCTTACTAGGAAATACTCTAGCATTGGTTCAGCACTTTGGCTTTTTTTCTTTTCTGGAAGACCTCTACTCTCAAACTAAGAATGAGAATAAGTTTTTCCAGGTTTTGGAGATACTGCTTATCTGGCATATGGGATAACTGAAGCCACAATCACAGAAAACGGGTCTGGAAAGTCCCTCGAGGCGACTCTTCATCCGCTGGGGAAATATTGTGTAAGGCAAGGAAAGAGAAGATGGTCTGAGAATGTAGTTTATATTTTTCTGACGCTCAAAAACAGCTCTGTAGGAAGTGATCCTATTTCAAAATCCACATTCAGCTAACAGAAATGAAAAAACTGTTATATTTCTGGCAAAATAATATTAAAGATCATGTTAATTCTCAGAATAATTCAGCATTTAACACTCACAAATCTTAGCTATTTTCATTTATATGCTGATTAATTAAACACCTTTATACCTAATTTTTTATTAATTATTTTGAATATTCTTATGCCTAAAATAAAAACAGAGCTAATAGATTTAGCCACTGGTGATGGGCTTTTTTCATTATCCTTCTCTGCCATGGATTAAAAACTTGAGAGAACAAACATTTATCAGCTGGAATAAAGACTTTTTTTGGTTTCCTTTTTGTCTTCTAAGATGCATTCCAGACTTTCAAAGAAGCCACAATAAAGCTTTTATTTTCTATTTATATGCTCATACATTATTTTCATTCATGTATCTATAACCAGATAAACATTCTGCAAATTCACATGGAAGTATAATCACTTTGTTCTTCTTTGGGATGGTGACTCATAATTAAATACATGCAGCTGAAAGACAAAAATGTGGCATTGAGACTGTACTGCTGCAGTAAGGGGAAAAAAGATGGAAACAGAGGTTCTAAGGTCAGCATAGCTGATAGGAATGGGGACTCCAGAAATCAGGTTAATGTTCTGGTGCATCCACCGATATCCTGTACCAACCGTATGTTATGGCTAGTGTTTTATCCTTTGGCTTCAAAATGGGCATAATTATTTTCCTCTGTCAGAGGCTTTTTTGGGGAATAATATCTATTAGTGACTGTAAAAAAAAATTCAGATAACATGATAACACTCACATAAGTATCAAGAGAAAGAAGAAGCTGAATTAGCACCACACTAGAGACTGATACTCTGGTTAGAAAGAGCAATAGACTAGAGGTACTGAAAGCAGCCAAAATTCAACCCTTTGCTGTTTACATAATGAGATAACTCACAGTTAGTATTTGTTGTGAATTGCACAGTGAAATAATTGAATTTAAAAATGCCTTTTTGTTGAGTCTTGAATGTCTTGTCCAAAATGTCTCAGATTTAACAAACTTTCAGAGAATTTGAACCTGACCTGGATTCTGAACCTGGCCAGATGTAACGCTGCCAGGCAGCGTCTGCAGCTCTGGGTTAGGTAGCCGCGGGAGCCTTTCCAGAGTAGGGCTGTGCACTGCAGGTCTGCAGCCCAACTGGACTTCACTACCCTGCTGGGAGGGTTCTCGGGCTCCTCCCATGGAGCCAAGACTTACAGTGCTGGAAGTTTTGGAAAAGGCTTTTTGGATCTGCAGCGCAGGCCTGTGTCACCACTCAAGCACAAGCTGTAGGCATGAACTCCCCTGTCCCATGGCAGAGTCCCTTCATGGCTTCCTGTTGTGGAGCCAGGGGTGGGGACAGAAAAAAAGGTGTTAGATTTGCTATTTTATAAGTCCCTGCCTTAATGCAAAAAATTCCTTCTTGGGGACAAATAGTCCCTTAAATAAAACAGTTGTTTGTTTGTTTGTTTGTTTGTTTATTTTAATATTTATTTATTACAAATTCTGTCAATGCTGCTGAAATGTCAGAGGTAATGATTGTAATCAGTGCTCTTAAGGTGTCAGCAATGTGCGCGGTCATATTAAAACAAAGTATAGTCTACTTAAAACTGATCACACGTTACAAGCTACTACAACAGTGTCTACAGTATTTTAAGTGTCTAAAGTTTTGAGAGATGTCTTTGTTTAAAAATAGGATTTACCCATGCATTTTTAAGCAATTTAAAATCATTATAAATTGGGTCATAAGAAAATATATTTGTATTATTTTGAGTTTAGTCACTTGTCTTCAGGAATAGGATAGGCAATTTCCCTGAATTCTTTGAAATTTCTCTATTAAGCTCTAAGCTCTCATTTGTTCATGTGATAATTTTCCCTGTCAAGATTTAATTTTATTAGAAAGGAAAATTTTTATAATTTGACTTGCCTAGTCCCTGTTGCACACCGCCCTGCAAAGGAAAAGCAGCTGTTTTTAGAAGACATATCTTAAGCAAGGTGATCTGCCTTTACATGTAACTCTTGCAAACATAGTGCTGCCACTTTTATAAAAAATTATATCTTGAAATAGATACATCCTTGAGATATATTGTAGAGTGTTAGGAAATTAAAGTCTTAGCCAAATTGAAGGTGGATTCTTAAAATAACTTGCAGCATTTATGGCTTCTGTAACATTTTTGATGTGGAAGATCTGCTAAGAGTATAGTAAATGACCTATCAAGGACAAAACATATTTAGTCTGAAATTGAAATTCACATACTTTTTCAGACATTTCCCTTTCCTTAATCTTAAAATTTACCTGTACTACAGGGAATTTCCATTAAAATTGACAATAACAAGTCTGAAAGTCCTTGATTTCAGATAGCCAGAGGACCTTGGGACTACTGTCTCTAGTAGGATTCCCATGACTTCCAGATTCCCTCTCATGGAGCATCCCTGAAAGAGGTTTCTGGACTATTAGACTTCAGAGCAACCCATCCATCTGGATCAGCCTATGCCAGCTGATGGCACTGCTTGGAATATCAATTTCATTCAGCAGCTGCAAGCTCAGGGAAGATTTTTTAGAGGCAGCACAGAAAATGTTTTCCAAACACATTTGTTTGGACTCTTGAGCTTGTGAGAAACCTAAGAAGACTTTGGTTTCAGTGTGGCTCAGGCAAATATTATATTGGAAAAATATGAGATTTTCACTAATACAAAGTCCTTCATTCCGGGTAGATCTTTGTGAGTTTGCACACATCATTGCACATGTCATCATTATAGTGTAATGTGTTATCTTTAGATAGAATGGTAATGCTAAAAACCCCCATAAAACAGGTTGCTATTTGGGTAGAGAGGATGGAGATCTTCATCTAGTACATCCACCAATGATTTTTCTCCAGCCATTGTTGCTGCACTTTCAGCAAGTAAACTGCTATTTTTGTGTTTCATTTTGGCTGCTGCTCCGTGTATCTTCAATGAGTGAGGACAAGACCCACACCTTCTGCCCTTGGCTCACCTTGCAGGCTGTCCGTGCAGGACAGCTGGTGCATGGGGTGCTGCAGGCAGCCACTGAGTTCCCAGGTTGTGCGCGCAGAGGGGACCACGCACATCCCACTGCTCGCTATAAGGAGACCATGGTCTGCATTGGAGAGGACAAGGGCTGCAATAAACAAATATAAGTAAAATGTTTATCTTCTTATTTCCTGAACTTCTACAAAATTAAGAGACCAGCTCTGAGCAACTTACACTGGTAAACTGTTCTCTGTTGTGAGCAGAGTCTCACTGGCTTCACTCAAGGAGGAGTTTCATATTCTGGCCCTAGTTTGCAGAGTTAAAGAAGTCTGGACATTTCCTAGAAGTCTGAAGATTTTTGGCTACTGGAAACACTAGAGATTTCCCCATCCTAAGAAAACCACAGGCTTCTCCAATTACAAATATAATTTAAATTCACAATTAGAATTTACAATAAAATAACATTTCCTGAAGATCGCTGTTCCCAAAGACCATTTTAAACTTGCAGTCGTTATTTGCAGGGGAGGGAGGATGGGGCTGAACTGTGACTAGTACCATTTCTGTGGATTATACATTACCGTAAGTGAAAGAAACATTATGCCCAACTTGGGCACACTCTTGAAATACAAAGTGAAGTATTTGGAATAAGAAAGGCATTTCTCAAATGGCTTTTTCATCTTCGCCATCATACAGTCCTGGAGTGTTCAAGACACATTGTCATCTGTCAGACTAAACAGAGAAAGGAAAGCATTATTCAATTCTTGAAATATTTCAGTGCCCACACATCTTCAGTTCTCATGACTTTTTTTTGTTCAGCCATTTGTGTCAACGATATTATCTATTCAGAGAAGTATGAGGCAATAGTATAAAAAGTTAAGTTCTATAATGTCTTTCATTCCACGTACTGCTCCAAACAAACACTTTACCAAGTTGAATAACATAGCTACAGAATTAAAATATCCCAGAGGGAGAGAGAGGCAAGGAAAAAGCCAGTGTTTTCAGTTGAATGTGGAAAAGTGATGGCAGCTTCTGAGGGCTGTTCTAGGACACAAAAGAGGATGTTCTTGTAACCTCAGTTTCTGTATTTCAGGGACTTTGTTAAGGGCAGGATGTTCAAGCAGAATTTGGAAAAGGGTATTTCCAAGGCAGGAAAATGGGGCAGAATGGCATTTCAGTTCTATTTAATCAGTTCAGATCCAATCTTCTTTCATGTTTATTTCTGATTGAATCCAAAACTTAAAGGGATACCGTTCTCCAGATGAGTGTACATTGATGTAACATTAATTTTACAGTGTGATGCTGGTTTATATGAATTAAAGGCGTGATAGATCAAGAAAGTGAAAATACTAGGAGTTTGTGAGGTTTTTGTAGTTGTGAGCTGAAACTTTACTAAGACAGCCTGTGAGATTTTTGGTACTCTTGGGTAAGATATTACACTCTACTCAGAGCTTAGCTTCCAGCACAAATCTGAACTTCAGTTCCAGTCAGAAGCTTAATGTTAATCCAGGTCTGAATTCTACCTCTTTAGTGCATTTCTCTCTCTTTTATCCTGCCCCTACTGTATGGATACAATATACAAATATTGTCTCACTAATCTGTTACTGATGAATCACTGACTTGATAGAAATGTATATGAAAGTAAATACAAAAGCAGAATACAGCATAATTACATCAAAGTGAAATCTTTGGCAGCTGGCTAATGAAAATAGCCATGAAGATAATTTTTAGGTCTGCACTGTGCTACCATAAGTATCACAAGTAAGTGCCATAGATTTGTGCTTTCCACAGAAAGTTATACACAATCAAAGTGGTAGACTCCTTACAAATATCAGATAGTCACATTCAGTGATTTATGGAAGTAGATTTGTCATCCTCATGAGAGCCATCAGCTACACCTTTTCTCTTTGACATTTGATAGTCATTAAAAAGGCACCTCTTTCATATGCAAAATATTTATGCTTGACTTTGACACTAACATGAAATTATACTGGGAAATGCCCTGAAGTCTTGATGTCTAAAGAAAGAAAAATTTATTTTTATAGTTATCTGGACGTTATGAAGTAGCACTGACGAGATGAACAGGGTGTAAACTCTCCCCTCCTTGTATATTGGAATGTATTTTCAGTTTTATACTACTAGCATCATTCTGTGAGTGAAAAATATAAAAGTTATATGTAAAACAGGAAAGTTCCATTTGCAAGAGGCAGGCTATTCTTTAACAGAATTTTTAAAACTGAAGAGACAGTATAGACTGTGAGTGAAAAATAAAAAAGTTATATGTAAAACAGGAAAGTTCCATTTGCAAGAGGCAGGCTATTCTTTAACAGAATTTTTAAAACTGAAGAGACAGTATAGATGAATGTATTTGTTTACATTTAGACATGAAATAAATCTTCACATAATCTCAGTAGCAGACATTACGCTCCTTAACAATGTCTTCCAGAAATTTAACAAGTATGGAACAGCAGTGTTGGTAATGGTATTGAAAAGTTCTTAGCTATTGTTTGGTGTTTGAAGTTCTGCAATTCTACCTCTGAATTTATGAATATATTTGTTGAACAATTCTATAATCAAAATAAAATATTTTTGAATTAACAGACTTGCTTTGGAAGCAGAATTGCAGTGACTGTAAAAAAGTAATGACAGCAGCAGCTGGCATAAGTCTAAATGATATTTTTTAAGAGAAACTTGATGTGGGAATGCCAGCTGGTCAGCAGATTGCATGACCTCACTTGAGCTGGCTGCTAGAGGGATATGCAACAGGAGGGTGAAACGAGTATTTCCTGCTGCTTTACCCTGTGGTATTTGCCACAAGTACCATTATCACAAGTCTTTTTTGTGTTATTTATTCATCCCTGCACACATTCTTCAAAGAAAGGTCAGGGAGCTATAGAGCTAAGCTTAATACTGTTATTGAAATAGACTATGAAGTGCCAGCAGACCAGAATCCAACATGTGAGATGGTCCGACAATCTCCAGTTTTACAAAGAGAAATGACCACGACAACTATTGACTCAAATTAGGTCCAGCTGGACAGCTGGAATCCTTAGGTGAATTAATAATTTTCTAAGGTACAAACCGGAAAGCTATTTCGCTGTCTTCTGAAATAAGATGCGAATGCCCCACGGAACTGGAAATAACTGATAGTCCTCCTCATTTATAACCTCATTTATTTTCCTTTTAACATTCTCAGAAAATCAAAATCTGACACAGCCATAACCATTCTCAAAATGTGAGCTAAGTACTCTGCACTATACTGCTCAAGTGGAGAAGCGCAAAGGAAGCTATTCACCCTCCTACATATTATGGTGTATAGATATACAATGACAGCATTCTTCAACTAAAAAAGAATTTGAATTCTGTAGATCCAAGTCCTTCTGGTATTTTGCTCTACTGGTGTATCCATGTACAACCAGTGATACTTTTGCACTGAGCATCCTAAGAGCACCTCCTATAAGGGCTTGATTAGTTTCCATGTTCACCATATGACTTAATTTTTGCAACCTGATTCATTCCTGAGAACTTTTGTTCTACAGAAAATGTAATTTTATTTAAGGACATAACAATGAAAATATTTGATAAAATCAAAGGTCCAACTAGCTTAGTGTCATGCCTCTAACAATGGCCAATTATGGCTGCAAAAAGAATTTCAGAATAAGGCTAATGTACAGATATTTGTACATTGTACTTTCCCAACATTCTGGGATTTCTTAATGCAACAATAATATTTCTCCATTAGAAATATAAATGAAGTACCCATTACTTAGTATGTGGTCATCTGTCTTATAGAAAATAAATATATCCAGATAAGAATGTGCACACATACATAGTTGGTTGTTGTCGGAGTTTTAGTATGTATGTAGATAATTCCCATTCTAATGCTGAAGTGCATTCTTGGTCTACTTGGGCCATGGCAGTATGGAGACCTACTACATATTAGTGTGCACGTAAAACTTTTACTTATTGTCTATTGAGTATACCCTTGCCAGCTCAAAACATCCAGCCTTCATGCATCAGTCCTCAAAAACTGTGGTCACTTGAAAAAACATGGCTTCATTGTAAAAAATAATTGAAAAAATTGGAAGGGAGATTTTCATTGTCTTCTGAGCCTTAGACATTCATTTGGGGAATATTTTTTGACCTGTGTTGCCAGAAGATTTAAAATAAAAATTAGTTTCCAGTTCTCGAGGTGTCATGTAGCCACATCTTCAAATAACTCAGGCCATAAGGAAAGTACCAAATATAGCTAGCATTGACACACCAAGTCATTTTTAGGTAAAAAGCTTCAGTCAGCTTTCACAGCCACGACTACATTCCTTCTTTATGATGCTTTAGAAGTTCCAGACAGAAGAGGAAGTGCTGAAATACTCAGAGAAAGGCGCTTCTCTGCCCCAGGATGGAGTCTTGGCTGGAACTCGGTGTGAACCACTCTACCACAGAAGGGAGACCGTCCTTGGGTGAGACTGATTCTGGCTTCTGCAAACCTATGGCAGCTGAAGACTTGAGCGAAGATGCAGGGCAATAGACTCTGACCTTTTGTGTGCATTCTTCCCATAATAATACAATAAAAATCCAGACTGTTATTTCTATCTTGCTAAATAAATATCAACTGTGAGTTTGAAACTGTCCAAGATCCAAACCAACACACTTTCCCTAACCTAAAAGCTGAAAGTTTAAAAAGTAGGCAAAACCCCTAAGTTGGAGATCAGGGACAGCAGTATGTGCTACAAAAAGAGGCATGGTATGACAATACTGATGGGAATTTGTATTGATGAGTTGGGTAGAAAATGGAAATTTTCTAAGACCTTCTAGGAAAAGGCAGTATGGAGTGCTTTTGGGATGTCAGAAAACTTTGACAGCCCTCAGGTGGGGATAGCCTTTAGGAAGGTCAGAGAATGGGTTGAGGGAAGGATCCGAAGAAGAAGTTGTCATTGCTGGCTTTGCAGAAAGTGTGAGGTAAGACAGGTTAAGAAATAATGGCAGAGGAACAAAAGTCTTTTTACTTATTGAAATTATATTTGCCATTGTTATTTAATGAGAACAGATGACAACAATTCCTGTGGACACATCATGGGTCTCCTGAACACTTAATCCTTGCTCACCTATGTACTTACAAAATCAGAGTGGGAGGAGAGTTCCGGGGTCAGTTCAGCAATTCTCTTTTTGGCATGAACCTGTGCTTGTCTTCCAGATCATCAGAGAAACTTATTCAGCAGTGTCTTGTATTAAGTGATAGTGCAGAAGATATCATAGTTCTTTCTGATATTTGGCTGGCTCTGTGCCTGCACCAAGCCACAGCTGCTGCTACTGCGGTAGATATGCAAAGCTCTACGTCATGCTGACTGAGCTTCTCCCATCCAATAAGAAACACTTGCATAAAGTTAACCCAGAGCAGATTATCTATTTTGCAGATATCTGGAGCTTCAGAAGGGCCTGGAGCACTTCAATAGCTAGTTGGTTTGTGGGGTTTGTGGTCACCATGGTCCTTGTAAGCCAGAACTGTAGTCTCTTCCCCTGTATCTGGAGCACCCTCTGAAACACTTGTGCACCATCTACCTTTTATGCCACTTCATTCATTTCCTCTGTTTGCTTCTCAAAATGTCTTGTACTTTTAAAAGGTTGTTTCTAAAAAGGCTGAATGGTGAACTTTGTCTCATGGTCAATAGTAACCCAGATAAGAATTAACAGGCATGGCAGACTTAAATGAGTTGGATTAAAGTCAAGTCTGTCAGCACAGCCCATTGGCATACCAAAAAGATGAAGATGTGAGTTATGATGTATCTCCTGTGTGTTGTAATTTTTGGAACCTGGAATAGTCAAGGAGAAATATTAATGGTGGCTTCACTGTATTTCATTCTGATGCATTATCTAGAAATCATACACATTTTTGAAAAGTTAACAAATGGAGATATTTTGCTCTCTGATGAAGAAATAACTTGAGAAATTCATTTGTTGTAATTTAAGCCTTTTGCAGACTTATTGTACTTTCAGTTATAATTTTGTTAGGAAGGTGTTGTAGATCCAGAATGGAGTTTCTAGTGAAGATGAAAAGCAGTTGCAGAGCAGATGATAGCCCAAAGAGAAACCTAAACTTAAATCTCCAACATCGTAGAAACTGTTAGCGCTGTCTCTTTTCCTCTCTCTCTCTTTTTTATGACCAAGCATCACAAGTTCCTTTGAGAATTTATTTTTCTGTAGAATCTGGTAATATTTAAATGTATTATGGCCTAAAATAAATGTGCACAAAAATGAGAGATGATTTTTCAAGTATTTTTTAAAACAATAGAACTTAACCCATAAATTTGGGGAGTCACAGCTGTGCATTGTGCCAAGCATGACAAAATTAACAGAAAGCAGTTTTCTTATTTTTCTTCTTGGTCATCCATCTTAAATGCAAATGCTCCTATTTGTGCTAATGTTGACACTGAAAATAGAATAATCAGGATTTTAATAGGATTTTAGTGTGGTGAGAATCAAATCCAGTATTGTCCAATGACTTTGTGAAAGAAGTGATTATCTCTGCAGAGACTCTGAAGTGACTACAGACAGACTTGGAGAGAGCCAACAGAACTATAAGTAAAATTTGTATCTACCCATAATGTTGATTTTGGTACAAAGGGAAATGACCGAGCAAGTGCAAGAATAGGAAACAGTTGACCTTTGTCAGCTATTTTTTAGTGTTCTGAAGAGGCCTGTGAATAAATCAGCTAGAGAGAGAAAACTCCCTGGTGTGTCCACAAAACTACCTCTCATTAGACAAAGGATGGTGAACAGTGGCTCTTCAGGGGAGTGAAGGCTACAGCTGAAGCAGGCCATGCTTTAGACAGGATCAGAGTCCATTTTGGAAGTCGATCTGAGTGTGGAAAATAGGGAGATGGTAGGGAGTGGAGGTAGTAACAGCAAAATGGGAACCAGCATTATTGATGCATTGAATACATTACTCTCTCCTGTGACAAATGAACATGCAAGGCACAAGGGCACATGCTCTGGGACTGGGACTTGTTTACTTTTCAGGCTAGAAAAAGCTCTCCTGAGTTTATCTTGTGTTGTCCTTGGATTTGGCAATATTATATCTTGCCAAGCAAGCGTCATCTTTTCATTGCTCCTGCCACCTTTTCCACATCCACCTGTGGTGACAGGCTGAAAGGGCTGATGCAGTCAAGCAGAAATATTTCTTACGTTCTTGTTTTGGTTTCTAGCTTTAAGGTTGCTCCTCCTTTGTACCCTAAAGGAAGCAGACCAATAGAGAAGTACATAAACAGCCTCCGGATTGCCAGCTAATAGAATTCCCTCATAAGTAAATGAGAGGATGGGCACTCAGGTGAGATCAGCTGTGGCTCTGTAAATGGTTTCTTCCCATGTACGTGCAGTTTTTGCAGGTGTATTAAGATATCTCAAAATGCACAGATTTTTGCTTTGTTTCTTGCATTCACTATTTTAGCATTCTTCTTTTCTTATAAGCAAGGACCCATTATCATTTGTAAATTTTAATTTTAGAGCAAGTATTTCAACAGTTGTTTATTAGGCCTGAAAAAGCATGTGTTGAAAAAGCAGTTTTGGTGTGGGATGGACAGTTGTGGCAACAAGAAAATCTAGATTTTTTTTAAAGATAAGAAAAGACACTAGTACCTTCTGTGAAAATCATGTCTTTGAGGAAAAAAATCTCAAATATTTTCCAGTTTACTACAGGTATAATGTGAAATAAGAGCTTCCTTCCACAAAATAGCTATGCTTCCTTTCATGATAAAGTGTATAGAAGAGCTTTGATTTTGAACAAATAAAAAGGGGACACTGGTACTTGCCGTGAAATGCGTATCCTATAATACAGAAATAGGAGAGCTGCAAACAGAGCTTTTTTCTCTACACAGAGATATTCACTTGGGCTCAGTTCTTGCAAACACGACTCTGCATGTGTTTAACTTCTGATGCATGAATAATTCAGCTCAAGTCAAGCTCACATGTGATTCCACAAACCCTTCTTGGGAAAGTAGTCATTACTGCTGGGAATATTCCATGGAGCTATGTGAATAAGGGCTACCTATATTGAGAACAAATGCAGACAGTGTTGCCAGGGAACCCCAGGAGTTTTGAGAGCGCACGACAGCAAGAACAGACTGAAAGGATCTGTCCTGTACTGCTTACACTGCAAAACTACGCACTGGATTATAATTAGCCCCTTGAGGGCTGCCAGCTTATCCTGCCTGCATTTCACTGCAAATCATTCTTCTCTGCTGGGTGTATAGCTGCCGTAACACTGCTGAGGTCATTTTACCTGAGCAAAGATGGCAATCATTACAACTAATGACTTCTTTGGCAAAACATTGATGGCTTTATGGCAAAAGTAATTTCTGAGCACCCGGAGTCCAGTACGTCCTTATTTGTTTTGGTCTCAGATGTTTTTAAAGATTTGGCTACACCATTAAAACTTGTCAATCAGGTCTATCACGTTAACCAGCTATCTTTCTTCTCTCTGCCACGGTACTCAGAAAACCATCCTTGCATAAGGGTCAGAATATTGCTATTTATGTCTTTCTCTCCTGTTGCTTTTGGACCATGTCAACACTTGTTTTCTTCTTTTCTCACAGCTTCTTAAAAATCAAGATTCTTGTCATTGCCCTCAGGGCATTTCTTGGTTTAACTCTCCTACAGACTAGGACAGCTGTAGCTGCTATTTAGGAAGATGGCCACAGAGCTCAAAGACTAGCACTGCAAACTATCTCCTCTTTGCACCTTATCTTATTGTCATGGTGTCACCTCTGTCTGACCTCTTTGTGCATTTCTCTCATTGTTTTTTCACCTGCTTCTACACTAAAATGTGGGGCGTGCTTTCTGAATGAGCCAAAAGACCACAATATTGACTCTTCTGTATTTTGCTGTGTACAAGGCTTTAGTCAATGGATACAGTAAAAAGTAACTGTATACATACGGATTCGTGAACACAGTATAAGTGTATGCTGGCAACTGCATTGCTTAGCGTTTGACTGTTGTGTGGTTAGCTCTGGGCAGAATTGTGCTTTCCTTTGTATGTGGATTCTTTAAATAATACAATGCAAATTAAAAAAAAAGAGGCAGGAGCATGAATTCACACCATTTTGGTCTCTTGCCTCTGAAAATTATGGGTACAGTCTTCTTAACAGCAAAGACAAAAACAAATAATTGATGTGGGTGAGGAAAACAAAACATCTCCTGTTTTGGTCACTAATTTAATGGCAGGAGGTGGAAGTGAGGGGGAACTAGGAGTGCCTTAATAGATTCCTGCCCTGCCATCAAGGCTTTGAGCTTCAATTCCCCTGTGCCAATCTGCACCTTCTGTAACAAGACAGTACTGCTTCACAGCAGTAGTATAGAAATTAATTAATTGGCCATTGTTTGTGGAATTAGTTTCTAACTGCTAATGAAGAACAATACAATTTTCTCGAATTTGGCTGAGATGAGTTTTACACCATGTTTTGATTCCATTTCAGTAAATGTAATAATTTTCTATTTCAGTCTGGCTGCTTGGTGAAAGGGAAGTAGGTATGCAAAGGAATTTATTGAAAATGCTTGGTAGGGTGAATACATGGAAGAGACTGGTACGAAAACTAGCCAGGTGTTTCAAATTCTAGAATAAAAACTGGTCTGGTCAGTGAAAATAGAGACCACAATCACCTTTAATAGAGGTGACCTGTCCGTAGACAGCAGATAAACACTATTTGACCCGTGTTGTTTAGAAGGAAGGAGGGAAGACAGAGAGACATGTTTTCTTTTCTTTCTTCCATCAAGTTTGCTATTTAAGCCTTTTCTCAAAAAGAAGCAGCAGTTTTATTTTATTTAAATTAATATCTTAATTAAATGAAAAGCAGAACTGCCTTGCAAACCTTTTTTCTTGTTTTTTTCTTTTCCCTGAGATAAGATACCAGGGTAAAGTTATATATACAGAAAAGCATAGATGTTTAGCAAATAGGGGGTGTATCTCATCTTTATTTCAGAAACTTCAGCAATGGACTCTCTCAATAGGCAGTAATCTGCAATACCAGATATGCCTAATAACCTTAAGAGTTCAGGTAAGCGTAACAATATTTTTAAGTGATACTGGATATAGGGGATCAGATCTTACTATTTTTCTGAGGTCTGTTCTTTCACATAATGGTACAGAAATGAGTTTTGAATGAGTTCTTATGAGCCTTGAAATTTTACTCAACCACACAGTATTGTTCCAAATTTAAATGCCACAGGAGGCTTCCAATGTATGAAGGGCTGACAACTGAAGAGTGTGTTTGCATAGTACGTTACAAAGATCTTGGGGAGTGTGAGGAGGACAAGGAAGGTGCGTGAGTGCACTGGCTGTCTTTCATTACATTCCCAAGTTTATTTGTTTTTTGCATCTGGACTACTGTTTTATTCTCTGTGTGTAGAGCTTTAAATTTGTAAAAATACTGCCACTGGAGAGCTTCTCCAGGTGACAGTATTGTCCCTATTTTCTTAGCAACTGTGTTTCTCAAAAATGCATAGATTTCCAGTACCTCAGTGAGAATTAAGTCCACAGGTGTTGGATTCAAGTTAAACTCTGGCATGACCTTCCACTGCATTGGAAAGGGAGAAATTGTACTTTTCCTAATCCAGAATTATATTTCTTCTCTAGCCTAGAAGTGCTGGTTTGCTTTTAACATATGAGCACAGTACAGGACAGATCCTCAGCTGATGTATGTTAGCCTGACTCCACCAAAGTTGTATGAAACTATGACAACTGACAGCAGCTGTGGATCTGCCACATTGCATCTGCTCAAATTCATTGCAAAAAATCATTCTCCTTAGTGCTATGAATGATGAATCAGCTCTTGGAAAAAACTCATTAATTCTGAAGGCTGAATCCTTGGTCTCTTAAATTTCTTCGAGTATTGAGCTCTGTGGCCTTCACTTCAGCTCTTTGAATTCACACAGCATCATACCTTAACCCTTCTCTCCTCTTTAACTTTCTTCTTTCTCTTGAATAAGGTCACCTTCAGAGCACTTGAGTGGGCCTCCAGAAATCTGGGCTTAGTTTCTGGTCTTGCGACAGACCTCCTTCAGCTAACACTTTAGATGTCCTGGTTTCAGTGGGTAATGGATTTAGGACTGTTGGCCTGGTGAATGGGGGTGAAGAGACTTTAATTAATCTGTAGCTCAAGTACTACTATGATGCAACTATGAATAATCCTATTAATAATGTGTATGTGTACATATACACACACCGAGTCTCTCACTCACGCTTGTGTCATGATTTGGGCACATGGAAAGAAAAATAAATAATGATAAAGTGTAATACTTTAGGACTTGGCAGGCTGAGGGGTGCTATCTCTTTGTGCAATCTCATAAAATCATGATGAAGTACCTAGGCAGGGAAGGGACAATGCCCTGGAGCTTGTTTCCCACATGTGTTGGGGTGTTTTGTTCTCCCCCCCATATCTTTCTGTTCTTCTTTCTACCACTGCAAAAATTCTCTTAACCTTCCTGCCATTAATCAATGCATATGCAAGTGATTTAATTAAAATAACTTCAATTATGCTGAAAATGAGATTAATACTATCCATTAAAACAATCACTGTTGTTCACATCAAAAAGATTTTAGCAGTAGACAGGATACATAGATGAGTTCCACATATGCAGCAGAACGTAGTGTATATAAGCTGATGACTAAAAAAATTCAAAATACCTTTAATCTCACAATGTAAGTATCCTGACTGTCAGTCAAATCATTGCTTAAGCAATTTTTCTATTGAATCTGAAGAAAGAAATTCAGTGAAATTTACAAAAATCCAAACTATACAAGTCATTGCTAAGTCATGTGGGGGTACACTGTTGTTGCTGCTGTGGTGGTGGTGACAGCTGTACTAGATGAGGGCTCCTTTGGTGTTAGGTGCTGCACAAACACTGGGTTCAGTAGTGAAGAGAAATTAGGCTTTAAGATCTCCACTGTGAAACAAAGGCAGAAGAATCTCCATGTAAGTGGTGAAAAGTAATGGGAATTCCTTCCTGCAGCTCCAGAGGTGAGGGAAGAATAGGGGGCAGAGTTATGGCAAAAGTCTTAAGTGATTAAGTCAGTGATGTAAAAAAAAAAAAAATCCAGTAGTTCATGAAAACTAATCTTCCATTTTTACACATTGGAAAACTTAGATAAATGGATCGAGAGGCCACAAAAAGAAACCAGTAAGACACATAAACTAAAGTCTGTCAAGGCTAGGATTAGACCTTATCTCTTGATTCCCAATTCCTTGCGGTAACTAGATCACACTGCATCCATCACCACCAGTCATTGTATGTTTTAGTTGTCCATTCTCTGACTGATTAATGTTGGGGAAATGAAGCATCAACATACATGATCTTGAGTCAGTAGAAACAATATACTTGGTCTACAGGGTTCCCTCTCCCCTAAATGTCTGCTATTCCTGATTCCCAGATAACTGGAAGACCTCCTATAAACATGATCATTATACGCTTTTCCATATTTAAGTGGTAGAAGGAAATCCCTTAGGCTGTATGATCAATTTCTGGCTTGCCTGTCCTTTGTAGAAGCCTGAGTATTCAAAGAAAAGCCAATGTTTCTGAACAATACAAGAAAACATCATTGCCTATGGAATGCAATTACCCCAAATATTTTTTATGGAGTTCAGTGGTCCTGCTCTTTTAGAGCAGATGGTGTCAGCTGCAGGTTGTTTCACCATGGCTTTTCTTTTTTTTTTTTTCTCTAAAAACCATTCATTTTATCCTTAATGTCTCAGCCGCTTTTGCCAAAAAGGCTTTTTAGTTTTTTATTCCTCACAATGGGACATAGAATGGTGTTGAAAGGTATTGTAGCTGGCATAGCCTGCAGGCACTGTGAAGCTGGGTAGAATACTTCGGCTCTTTCTCACTGTTTAATCTTGGCTTGCAGTCATACTGACTTATTAAAAACAAAACAAAATGGAAAAAACCCAACCCACCCAAATATTCCAGCTTGATTTTTATCATGAAAGGGCTTCTGTGCCAAGAAGACACCTGGTTGGTTTTGAAGTGCTGTTTTCCAACATAGCCAGATTTTTTTTTTTTCTTTTTAAGGGCCATGGCAGAATTTTGAGCCCTGAACATCATGTACCTGTCCACAAACAAAGCAAATATATAGAAAGGCTTTTACTAATTGCGCCATCCTGAGACTGCAAGGTGCTGACAAGAGGGCACAGTTGTATTAGCCAGCCGAAGATCTGGAATCTTCCTGAGCTATTATGACTTTACCTTTTCATCAACATACTCCAGGATCTTTACTTTCTTCATATTTCCAGTGTGGTTTCAGACTTCTGCCTAGTGTTTATCAGATCTCTCTTACTTTATGACCTTAAACATTTGGAGATGAACTCCTGAACTTGCCAGTTCCAAACCCTACGATTATGGCAATGATGATGCAAGAAGTCAGGAGTCAACTGGAAATTCAGTTGCAAAAGTGAAATTCAGAACTACAAGCATATCATGAGCCCAAAGAGGCATTTCCAGCAAAATGCTTGGAAGCTGCTATCCTAGTCTGTTAAGAAATGAAGCTGTGGCTGTCAGTTGCTCTTATTATTGGCTAAATAATGACAACGGGCTGAACACTGGAGAGTATGCAGCACACATGAGGTCCTTGTGTGATCTTGCAACAGGATGTTTTAGCTGCAACCTGCTGGAGTAAAAAGGATACCAAAACTGTACTGAGAGGTCTCTATGGCAGAATGAGACTGAAATAACTGCCCTTCAGTGTTATGTTCCTGCAAGAATGCCACTGAGGCTGGCTGTAGGCTCCTTACCTGGTATTCCTACTGAACTATGGATGTACATCATATTTAGAGCAGCCCTATGGGCACATCTACTTGCCCAGGCAGTCTCCAGCTTTCCAGTCTTATCTCTTTTGATAGCTTTGGTCCAAAAGGAAAACCCCAGAGTATCTCCTATCACGATTCTGATCTTGCTTACTAGAGATGCATATGGGATTTGTAGTCTGATTTCAAACAGACTGAGAGCAGGCTTTTGGCTATCTGGCTGGGTTATGGGATTATCCTGGAATACAGAAGGCTCCTCAAGTGTTCTGTCACATACTGTGGTTATAATCTTTGTAAGCAGGGAGTATGTTTGTATAATATGCATTGTAAATAAGGACCTCAGAGTATAAGATTCTTTGTAGTCTTTTGTTACTTGTTCTTCCCATACCATAGAAACCTTTTCCTTAGTTCTCCACGAAATTCATCCCGACCAGAATCTGGTATGTATTGGCTCTGAGCTGTTTCATCATATCATTACAATGTATTTTTTCATTATGCCATCCTAGATAATATGTTGTTTGATCTCAAAAACTAGGCAAAGTTGAGTCTGGGTGGTATCTGGATGAATGCCTTCCAAGAAAGTGTCAATATCACACAGGAAATAGCACTAGTGATTCATGACAAAATTATGACTTTTTGATTTGAAGTACTTCAGAAATAATAAATCTAATCTTTTGCATTTTGAAGTGGTGAAAAAGCTGAGTCATTCTCTTCAGCATGAACCCTGAGGGTTTCAGTTTTATGGTTGGTGTTATTTTTTTTGTGTGGGAAGCCTCTCTGTCTTGTATGAATCGTACTGTGCTGCTTTATTGTTGCCCCTTAGTAGCCCCAAGACTAGTCCATAGTGGCTCTACCTGAGCCTCTCTGTTATTTGTTATATAGGATATATTTCGTCATAAATCCCTTGGCCTACCACTACTACCCTTGCTACAAATATGCCAACACATTACACTTCCTCCAGGACACAGTGGGTGCAGAAGACTACTACATGTATAACTACTTAATACATTTATATTTACTACTTAAGCGAGCTGAGTAGTAAAGGCAGATGGCTTCTTTAATATGAATCACCTGTGTTGAAGAAAATGTTGCTGCCAAAAAAAAAAAGGCATTCACTACTGAGAAAATTACTTGACCACTCGTAGGAGAAGTGGAGGATATGGATCAGGATGGGTGGGATGCTCAGGGAATGAGATTTTAAAGCTAACTTCGAATCCACTCTGCACTGTCTGTTTTCCATTAAGATTACTGTTTCTCATCAGCTTTCATGTTTGTGTCAAATGGGAGATGTGAAGATGAAAGGCTTACCCACAGCCACAAAGAGAGCTAATGATCAGTGCATGTTATTTTCCTAGTTTCCTGATTTTGCTGTACTTTTGAAAAACAGTTCATTCTTTTTCCCCTTTCTGTGCAATTTTAGGAGAGGTTTGTTATTCTGTTATTCTGAATTGATAAATAAAAGGGTACTTATCCCATTATAAGCGTAAGATGCATCTACACCAGCAGGGCCCCTCTCCTCATCACAGGCTTTGCAATGCCTAGCACAGTTGTCAAAAACCTTATCGTGACCTTTTTGTGCCAGTGGAGCAACACAAATTGGGCCAAGCCAAGACTGATCTCAGATGTAATTCAACTGAATTTGGATTGCAGACTAGCATGGTCCAATGCATACTCTTTGCCCAAAGGAAGATTCAGAGGAGATGATACACCAGATGGTTGTGCTACCATTCAGAGGGATATCAACAGGCTGGAGAAGTGGGCCTGCAGGAATCTCATGAAGTTTGACAATGGGAAGTGCCAAGTCCTGCACAAGAACAGCCCCATGCACCAGTACATGCTGGGGCTGACTGGGAAGCAGCTTGACAGAGAGGGACCTGGGGGTCCTGGTGGACCCCAGATTGAACATGAGCCAATAATGTACTCTTGCAGCACAGAAGGCTAACAGCCTCCTGGTCTGCATGAGGGAGAGCATTGCCAGCAGGCCAAGGGAGGGGATCTTCTCCTCTACTCAGCGCTGGTGAGGCCCTATCTGGAGTGCTGTATCCAGCACTGGGCTCCCCAGTACAAGAGGGGCATGGACATGCTGGAGCAAGTCCAGCAAGGACCATGAAGCTCATTAAGGGATTGGAGCATCTTTCATCCATGGAAAGTCTGAAAGAGCTGGAACTGTTCAGCCTGGAGAAGAGAAGGCTCAGGGAGGGGGGAATGTGTGTCATATTGTCACCCATATCCATGTGTTAAATAACTGATGTGGGGGGAGCAAAGAAGATGAAGCCAGACTTTTCTCAGTGTTGCCCAGTGACAAGACAAGAGGCAATGGACACAAACTGAAACAGGGTTTAGCAGAGGAAAAAAACTTTTTATTGTGAAGGTGGTCAAATACTGGAACAGGTTGCCAGGAGAGGTTGTGGAGTCTCCATCATGGAGATATGCAAAACCTGACTGGATAAGGCCCCGAGCAACCTGCTGTAGCTGACCCTGCTTTGAGCAAGGGGGTTGGACTAAATGATCTCTGAGGGTCCCTTTTAACCTCCACCACTCTCTGATTCTGTGTAGCTATCTACAGGTAACTGAACTGTATAAACAGTGGGGAAAACTAGCTGCCATGTATAAACAGTGGGGAAAACCACCTGCCATATTTTGCATTCCTCAGCAAAACTAAGGTCAAGGAGTGACCTTTTGAGAAGAAAATATAGAGGTTAAAAGCCTTTTGAACTCTAGAAATTGTTGGTTTGTCAAATCTTCTGCCTGAGAGAAGTGGCAGAAGTCACATGCCTTGAAAATTCTACCAGTTGAGATAATCCTTTCAGAATAATTATAGAGAACAAGCCTATTTTGGCATAGAGGTGGACTGCACAGGTCTCTGCCTGTGCAGGCAAATTTCTGTGATTCAGATATTGCAACACAAAGGGACACATGTTACTAAAGCAATATATTATTTGTGTTATGTGGATGTACTTGTACATGACAGTGACTCAAAACTGCAGTTTAAAAGTACTAGCAAAAAAAAAAAGTCATCATCAAGGGGAGGTGATTCACTTTGTACTGTTGTTACCCAGAACAGTTTGAGCTGGCCCTCTTATATTCTAGATCATTTGAGGGATTTATCTGGGTAATGCAAGTGGGCCATAGGAAAGCAAAACGTGTGAAGCCAGGTTTGCTAGTCTAGCTGTGCTCTTCCAGGTGCCTGGAATGCTCATCTATTCCTTATATCTTTTGCCTATCTGCAGGACCTGAAATTGGAGGGCTTGTTGGTTTTGTTGCTGTTCATACCTTCAAATATGCCTAAATCTTTTAGAGAAAAATGGGCAGCAATGCCTTCCCAGCAGGGGAAAAGACAAAATGCCTCAGATTTCAACAGCAAAGGAGTATTTCTGCTTACCTGCTGCAGCATGAGAATTACTTTTTACTGCATGGCCCCTCATTAATTTTTAATTAGTTGCTAGTCAACTCCTTAACTCAATTCATTCCATTTAATTAATGTGATAAGATACAATACCCTAATACACCTATTAATACATATGAGTGGAATCAACTTTGCTGCACACCTGTTCTCAGTAATCTGCGCAAATACTAGTGAATTATCATTGCCTCTCAGAAATAACATCCACAGTGACATCTTGTTATTCCTCATTGCTGGCTGATAGAAGCTCATGTTATCACATTGCACAGGATGCTTTGGAAAACACAGTCACTGTGACTGTGAACTATGGCTGAACTTCATACATCTTGAAGAGACAGCTCTAATTTGCTTGTGATCCCACCAGATCTGTCTGAATTTATGGCCTGAAATGCTATAATAAAAAGGTGTCTCAGAAATATCAATGTATTAAATATCACTGAGGTCCAAAGGGCAAAATCACAAGGGACAAAGCAGAAGTGGACTTGAGTCTGATGGCTGTGAGTTGATCCTCTGTACAAGGAATAATTCCCCTGAGGTCTGCTCTGACTCACTCAAGGTCATACAGGCCATCCATGACAGAGGGGATCCATAGCCAGATGCCAGCTGTTTTTAATCACAAGATGCCTGCAGGAGAGGTGTTAAACTTGCAACATACCTGACCTTCATCAGAGGCTGTGAAAGAGGAAGAATATGCAGATAATGTAAATTTTATCTAGTGAAAAATGTTAAACATAGCTGCCTAGTATATGTCATCTCTTCTCAAAACAGTTACGCAGATTTGATTTTTTTCTCCACTTCATGATAAAAAAATTAATTGCAATACTTGTATTTTCATTTAGCTCTGATCTGAGTCAGTCATTGCCCACACTGTAAGATGGGGACGGTGAGGCATATGGGCTTCTTAGAAGTCAGCGAGTCCACTGCAGATCATGGACTGGAAAAAAGGGATTCATGTTTCCCATTGGGAACATTAAGTAGAAGAAAATCTCCCATTTTGCCCCTTTCTCACTCCCATTCGCTTGTAAAAAATCTTTGGCTTGTTTAAAATTTGTATTCCAGAGCTTAAGCTTTAGTCCTCTAAAAATACTGGGTTAAAGCTCAAGCCCAGAGCCCCTGGTATTTTGCATGAGCTGGAATAGGTAGAACTGAAATCCTGAATAGTAGTTTCTTATTGAGGCTGTGGTCACATGAAAAGCTACTCCTAAATGTATGTAGAGAATCTATTCCACCAAACACTTTCACCCAATTTTGCCCAACCTTACAAACAGCGTATCTTGGCTTCCAAAAGTAATAGAGAATTGCTGATTATTTTTGGTATACTATTCTTCTAGTTTTATATGTGCTGCCACCTCTAATTTATACTCTGCTGTTTTCTTCTGTACCACCTCCTCCAAAGGAGAACATAACACGCCTAAGTGCTACACTTCCCTACCTTTTCTATAGAGAAGTTTATAAGGTCTTAGATGCAAGCAGCAATTCCTTGTTCATTCTCATAAAAGCTGCTGACCAGAAATCAGGACTTCACTGCTCTTGCGCACTTACAGAATGCCTGCTGCAGATATGGTATGCTCCCAGAAATCCATGTATCACCAGTGACCTCTGAGAGCCCAATATAAAGAAACTAACATACCTCTGAAAAACAGAAAGGATAAATTTGGTTAAAATGTCTTTGGAACAGATTGCTGAAAATGGTTAGGAAAGCCGATGGAGTTCCATAGCCAGAGGGATCTTTTCCAGCTTCTCAGCAGAGACAGCAATGACTGGCTGGGCTTATTATAGCACTACATGGATCAGTTAGGTACAAAATTGTTTTTGCACTAGAAAAATTGCCTTTGAGAGTTTAATGCTTTATGGATTAAAATTTAGTATGCTTGAAAATGAAAAGCGAGATTGAGAGATGCATCCCAAGTCCACATAGATCTGTTAGGAAAGGGAAAAGTGAGTCTGAAGAGGGAAGGATGGAAAGTCATATGGGGAAAGAGACTGAAAATTTGTACATCAGGTAGTATGGCCTTTAGTTGTGAGAAGAAGCAGAAGTGTACTCTTGCTTGCTGCATGCAGCCCTGACATTTTGGCCAGTATGACAGTGAGAATGGCAGCTGGTATGCAACTCTCACCCTAGAGGAGCGGCTCCTAGCAAAGTGTAAAAAAACAAGTAAAATGAGGCTGTGAAAGTCAGTTGGTGCAGTGTACTGCCCTTTTACTGGCAACCTCCTTGTTACAAGAAACAAAAGGGAGGTCTCTGATAGGAAGTGCAGCATTTCTCTTGATGGCAGGTGGCAGGAGTGCAGAGAACAAGCCCTGTTCTTAGAAATAGAAAGGAGGAGCGGCTCCTAGCAAAGTGTAAAAAAACAAGTAAAATGAGGCTGTGAAAGTCAGTTGGTGCAGTGTACTGCCCTTTTACTGGCAACCTCCTTGTTACAAGAAACAAAAGGGAGGTCTCTGATAGGAAGTGCAGCATTTCTCTTGATGGCAGGTGGCAGGAGTGCAGAGAACAAGCCCTGTTCTTAGAAATAGAAAGGTGTGGTTTTGCACAAAAAAAAAAAAAAGCTTTTTTGTTTTTTGGCTTTGGCACCCAGCTGCAAAGAGA
>NW_008795405.1:4781411-4843806 GCF_000699145.1 Aptenodytes forsteri | reverse complement strand
ACGCCTGGTTGTTAAAAAGAAAGAGGGGTGTTTTTCCAAAAAAAAAAAAAAAAAAAGCTTCTTTGTTTTATAGCTATGAGCACCACAGCTGACATGAAACGGAACAATTCAGGAAAGACAAACACCTTCTTAGAAAGCACATAAAAATTGTTAAGAGACTGCTCCTAGTGAAGTCAGTGGGACTTTTTGCCTGGTATGTTGAAAGGCTGAAATCTCTGGAATAAAGAAAGACAAAAAAAGGAAAAAGCTGTGACATGTAATTTAGGGTTTGATCTTACAGCTTTTACTTGTGCAAGTAGCTTCACTGATTTCCAAAGGCTTATTCCATGTGGTTAAGCATTATTTTTCCCTAAGCTTAGGTTGCAGTGTTAGTTTCTTAATAATTTTCAAACATAAAGGTATTTGGGGGCCAGATCTTTCTCTTGTTGAGGTAATGAGCAACACTTCTCACTTATTTCAAGGGTCCTTTAATCTTTTCAAGGCCTTTTTAATTAAAATGAATTACTTAGTATTTGTACAGCACTTTGAAAGTACACAGCTACGTAAGTGCTAAGTGTTGTTATTATTATTCATATTCAACTCATTATTATCTGTTACGTTTCCCATAAAACTAGCTATGACTTAGCTGCTGTTAAGCTCCTTAGTTCTCGAGGAAAATTAACATCAGAAAATGCTTTGACTTTTTTTTTTTTAAACTATGGCAAATTAATACTGCTGCTGATTAGAGCAGTGATGATATTGTAGAGCAGTGATGATATTGTATGAGCACTATCTGAACCAATGCAGAGACCAATTGTAGCTACACTTCTTTAAGAAACTGTCACTTATGAGTTGCCATGCTGAACTTCATCATGATGCTCCTATTTGCAAGCATGGACACATAAAAATGATTTTTCATTGCTCTGTTCTTTTTACAGTCATCAACATTGATGCACACCATGCATGTAAACAGATACACTCTTGGAAAATGATAACTATACACCTAACTTGTACTGGTGTCAGTGATCACAAGAGGTACAGGGCAGTGGAAAGTCAAAAGTGGAAGGTCCTTCCTACAAGGCACTTGCATTATGCCTGTGCATATGTGTTTCAAGGATGGGACACTTCATCTAACGTTGTCATAAGAAATTGGTTTCTGTACACGTGCAAGATGCCAGTTACATTTGAAAATCCATGATTTTGAAGTTTCTGTGCTGGACTGAATAATTCTTGCTTAAAGTTAGGTGTGTGCATACTTCAGTATTTTGGAAGACATTTTGAAGGGGTTTTAGGAAAATGATCTGACTTTGTTGGGAAGAGGTACAACTTTAACTCCTTTCTTGTGAAATTAGAACCTTGCTAGGGTCCTAAAATGGATGCTCTGCCAAGTTTCCCCTTGAATAGGTATAGTAATAAATATAGAAGAATACCACTAAATATGTCATTAAAGCTATCTTTTTTTTGTGAGTATATATATATCTTATCCACATACTCTTGCAATATTTTGATGTAAAAAACTAATTTTACTATAAGCAAATATTTTGAATGGAAGTGGGATCAGATGATATTGTGGATACCTCTAAGGTAAATGCTGCATAACATTATGTAGGCTACAAAAATACTTGTCTAGCTCTTAGTTATCTCTTGGTTTGGTTGTAACAGAAGGACCAGAATACTACTTTAGCTCTTGGAGTTTTTAAAAGAAATATATGGCAACAGGTTGGATATAGTCTATGTTTTTTATTTCTTAAATTAATAGTATTAATCCTATCTGTACACAGTGAAGATGAGGGCCCTTTATTCACTTGCGATAAGACTCATAAAGAAAATCACATAAAATCTTGATAAGGTTCTTGGTACTTTGCATGTAAGGGAATAATAGGTTACTGCCTAGATAACTCACAGGAAACAGCCCAAGATATAATTAAACCTTACAGGTGAATGGCATTAATTTGTGTCTCTGCTGTGTTATTCTTATTACTGCTGTTAGTAATATCTGACACTTACAGACCATCTTTCCTCTGAGGATATAAAAAGGACTTTAAAAAGCTCACTTAAGTTTCATAAAAACCTGTGCATGATATAACTCTTTAGGTAAAAATAGATATATAGGGAAACCATGGCAGAAGTTTTCAGTGGCTTATTTAAATGCACACAGTGAGTTGCTTGCTGACTGGGGAGGGGACAGTTTTTTTGACTCTTAATCTACTGTTCTGTCCAAAACACTTATTTCCACCACCACCAGGATTCTTCTGATGTAAAGGGAACTATATTTATCTTTCTGAATCACTACATTTCCTTTCAAATGCCTGTTCAAATATTGTTAGGAGAAAATGAAGACTAACGTTCTTGGGTACATGCTCACTTCAGTTATTGAAATGGTCTGTCGTGCTGAACCTCCAAACAAGCAGCTTTCATCATCCATAATGACTTTACCTTTCCCAAGAAGATGCTAGCTGCTTGGAAATTTTTTTCTTCTTTAGGTTAAGAAGGTGGCATAACAGACCCCACAACAGATATTTAGGCAACTATAAACAGCAAAACATACTCAGAGCAAAGGACATGGTGAAGGGATAAAAAGCAAAAAACCTAAACCCTGTACCTGTGCTAAATTTCTCTTTAAGACAAAGTGATGAAAAAAATTTTTTTTTAAAGTTATGTTCCTTGAATTGCCCGAGTTTATAAACTTGCTTTTCTGGGGTACTCTAACATTAAATCATCCAGACCTTCTTTACTTTACCCTCTGTCATTGACCAACATTGGTCGTGGCAGCATCAACTGAATAAAGACCTGAGAATCAAACCTGCTATTTTCTGTTCATTTCTAGCTGGAATGATTCTTTGCCTTGGTAAAAGGGGTAGAGAGATTTATGGAAATAACAGAATTATGGGACCCTGGAATTTAAGTCCTGGCTTGTGACTGTGCAAATTGCTGAATTTCTCTGGGACACCACCGCTTTCTCCACTTCTTTCCTTCAATCTTTTCTATTTAAATTGAAGCCCTTCAAGGCAGGGATTGTCTATAATATATACTAATACAAGGCTTAGCATAGTTGATTATTTAACCTAAACATCATATTTACTACTGTAATGCACAGACCATAAAGAAATGAGCATAAATCATGACCCTAATGTGGGGAACTGTGGTAGGAGACAGATGGAACAAGCCATGGGATTGTACAAGTGTCACACAATTCTGATCACATAGAAACTGAAGACTGAAGGAACACGCTTTTACAAGGCTTCCTATGCCTAAATAATTTCTAAACAAAACAGTGTAATGGGATTAAAATGAATTAAAAAAACACCCCAAAGTGGGAATGGAGAAGCTAAATTTCACTACAATCAAATCAGAAGTTTCAATAAAGCTGCACTCTGAATAAGCCTGAAGTCAGTGCCAGCAGAATAGAAGACAGAAAGTATTCTTATTTCTTACAGTACACAGTTCTTGAGTACTTTCTACTGCTCACATTATTGAGTTAGTATCCTGTCTAGCATCCCTATTATCTGTGGAAATACAGCTCAGTAATGTGGGGAGTGTTGTTTTCTGTGTAAAAATGAAACATTCTTGAAAAGAGTGGGATATTTTTTTGGAGAGGTGACAGACTTCAAATATTTTCCGCCATTTCGTGTGTCGCCAGAGGTCTGGAAAATACCCTTATGGAGAAAAAAAACACATTTATGCATATTTAACATCCCACTATAGGAAGTGCAGTGGACTTCTTGCATTATCATTTAGATTGTTTTAGGATGATAGAATTAACTTTTTCTAATGTAGTAAAGAAAATGTTCTATATGGACAATTTTTCAAACTGAAAGGAAATATAGTTTAAAAAAAAAAAAAAGCATGAGTAGATGTTTTGAGCAGTTTAGGAAAAAGCTAGAGCCCTGGGGCTAAGGCAGGCTTTGAGCAATATTGTGCACATGTCCCATGTACATTTAACAGTTTTTAATAAGGAATCTGGGAAACTGAAGGAGTTAATTAAAGAAATGCCAGTCTTTAAATGGCCTGAAAGCAAATTTATAAAACCAAGTTGTTTACAAGAAGCTTTGGACCATTACAATATGGTTTCATCCAAAGAACTGCAGTTTCTGTCATGAATATTGAAAATATTGAAATGAAAAAAGAAGCCTTGGCTTTCAGTCTTTGATATAAGAAGTTCCCTGTCCTTACTTAGGAAAGTAAACTGCCCATGAACTCCTTACTGCCTCAGCCAAGAAGGCCTAGGTATTTTCCTTGTTCCCAAAGATGAAAAGATTACTATTTCATGATTTATAAATTACATACAAATGATGATAAGAGAGTATCTGACAAGACTATGAGAAGCAAGGTTAGGCTGGAAATTTGAATCATACTAAAAAAACCCCGTAATTGTCTGATCTGAGACTGAGTGTGAATGGTATTTAGATGAGCTACCACTGAGAACAAAGCCCTGGTGAAACTGCTCATAGTTGTCAGCTGGGATGGTCATTCCACCACATTCTTGCCTGGCAAGGTGGAGGAGGGTTGAACTGAACAGAGTAGTGTGTAAGGGCACCAGGATGGCAGTTTGTAAGATATCAAATGTATACCAGGATTTAAGGATCTGATTTATAGATTAAGAAACCTAGGAGACAGGTTGTTGATACTGACTTCAGATTGGCAATGGCATTAAGGAGTATATGAAAGTTGATTGCTTACACTTATAGTATAGAGCAGGTCAATCTGAGAACAAGATAGCTTGTTTATATGTTTTTAAAACATTTTTTGTTAATTGTTACTGGTACATTAAGCTGAAAAAAAAGATGGGGGGAGCAGTACCGCTTTAATATCAAATGTGAGCAGGATGATGATAAAATAAGAGATTTCTACTGGCTTTCACTTCAGCACCCACCACTTCCTAGACTTTGACTAATACTTAGAGCATACAGTTTCTAATCTCATGCATCTAAGAGGCTCCTCTTGAGAAGAAGCCCTCCACTCAGAAAGGCAAACTGCTGCATAACCTCCTGTAACTGTAAGAATTTTTTTTTGTGTTCCAGTGCTCCAGATTGGAAGGGAATTGAATGTTTGGTGCAAAGCACACCAGTTTTTATATTAGACCTTCTATAAGTAGGTACTGTGACTGCCTTTTTTTCTTCTAGCTGGATATCTTTTGATAAAGACTGGAAACCTCAGCTCTCGATCCACATGAGATCTGAACTATCTGATTGTCTTGGTTTGGGAAGAAAAGGTTGGAGACTAGGATTCAAGTTCAAGGAAACAGGATTCTTGGCAATTTCTGTTTCTGACTTAACTAGAAATATAATGATAAGAACCTTTATTATGGTATTTCAGCATTTCTGCCTCCACTCCTGCACAGAAAATTATCCATAGAAGGTGGAACTTTAAAATGCGTCAGGATGTGAAGGAGGGAGATTGAAAGCTTGGATTGTGTATAGCTATCATCAGCAACTGAAAGTCATGTACAAACATGCGACAAGAATGACAAGGACACACACCTCATTTAGTTCCACTGAAACACACTGGATTAGGAGCTCTCCAGTGGGATACACTGAAAAAAAAGGTCAGTGGTTTGCCAAGAAAAAGGAAATGGCCCCTTCTCAGCTGGGAAAGCTGGGGCTGGAGGGCTTTTCTAGAACTTTGAGCCAACTTACTTAAAAACCCCTACAGAGATATGGCTAAAATTTTACCCCCCACCACGTCTCTGGTGGTTTAGATGGGTAGGAATACATTAACATCATAACTTATTGACAGCTATATGAGACTCCTGTATACATATCCTTCACCTAGATAGTCATATGAGTGGAAGGACTTAAAAATCTAGTCCCAGCTTCTCTTGGGAGTTTGGGAGGAAATTTACAGAATCTACAGCAGATGAAGTTGTTCTCATGTTCAATACATTTATGTCTTTTTTCCTCCTCTTGTGCAATATTCAGAGTATTTGGGCTGACTGATTTTTCTTCTGACGAAGTCTTCTGATTGTCCTTATTCATAGATCAGCTTTCCTGTTTTTCTTAAGAGAAACTACCTTATCTTTTAGGGTGGGTAGGGTGTTTTGTTTTGTTCCAAAATTAAGTCTGACTCAGCCAGGTGTGTTTTAGCATCAGGTTTGTTCACTGTAGTTTATTGAAACAGGGAGATTATTTTTGTTTTGCATAGAAATTTGGGGATCATTAGCCAAGGGATGTGGGGAATTCTTCTAGCCTCAAATTTGTCACTATTACACACCCACACCCATGAGTCAATTATTTCACTTTGCTGTCATACAACGAATGCAGGCTCTTAGAAGGTGCCAGACTGACAGCTTTGAAGTCGACAGAACAGGTTTTGCAGAGTCATCAGCAGTCCCAGCTCTCCTTGTGCACTTCGATCTTTCTGAACCACTGTGGCTTGACTATAAGACAGCCTCAGTTATACCCAGAATCTGGGTATAATTTGCCATCTCTTAGGATACTCTGTTCTTTCCCTATCCAGAAGTGTCCCAATTATACGGCCTTTTTCTTCCTTAGTTCTGTCTCAGTTTGGCATCTATTGGATGAAACGACCTCTAATTGTAGCATTGCCTTGTGGACTGAGTGGGCAGTGAGGCTGGCTTCCTTTTCCTGCTCCAGGGTCTTCCCTCCAAATTGCCATGGAGAGCTGCTCCTGTGGGCAGTTTGCATTCTCACTACCTGTACTCAGCCCCACTGTGGATAAACTTGAGGAATCACGTCTTCCGGGCTATTAAATTGGCACCTCTCACAGCTGCCAGTTTCACAGAATAATCAACTCTCAATTATGCAGCATAATGGCAGTGGTAGAATAACCCAAATAAAACAAAACCAAGGCTGATACAAAAGGTAAATAAGTTAGGCAGTAAGGATATATTTAGTGCACTCACCTTTGAAAGGCTGGTAAGCGGATTCCTGTAGAGAACAGAGGCAGCTTTAAGCAGGCAGAATGGGGCTGGGTGCCAGCGGGATGAACGTTGCTCCATTCAGACGTGGTGCTGCGGCCAGGAGTGACGGAGGAAGGCAGGGCCTGGTGAATCCACGCCATGGGTAATCCATCCAGGTATCACTGAGACTGGCCTGAAAAATTTTATTTTTCATTGAAGATATTATTTCTGTAGGAAAATACATTGCTGATCCTAATCAAAAAGTGGAAATAGACAGTCAGTCAACGCTCCATAGCATTTTAAGTGAGGGAATTGTTGCTGAGAGAAGGGGGAGATTTTTCTCTTTTGGCAATGAGAAAAAATGCAGTTTTATGAGAGGCACAAATTCTTGTTTGGCTGTAATAAACAAATTTTGCCCAGGGCCAGGGAGGCAAAACTAAGCTAAACTTTCTCCTCCCCATCTCTAGCCATATCACTCTGCAGCTGCGCAATTCTCCAGGGATAAGCTCATGGACACACTAACTAGCTCTCAAACAAAAAGCTTCATTCTTTGGTTTTGGCAGTGAAAGCAGTGAGAAGCAGCAAGGCAGGCACACAGGTTGTGCTGAATCCTTTGGGATGATCTCTCCCATGTACCTCCTGGGGGTAGGACAGGAGCAGCAGTCTTGCTTGCCTGTCACTGTGAGGTACCCTTTCCCAGCTGTGTCGCAAGAGTAACTGTGTTCAAATTGGTCTTGCTTAGTCTGAGAAAATAAGGCTGAGTAACCAAAATATCAGCCTGCTTGTTTTGGGCTCTAGGGTCTTGCATTTAGGTACCTAGATACAGTGCAATTGAGTGCCATGGCAGCTTACACAGGTAGTTTAGCCACAAACAAGTAAAGACCTACACAACCAAGTAAAGGCTGTAAAATACTCTATCTGACATGCAGAAAGCTAGTATGGATCTACTATAAAATGAGATCAGAGAAAGTGACCTGAGCAGTAGTAACTCCACCTCAAATTTCCTGTGTCTAGGCAGTTATCAAGAGTTGCAGTAAACAAACTTACTAGCTGCCCGTGTCCCAGTCTTCATGCTACTGTGGTTGAAACTGGGAAGAAACATGAAGCTATGCATGGATACGGTTTTGATGGCTCTGATTTCCATAAACATTACAGAATATGAACATCTATACCGATACTGTTGACTTTAGCCACATACAAGGTCTAGTAACAGTGAATGCTTTAATGTTGTTGGCTTTGCTCATTCCACCTTGACAAATTATGGATGATATGTTTAATTTCCCATTACTGAACCTGACTGCTCCTTAGATTACGGCAGGACTTTTATTTTCTTTTGCTGATGGAGAACTGAGGTACTTTGTAGGGCTGTGCCCAAATTATATAGGAAGGTATGGCAGAGCAGGTAACTGAAATGAGCTTTAGCTGAACCCTATCTCAGTTCTTTCATGTGTATCTTCAACCCTGCCTAATTCTTCCTCACGTATCAAATTCATCCAGTTTTCCTTCAAGAGAGTAAAGGCTCGCTTAATGCCTTGAGGTATGAAAGATCTAGCCTTTCTTTCTTGCTTCATGAAGGTCTGTAGGGAAATAAAGAGACCGTTGGCTTCAACACTGAGATTATGCTGCAGATACCAGTCTTTCACAAAAGATGCAAATAGTGGTTTCCCTTGTATTTTTGATGTCTGAGAGAAGTAAACACAGGGATGAATTGTTTCAGCCAACAAGGAGAGAAGCGGTATCAACAAGAAGAAGCAGGGATTATGCTTTCCTTCTCTTTTGAGGGCTGCTGTACTCGTGACTGTCAAGCTAAGCAGCAGTGCTTGTGCCCTGCAGGGACAGAATGCTTCTGAAGACAGCAATGGCAGAAACTGTCTTTTTACATTTTTATTTAGGCTAAATATTTTTGTCTTTATGGTTGGATTAGGTAGTTATGAGCACCTCTTGACCGAAGCTCTCAAACACACAATCTGAGGTAGTTCTGTTTAACTCGATACACAGAGTCTGCCTTATAGGCAAGGAAGGTGACGTAGTAAATATGAAATACCATCTCACACTAGTGCTCCATGGGATTCCTGTTCAGCTTCCGATGCACTTCAAAGCTCCGTAGCAGTCTGGTCTCCAGCTGTCTTACAAACAACCTCTTCACCCATGAAGCACGCAGTGGGTAGGGGCAGTTGTTTCACAGGAACCCAGAATACATTGTGTTCCCAGCGTAGGTTCTTGCCTGACTTTACCTCCAGGGAACAGGAAGAGCCTGAGCCGGACTGTCCTCAGAGCTGTTTGCAAACTGTTCTCAGAAACAATGGCTGATGATTCATCTGGCATCATCATCAACAATCTCCAGGCCTGCCTTTTAACAAACCTTCCCAAAATAAAGAAAGGGGACCTTCCCAGACAGAATCATGTATGTTTTAATGGTGGATCTACAGAAGAGTAATCTCGGCTTAAGAGTGCTTGTAATCAAGTGATTACATATGCTTGCCTGAGGTCAGACAGTAAGCTAGTTTAGCAGCTCTGGGGACCCTTGTTCCTGTGTTGCGCTCACATGACATGAGCACGCTGACTCATCCATGTGTGGGGATATATAAATGCCTGCTTATAACGTGTTTTTGCAAGTTTTAGTAATAAAGCCAGATCTGTGAGGTTGCAATCCTTTCTATGGCAACAGAACACTGTCACCACCAACATTTTGACTTAAAAACTGTTGTAGTTTGAAAAAGAAACTCAGTTCCTTTTTTTGTTTATGCTAGTAATGCAGAAGGTCACTGGTTTAATGTGCATAACCTTTTAAAGTTATTTCTTTGAGTAAACATTTGCTGGAAGATATCCTGTCTGGGTGATATCTTTTGCAAAGGCCTGATATTATGCTACCTAAACAGACTTTTCTTTGGTGAGCCCAAGACAAGACATGGGGTGGCCCTTCTAGAGGTATGCATCCTAGTATAATGATGGCCCAAGTGATGTTACAATGTCTGAAAATGAAAGACCCCAGAGTAGGGAAGATTGATGGTGTTTATCTTCTGCAGTTGCTAGCAGTGAAAGGATAGTGATGACTGATGAAAACTAAGATATATTAATGAAGGAAGCTTGTACTACTCATCAAGGATGTGAGTTGACAGAGGTTAGGTATCATGCTGGCATCTCTGGGAATGAAATGTATCTGGTGAGGAGAGCCTACATAAGCACATAGGGAAGACATCCACTCAGAAACAAAATTATGGATGTCTGCAACATGAAATACATGAAATACCTAAGGAAGTTAGAACCATGCTAAAAAAAACCCAAACAAAATGTGTCTACTGTAACAAAAAAAAAAAAACCCAAACGTGGAAAGAGGACTAAATACCAGACTAAAAAGGTGAAACAAAGAGAACTGCATATAAACAAAGCAAACCTTCAGCATGGGGCTGCAGGGGATGCTTGTGGTTGTTAAACACACAGGGCTCTGCCAGAGGAAACTTCTTTCTTTCTGGGTTTTTTTAATAAGCTTTTAACCAAAAGTTAGTTATCCTTATTAGGCTAGTGGATGTAAATAGTTATCATAGGGAAATACTAAAGTCCTTGAAGCTCAGTTGATTAACAGCATTTAAGGTTGTAGCAAACTATTTTTAAGCAGGGAACTTTAGCTTAAAAACCCCAAATCCTTCAAAAACTTTTTTTTCCTCTCTTTCTTTTCTTCTTCTCTTACATATCAGTAGATGAAGTCACTGCTGGGTGTTTACTTATGTTTCCTTAAATACCAAGAAGACAACAAAGGATATTTAAACACTATACATGTTGTACTTCATGGAGGTGGGAGGAAAATGTATGGAAATGTGCCGTTTCTTGGGATGCATCAACTCACACACCTTCCTGGAAAAGACAAAAGGGCAAAGGAAAAAAAACAGCCATGAGAAAAAAACACATTGACAACAGAAGCCTGCATTGCTGTGTCACCTTCATGTCATATGAAAATACTTTTTCCAAAATCTGAAAGCATTTCATAAGAGCAGTCAGAAGCATATTGTTTTTTTTCTTTTTCCTTTTCAAAGCAAAGCAAAGTTCCACCCTTGCTGTCTGTCTCTCTTTTTTCTCCTCTCTCTTAAAAAAAAAAAAAAAGCAGTTTTGAGAATTTCATTTTTCTATTCACTGCAGTACTGGCCAAAGTAAAGCCCTCTTTTACATTGACGTCAAGATCTTTACTAAGATTAGGGTTTCATTTCTCTATTGCAGCAATTAGCTAGGGAATGTATAAAAGGCTTCAGGGAAGCAAGCTAGGACTCTAGAGGGGAAAGCACTTTGCACCATAGGCAGATAGCAAGAGAGAGGGCGAGAGGAGGAAGGCAGGAATACAGAGAGGCGGGGTGGGGGGGTGGAGGGAGAGAGGGAAAGAGGGAGGGAGGAAGGAAGGAACAGAAAGTTTATGTACATAAACCTTTTTTAAAAAAAGTATTGTTGCACCTGGTAGCTAGCCTTACTGACACAGAAATGAGAGGTCTGTTCAGTGCTTAAATAGCTGAGAAACAATGGGATAGTGCAGGAAAGTTAACAATTAACAGTCTCAGCTTAAATTTTGTAACTGCAGGGAACTGGAGACACAGCTGTCTCTCTCTTCAACAAAATCAGGTCTCCTGGTTAAGGGAAGAATTTTTGTTAACATCTTAGTTTCTGAAAAATAGGCAGCTCCGAGTTGAATGAGTATCATGCAGTTATGGTTTTAACCAGCCTGCTCATATTTAACTATCTCTGCTCACTTTAAAGAGAGCAGCTGAGAGAGGGGTAACGAGGCTTCTGAAATGCTTTTTAATTTACTTTTTTAAATGAGGGTAGAGAGCAAAAAAGGGAGCTGAAGGCACCCGGCTGAAGAGAAGCAGCAAGGAAGATGGGTCTGCTAAGTGTGGATTTGCTGATCACGCTTCAGATCTTGCCGGTCTTTTTCTCCAATTGCCTCTTCCTTGCGCTGTATGACTCTGTGATCCTCCTGAAGCACATGCTGCTATTTCTGAGCCGGTCTAAGTCTGGGCGCGGTGAGCGGCGGAGGATGCTGACCTCGGAGGGGCTGCGCTGTGTCTGGAACAGCTTCCTCCTGGACGCCTACAAGCAGGTGGGTACAGGGGGATGGGGACTGGCAGGTTGGGGTGGGTAAGCTGTGATGAACATCCCTGTTGTCAACGGAGAAGGGAAGGGAATGACTGTGCGGTGCGGACTATCTCCTATTTGATGTTAAGTTTGACGGGAGAGGTATAAGGTGAAAGGAGCAGTACTTTTAAGTCGGGGCTAGGGGTTCACGAGGTTCAGGAGCTGCTCTCTCTGCTCTGCCACTAACTTTCTGTGCGGCCATGGCCATGTCGCTTTAACTGTGCCTCAGTTTCCCCACCAGTACGAATAATAATTTTCATGTTTATAAAGTATTTCCAGATCTTCCTATAAGAATAACTGTAAAGTGCTCTAGATGTTTTCACAGCTGTTGTTTAATTGTTTACCATGTGAGATCCTCGGAGATTATACAAAGACCGCATCTTCAGATAGAGCTCTGCATAGATAGATGTCATCTATGTAACATAGATAGAATTGTTTTAATTAGGGTAAAAGATAGAAATGAACCTTTGTCATTACACTGGCATTTTCTGTTACTCATATGTTAATTTTTATATTGGAGGAAGCATCCAGGTAATAGTAAAACTGGGCACAGAGTGAAACAGCGAGCCTTTTTTCTTCATGAAAGCAGTGACAGAGGGATATGTCTGAGATTAAAAATGAACTTGACTAGCTGAGGAACAGCTGTCTGGTGATTGAAATTAATAAAGCTAATAACAGTTACGCAACATCTACTTTTTTGTTTCCTTTTAAGTTTTGTAGAAATATTACCTAGTGGTACTGCCCAGGTCTCATGAGGTAGTTATAGTTCCCTTTTATAGACTGAAAAGGTGGACCCAAAAAGATGAAATTTCTTGCACAGGCCACCCAGTTAGTAGGTAGAAGAACAGGATTCAGAGCTCTGTGGCTTCCAAAACAGTGCGTAGTCTGTTAATGTGTTGTCTTATTTAGATCATCTTATTTAACATACCCCATGTGATGTCATGAGGTCATAGGGGTCCTATCCAAACGATAGCTCTGCATTTTCTGAAATACTTCTTTTTCTGTGGCCTTCCCCCCAGTTCCCTTTCGCTCCCCCACAATAGCTTTTGTATTTGCTCTTACCTAGAGATGTGAAGAGCTGGTGGTGTTGGTGTTTGCTGGCTTTGTGATATGGAATACAAGCTGCTTAGCCTGAAACCCAAGCCACAGGGACATTAATTTTCAGTGTAAGACACATATAAATAACATTAGCTTTTGCCAAATGGGTCAACCTCTTACTGCCACCCTAGGAATCAGCCAGCTGGCTACCCAAATAAAGTAATGCTGAATGAAGCTGACTATTCTCCTAGCTCTTCTAGTTTCTGGTTTTAGTCTCTTCACAGACATTAAGTAAGTAAATATTACAGTGGCCTTGTTAAATGGGCGGTGAACACAATTGTTCCCATTTTACAGACAAGGCAAGGCAGGACAGTTAACACATGACTTGGTCAAGGCTCCAGTGGAAGTTGGTAGGGTGGCTCTGAGACAGCCAAGTTTCCAGTTCCCACATTTGCAACCTGTATGTAGCCCAGGGTCTGGAGGAGGTGTGGAGCTGTAAGGAACCTTATATCCATGAGATATTTTCAATCTCATTTTGCTTAAATAACAGAAAATGATTTAAAATAAAAGATGTCACATGCCTTTCTGTACTTTCCAAAGTCATACTTTGCCTTTTTCTCAGTACTGTTGATGTCAACCATGGAAGGTACAGGGAGGATGACTGTGTGCTATTTTTGGTGTTTGCAATGAAACTCATACCTTGAACTTTGGTAATTAAAAACTCTCCCTTATCACCATTAAATGACCTAGGTTGTTCAGGTCAATCAGGCTTTAAGGTCCCTAGAATGAATTCTGGGCCTCAATGAACTCAGCAGAAAAATGCATGTAAACATAACCAAATTTTATCACCTTGTTCCAAAAAGGGGAAAAAAATCCATTCATGCCAGCTATCCTTAAGATGAAACTAACTGACCAACAATTCATGAAAAGACTCTGTTTTTCTTAATAGAATTATGGGCCATAAGGACAGAAGATCACGGAAACCCCTGACTATCACAGAAAGGTAGATAAGTGTAGAAGTCGAATTATAGAGGGGACACAATAAACTGAGGAGCAGTATCAGGAGAAGAGTCATCAGCTCCACAACAGAGGAGAATCTTCTGCTGTTTCTGTAAGGAAGAGAAAGAAAAAAAGTTTCAGCTGGAAAGCTGTACTGGTAGAGCTGAAAAAATTTGAAATATACCCTGCTTTGTGGCATGTTTCAAAAGCATGAGAAATAGTGAAATATGTTAAAGACTGTCCCACGAAGCATCTTTTTCCTTAAATCATCTTTTTCTAAATCTTGAATAGGACTGCCCAGTTGTGATATCTTAATCTTAGCCAATTGGTGAGGGTAGGAAATGAAAATATTATGGAATCAGGGTACTAAACAGCATGGCAAAATGCAGTCAATATCATAACCGTGATTGCTTATTGCTCCAATTTGCTAGTTGAAGCCAGGTATTAGCAAAGTACTTAAGCAGGTGCTTAAGCTCATTCCATTGAGGAGTGTTTATGAGATAATCACCATTTTTCAGCTAGAATAGCAGAATTGCAGATGTCTGAGATAAACCAAAGCTAGACTGCCAGTTAGCAGAAGACTGGATTAGAGCAGTAACTATGCTTGGTTTTACTGTGTGTTGTGTCACTTACACAGAACTCTTCCTGAGTACGTTTCATAACGTTTTTCACAAAAGTACTTGATGTAAAATTTCTATTCATGGAAAAATTTACTGGAAGCCATTCCAGAAAAACTCTGTGGGTAGATACTAGATTCCGGATTAAAGTAAATTTATTACAAGAAAGGAGCTCTGCCTTGAAAGCACACAGACTGTCCCAGAATTAAGTGATTTTGTTTCAAGACTAGTGTGTGTGTACAAGAGATGATCTTGGAATAGTTAAAGTAGAGTGTATTTGATAATAGCTATTCTGATGCATTTTCCCTTCTAGAAAAACTCTTGAATATCTTGCCCAAATTTCAACTTGCTTTTGTTCTGCTTTTTGTTGTTATTAAGTATTATTGCACATGACTTCTTGGTTAGGACAATTATTTCATAGGCAAGATTACCTAGCAACAGTTGAAGACTTTAACATCCTCAGTGGGGAAGCAATGCAGTTTGTTGTATTGTATATAAAGTATATTCAGTATTCTTTTTTATTGGAACATTCCATATGACTTGTTTTCGCCACATTTTACAGTCCCACTGGAATCAAAATGATTGATCTTTTGTTTATTTTTATTTTCCTATGTAAATTTTATCAATTATTAATATATTTCTTTTTATTTCCTTAGCTCTGAGATCAGTATCTGTCACATTCAGTGTTGATATTGTCTACACTGCACCAGCTCTGTGATTTATAGAACATCTTCCTCCTGTTCATTTCCGAGAGGCAAGCGTGTCTTACATTACAGCAAGGGAGTCTTTAGGACCAGATTAATTGTCACAACAGAGATAAATAGAGCTAGTAGTCAAGTTGCATTAACTTTATATAATTGAAAGAGTGCAACTATTTTATTTAAATGTTATTTTTCTAATTTACTGTTGTGCTCTGTTTACCTACAGAAATGAGTGGATTGAATCCTGAAGAGCAAATCATGTATGTATGTGTGTGTAGGTATTTACACTTTCCTATGTGTTTGTATGTATACAGATATATATACGTGTGTGTATCTGTCTATATATATGTACATACATATACGTATATGTGTGTATAAATGCAAAAATACACACACAGGCATACATAATCTACTCTTGCAGGAGTCAGCTCTCTCATTTCTCTGTATATGCATACACATATATATGTGTATGTATACATATGTATAAATATGAAGGCAACCACACCTACTGATAAAAGAGAAAAAACAAATGAGATTTTTGGGAGGGTGTTAGTATGCCTTCTGCATGATTTATATAGTCCATCTGTACAAATGCCAGTGAGGTGTTTGTTTTAGCCCACAGCATGTATACTGAATGTGTCACATACCTTACAGAAATCTAGAGAAAAAGCTAGAGAAGTTTTGAAAAAAACATTGTATTTACTTTTAAAAGCTTTTTTTTACCTGCCAAGTTCCATGCTTTATTTAGTATTGGGATGAATCCGCTTTCTAAGACTCCAAAGGTGAGAAATTGTTATCTAAAATGCTTTTTAAATGGGTACAAAAAAGGTTGCAGCCATTAGCAGTGCCCAGCGGTGAGGCCTCATGCTGGGAGCTTTTCCAGTGCTAGATGCAAGCTTTGCGTTTCAGCAATGCAGAGCTACCGTTCCTGGTCTCCAGTAGAGAGCTGTAAGGTTATCCTAGAGGAAATCCTCCCTGTTCTCCGCCTCACTGCAGGGCAATTAGGGTGAAGACCTTAATGGCATCTCCCTGAAGCAGCCAAACGCGTAGGAATGCTGTGGTGCACCTATTGGGTTAACATGCACGTATGCTTATATGCACATGTGTGTAAATGTACTTTACAGCCCTCAGAAGGATGCTGGCATCTCAAGCAATGGATGGTGATGGGTGTGTGTATGTTCTTGTACAGCTTTTTACTGTCTTTAGAACGGGCCAGCAGCAAGCTCTGGCATGACGGATCCAGCATGGAGGGAACGGTTGGCACAGGATCCCAGCTTCACAGCATAGGCCCAGCTCTGGATGTAGCAGCGAGTAGACTGGTTCAGTAAACACCCAGTGGGATTTTCCTGAGATTTCAGGGAGGCACAATTAAATTACCTTTGGCTACTTCTGCCTGCCTGATAGGTACATCATTTATTCCTAAAATAAATCAGTATGCAAAGCAGGACAGCCCGAAAACTGTCATGTTAAGTGCATGCTGCACAGCATTATCACAAAGCTATATGTGAAAGTAATATAACGGCATGATCCTTTACCTGCTGTTTGGCTGTCCAGTAACTCTTTGCTTTTTGGGGAAATCTTTTAAAGGTTGGAACAAAGACATAATCTCTATACTCATTATTTGTATTTATTTTGTCTAGTAAGGTAAGGAAGTGTCTCTCTCTCCATTTGACAGTGATAAAAGGAATTTGTGAAAGAGAGCGTGTTGTATAGTTTCAGGATTTTGAACTAGACATTGTGTGGTATTAAAAATATTTTCTTGGTTTTACAAAGTTCAGCCTTAGCAGAATTTGCAAATGAAAACAATCTTGAAAGAGGTGAGAAAAACAAAGCAAAACCACAATTAAAACCTTTCCTGCAGTGTTTGGAACGTAAATTCAACAGGATTTGGGCTTGTCATTGTCATTATTATTAAAACATTGACATTATTATTAATATATATATTAATATATTATTAATATATACTCAATATATTAGATTGGACCAACCTAGACCAGGGACCCATTGTACTAGGCAGTGTCCTAAACAAGAGGAGCAGACAGTTTGTCCCATGGAGCTTACAGTTCAAACATTCAAGACAGACAAAGGGTAAGAAAAGGAATATGACGACTCCTATCCCACATGGGGTCTCATCCTACCTGTTTCATTTTGTGGATCTAACTTCAGTTCTTCCACACCACCTCTTTGCAGTCTTCCATTTTCACCCTTATGTGTGAAAAACTGACTGAAAGGACTGCTTGCCTTTTTGTCAAACCCTTGTGAAAACCCCCTTCAGCTGTGGTAGACAGAAAATTAGCTAATGCGCCCCAGCTCTGCCTCTCCGACAAAACCACCACTGTTTATTCATACAGTGCTAAAGCTGAGTAAAAAAAACAATAATAAAAAAAGAAATTCCAAATTAACTTCAAATGTCCTCCAGGTGCTGACTAACAAAGACTGGTGAAGGCCTCTGTCACCTGTAGGTAGAGTTCACAAGGGCAGCCAGTGGCTCAGAGGCCATGATGTTGTAGGTCATGCTCCCATCTTGAGGGAAACATAAGCCCTTAAGCAGCTTGCTGTAGGCTCCCCAGTCAGAGGAACTAAAATTATCCATTTTCTTTTATAAGAGTGCAAGGCAAAAGGCTCCTTTATGCTTTCCCTTTGCCATGCATGCTCATTTGTGGGACTGGCAGTTTTTAAGTAAAGAGAGCAGCATTTGACTAGTTATTTTTGTCTGGACTGTGCCCTTTTAATTTGTCTCCCACTTCCTTCCCTAGGCTTCACACACCTGATCCTAAATAAAAGACTGGGAGAACTTGAGTCAGTTCCACTCTGCTCTCCAAATCAAGTAATCGAGTCTCTTAAAGCAAGCTGCCACCTCCCCATGACAAATGAAGAGCTCCCGTACACTACTCCAGACAAGGGCCTCCTGTAATTTTTATCCACTGCACAACTCTGGGTCCTGTAAATAAAGAAAACAACAACAAAAAAAATTTGTATAATTCTCCAGCCAGAGTCTGATTATAATTTGGATGAAACACTGAGAAATATCGGGCTGTTCAGAGGCTATATTTAGCTGAATGGGATCAAATCAAATCAAAGCAGAGAATTTGAAAAGGAGCAAAAAGCTCCAGGGATTCAGTTCATTACCAATTGCTGGACTGCAGTCCCAAACACAGCATGTCCATATTTAAATGGCTAATATCACAGACTGCTAATTGTCTGGCAACACCTATTTTCTTTAGGGGGTTGACACAGCCTGATGAGTCTGCCAAAATGTTTGAAAATCCCTCATGCAGGGAATGAAAGCTGTATTCCAGTACACAGGATCCCAGGAGGGTTATGCTAAAGCTGATAAAAGCAAAATGAGAAAAAAAAGAAGGTAAATGAGGAGGTGATGTTTTGTCTGTAGGACCTTTCCTAGTCCTCATGGAGAATGTACAACAAAGTTAGCAGTATGTGCTATTTCTAGCCTGTAGTTTATGAATAGGGCTTTCTTTCCCACTCCTAAGTCTCCTTCATTTTGCAGTCTGCGTGCTAAAGCATCAGCAACGTTGTTCCCTTTTCACTCTGCGTGCAGACTCGGAGAAGGAGATGCAGTACCAAGGCTGCCAAGCAAACACAAAATTTGCACAAATGATGCAAGTCACTGCTTTGGTGTCAGGCTGGTGCTTGCTCTTGCTGATGGCCAGGCTGGCTCTCAGATTTGGTTGGCCTACCTTGTGTGTCCCATGCAGACTGCGTGGGAGGGGGTGCCTGCGCGCTGCCCCGGTTTCCACCTCATCCAGAAGGCTGGCACCGAATGCACAATATTCATGCACATAAGTACGTGATTACAGAAATGCTGGATCGCGTGTGAGGGGAATTTTGCTAGTTTGTTTCTCAGAATTTATATTTTGCCTGCCTTTGTGTAAGATTTCAAAAGTGGTTTGGCTGAATACATGGGGTTTTTTGTTTGTTTTCTCATTGCATTGATTTTCTTTTCCAAGAGCTATTTTTTCTTTCAATAAATAACAACAAAGAAGACAGCCAAGGCCTACAATGCAGATGATCAGCAAGGATGATATTGTCATCCTGTGTCAATCAGTTCCCGAGCCTGGTGAAATAAAGAGTTCCTTTGGGAACGTCAGTGCTTCATCAAGACCAATTAGTGGAGATGCCGCTGCTTATGTTTAAGCATTAACGACTGGGCAGGGCTGCTTTTTGGAGTGCCTGACACTGGCATGGAACAAGGCACCGACCTAATTACTCCTCTGCAAGAGCAGAAAATGCCTTGTGAATGCCTGCTTGGCAAGGATGTCTCATTAAGGGGAAAAACCCCAACACAAGCACTCCTAGAAACAAAAATTAAAATGATAGGTAACCTGCGGCCATGAGACTTACTTCGTGGCTGTGGGAAATGAAGAGAAACTGCTATAAGGTGACATAGGGCATATTTGTACTTTATTTCCTAAATCCATCTATTTTTTGGCCAATAAGGAGTATGAGAGACAGAATGCAAACTTGAATTGTTGGAGAATAGTGAAATACATTGCCACCCTTGGTATCAATGTTAAATAGTACTTGAAGGGCATTCCCATGCTGGTGTTCGATGGGAGTTTTGTTAGTGTGTTCCTTCAGGGTTTGCAAACTCACCCAGGAAAAGATGGTTTGGTAGACCTGAGTGAAGAGTTGGTAATGAGGAGCTTAGCCTTTCTTTCTGCTTAAATATGATCAAGAGGCAGACTGTGGTTTCCCAGGTCAAGAGTGTTGGTTAGAGTATTTTCAGTCATAATAGTTTTATTAAAATAAAACCAGAAGAGTGAGGGGAAACAGCTGCTCAGATGTTTCTTGTCTCCTGAGCAGCTCTGTACATTGCTGAGTTTTAGTTGCTTCTGTTCTTTTAACCTTTATTTTTCTTCTCTGAAGAGTGCCAGCAAATATCAGAAATTCAAAGTGTGTTGCTTAATTGTGATTTATGAGATAAATCACATGTTATTACTTCTCTTCTTTGACTGGATGAGCGCACACTCCTAAATACTGAGGTCCATTATTCATCCAGGGAGTGGGTGCAGCACAGATACTTACATGTCAGGCTTTGCCCAAAAGGCACATTTTGGGCAAGCTAGCTCTGAAAAAGCATTTGCTTGGTAGCGCAAGAACAGTTAAGCTTTCTAGGTAAAGAGGGATCTAGTGTTTGTGCAGATGTTGTTTCTTGAGATGTGCCCTTTTTTGGTAGTTACCAACTTATCACAAAATGCTGAGTTGTCTAGCTGGCTTATGGATTGAATGCAGCCCTCAGGATGATTATATGGCTGCCACATGATCTTGACCCGTGTATTTCTTTGCTCAAGTCTGGCCCTTTACCTTACTCACTCCTGCTTTGCCTATCTTACTGCACAGAATGGCAGAGAGAAATGAGGTGTTCAACAGCCGCACAGAAGAATACCTACTACCTGCTAAGGTGTAGGTGGCCTGTAGTAGCACTTCTTAAACACTGCAAGATGCTTAATGCTACTTCTTAAATGCTACAGCCTGAGTCTCTGAGCCTGCCTCTCTCCAGATAGATCCTTTCTTCTCAAAAACTGGGACACAGCTCTTTTCCTTCCTTGAGTCCAACAGACAGCCCGCTCACACAGCAGGTCCTAAACTCAGCTATTGCAAACCTTGCTTGCTTTCAAAGGCAAATGAGCACAAGGCTTTTTTTTTTAACTGCTACCAGGGCTCTAGCAGATAGCAATGCTGCAGATGTAGGTTTACGGGGAGGGGGGCCACAAGGGGCTGTGCTTTCCTGGGGCATCATTTTCTTCCCTTGCCTCTGGTGCAGCTACAGCTGCACATCCCCTGCTTCCAGTGGTGTGATCACCACGTGCTTGGCCTGGAGAGATTTATGGGTCTCGGGCAGTCTTTCTTTCTGTGGCTTTCTTCCTTGCTGATCTCTGAGTGCATGATGGCATAGTTGTGTCTCAATTTGCCCCATAGAAAATAGTCAAAATGATGTTTATATCATGTGCCAACATGCTGTGAGACCTTCTCATGTAGCTGTGAAGTCTGGTAGCTTTAAGGGCAGTGTCTTACAAACTTTGCTTTGGTTAGAGTCTTGCTTCTATTGCTATTCTGATGAAATAATGCTGAGTTATGAATAACTGTAGATTTGTTCAAGGTAGTCAGGTTTCTTAGGGAGAAATGGAGGATCCAGTATCTACAACATACTTGCCTCTGGATCTGTGTGCAGCAGTAATCACATCAGTTAAGTATTCAGCTGTTAACTCAGCTTCTTACTGTATCTGACTCACCAGCATACCCTATAATGTAATGTAGACTAGAAGTGCATCAAAAATCAGTTATTTACTCAGTTTTTACACAGTTCTCATTCAGCGTTAACGTCTATTGACTTCAGTTGGGTGTAGCTTCAGAAATAAATAAATAAAATATGAAAGACTTCAGAATTTGGCCCTGTATGTTTCCTTCAAAGCAACACTTCTGAACATAATCAAATAGACAGAAGACAGAGAGAGATAGAAAGAGTCAGGGAAATACAAAAGGATAATTGCATTGTTGTACTAGAGCTTGATGTTAAAGGCAGATACATAGGAATTGCTGTGGCAGAGCTCATTAAAAACTAATTGTCTTATGTAATAATATTTTGTGGTTCTATAACAGTTATCAGCTGAGGATCTTGGAGCCCTCTGCAGGCTCCACCTTATTCTGGCAGTCCCTTCTGTGAGATGCTTATATTCTGTCTTTTTTCTATAGGCAGGGAAATAGAAACGGTCAGGCAAAATGACTTTTCCACAATTGCCTGTTGGGTCTGAGTTAGATCTGGGGTTAGAGCTGAGAACAGTTCGTTTTCACTTCATCCTACTTCAACCATCGTATAAACTTTCCCCTTTTCCTGCTGCTTTTTCCCCAATCGTCTTCTAGAGAAACATTGCAGTAGTAGGAAACGTGTCACTCAATTACTGATGAAATTACTGCGAAGTGGTTAGAAAACCCTTTGGAGAGAGCAGTCTTGGATGGTCCACTCTCAAAACAAAATGATTTATTGAGTGGGCGTCTGCAGAGATCTCTCTTGTGTTTGGTACTCTGAGTATTTTAATTCTTGGACTGCGGGGTGGAAGAGAATATACATGTATGAAACCTGCAAACCTCTCAAAATTGAGAGGCACTGCATGTGTTGTGAAGATCAGGAATACAATGCAGAATGACTCTGGAGAATTGGAAAAATGGCTTGAAATGTAGGATGCAGTTCAATGGGGTCAGGTGCAAAGCACCAAATTCAGGCTGGACTGATGAAGTACTCAAATCCATGATGGGGAGCAACTAGAAAGGCAGAAAAAAGGACCTAGGCGTTATAACTTCTCACTAGTTAACCCCTAGTCAACAGTCTACTGTTTTTCCAAAACAGTCATGAAGTTTTGTAAAAAAGCAAATATCTGGAATGTATAAACAGGTGTAGCCTGTGAGATACATGAAGTAATTGATTACTCTGAGAATTAGTGTAAACTCTTTTGAAGTTTTGAATACTGCTCTTCAAGGAAGATGTGAACCAAGTGGAGAGAACTCAGAGGATGGCAGTGAAAAAAAATCATGTCTAGAAAATTTGGCTCACAGAGAAAAGTTCGAAGAAATTGGAGGTAGTCTGTCTGAAAGCAGATAAGAGTCTCCAAATACATAAGGGTGGACAGGACTATGTGTGTAGTGGATAGGACAAGACAGATCTCAGATCAAATTTTCTAATAATAATGAAGTAGTATATCTGTCAGGAACACCACATTTCCATGCACTGTGAGTGGAGATGGACTAGATGAACTTTTTGAAGCTGCTGCTTTTGATGATTTGCTATATCCCCATGCTAGTGTCCATGCGGGTAGCTAGGTGTACTCTTTGAACAGGCGACTCTATTTATCTGAAGAGAGTAGTTATAAGGATACTGGACAAGCAAGTCACACTAACTTGCTATGTTTTAATTTGTTTTGCCGTCAGGTCAAACTGGGAGGAGAAGCCCCAAACTCCAGTGTAATCCACATAGCCAAGGGCAGTGATGGCAGCAGCAGCAGCTGGAAGAGTGTCGGTGGCAAGTGTGGAACCAAATGCCACCTTCTGGATTTTGCCAACTCCGAGCGGCCACTGGTGGTCAACTTTGGCTCAGCTACCTGACCACCGTTCACAAGCCAGCTGTCAGCCTTCAGCAAGCTGGTGGAGGAGTTCTCTGGTGTGGCTGACTTTCTGTTGGTCTACATCGATGAGGCTCACCCGTCAGATGGCTGGGCTGCCCCTGGAATCTCTCCTTCTTCATTTGAAGTTAAGAAACACAGGAACCAGGAAGACCGATGCGCAGCTGCTCACCAGCTCCTAGAGCGCTTTTCCTTGCCACCTCAGTGCCAAGTGGTGGCTGACTGCATGGACAACAATGCCAATGTGGCCTACGGGGTTTCATTTGAGCGAGTATGCATTGTGCAGAGACAAAAAATCGCCTACCTGGGAGGCAAAGGCCCCTTTTTCTACAATCTGCAGGAGGTTCGGCTTTGGCTGGAACAAAACTTCAGCAAAAGATGAAATCCATTCTCTAGAGAAGCTATGTCAACAGATGCATCCCTTTAAGGTGATGTAAAAGGGAAAAAAAAAAACATATGCTGGTTTGAATAAGGCCTTTCAGATGATTGCAGGAGAACACATTTGATAACAAGGTCAAATGAACGTTAACTAGGAAAAGAAAAAAAACAACAAAAAACTAACTCCACAGAAACATTATTGTATGAAAAAAATCCCACTCCTGTGCTTGCTATGGGACAGAAGAGGTAAAGAGGCTTCTGCGAAAAGGTGCTGCTGGCAAGCAGGAAGAGTGATGAGATAATACCTGTACCCCAGGAACCCGTCTCATGAAGTGTCGGCCCTGGGGTGAGCCAGAAGCATTGCTGCTTGGAAGTTAATCCATGGAAAGGCAACGTCGTGCATTTCATCAGAAACGCTTCTTTACCCTCCTGTGGCCAATGCAAGTGACCTGGGAGGAGCCAGGGGGCTTGCAATTACTTTGCATAGAAATGCAGGGGAGTGTGGCAATTGTCCTCTCTCCTAGAGATTTTATTGTTCAGAGACTACAGGAACCACCATGCAATGCATCGTGCAGGCAGATTGGCTGCTCAGATCAAGATGAAACATTGTGTGCTGGTGTTTGTACTCTCTAGGGATGCCTCTGCACAGCATATTAACTACGTAACTCTATCTATATGTTTGTATCCAGTATGCAGGCCTGTGCCTGCTGAGAAAGATGTTAAAATCTATGGAATTGGACCAAAAAGACAAAGGTGATCAAATAAGCCCATTACAATTTTAAAACTAAAAACCTGGACTATTTCTAACAAAACAGCGAGAACCATCTCGAGCGTGCATCACGAGACAAAACTCAGCTGATGCCAACCAACCCTCGGTTCTCAGAGCCGACAACACACGTTTATCAATATTCTTTGGTTCTCTTTTCTGTTTCTTTACCCGCCTCGATCTCTTTCTGTCTAGCAATAGGATTAAAGGTAATTTCATTTTTAGCTTTTTAAAAAATAACTTATTTCTCTCTTTTATTTTTATTTGAGATAATGACCTTACAGATGTATTTTGGGGATGAGGGAACTTATACACAACTTTACCTCATTGAAACGGAAACCTGTCCTGTCATTTATCCTGTTAAATGTAGTCATGCTGATTTTTGCTATCTTAGATATCTGCAACTAGTTTATAGCTACGTTAGTTTGTCTGGAAGTTAAGTTGTTTGCAGCCTCAGAATTGATTAGCTGCAGTTCTGCTATCAGATGAGGTGATAGTCTGTTCGTTTCACTCGTGTTCTCAAAAGCCTTCCCAGAGAAACAGGGAGGATAAATAGTGTGAATTCATGTGAATAAGTGGAAAAGATGGCAGAATTTTCATACGAATGGGTCTGAGGAATTATTAATTATGTTTAAAGAGATACTGTCAACTTAGAGTATACATTAAGTTCCAAAACTAAAATGATTTCATCAAGCCTGATGAAAAGGCAAGTTTACAATGAGCTAACCCATTAGAGCTGATAAATGAAAACCCATAGGGAGATGGACTACCCAAGTTTTCTCTCAACTTTGGCAGAAACATGAAACAGGCAAACAGGGTAAGTGGCAAAAACCAAATTAGTTCTTTTAATTTCTCATCCTGCCAGTTGTCAGGAATATGATGTATTAACACTACCACAGGAAAGAACAGAAAATGCATACATAAATATTTTCATTTTCACAATGCCCCTTTAATATTGTGTATTTCTTCTTGCTTGGCTGTTGGTAAACTTAGCCAATGTACAAGGCATTTGGAAATGTGTTTTCAAGCACAGATCTGAAATAGCGACAGTAACATGAATGATTTCTCCCATATTCAGGTTCATGCTTCCCTTCCTTCTCACATTTTCTTCCACACACTGTTAAACATACACACACACACTTACACAATTTGGTAATGTGTATCAGAGAAGGGTGTAAAGAATGGTCTTCAGACCTTCTGGTGAGCCCCACTTCTCAGAAGGCATGTGTGTCTGTGTCTGTATGTATGTATGCATTTGTGTATGCATATATATGTATATCATATTTTAACGTGTATATACATATGCATGCACACATAAGTGGTGTCTATGACCAATAATAATAATAATTATTCTGTCCTCTTATTCATTAATGTTACTGTAACTCATTGCTCAGTGTGGAAGATTGTTACACATTTTCATGACTAACTGGGATATATAACTGAAATTTTTAAACCTAATGTCATAGAAACAGTAACATAGCCAAACTACGTGGTTTGTTTAATCCGGTGTCCTACCTCTGACTGTATCAGATGTTTCAGGGGAAGGTGCAATAATTTATTCTGGAACTTTCATTAGTTTCAGCCCTTATTATTTTTGTCTTGTCTAATGTGATTGTTGATGTCTCATCATCCCTATGAGAGGCTGATCCTGAGTTTTGAGATCTAAATATTTCCTGAGGTGGGGAATACTAAAATCAAAACCCATCATGTTTAAGAACAAAGAAAAACAAATAAAAACATTTTTTTTTTAGATTTAAATTGGCTGCTTTTCAATGTCATTCTCATCTCTTGCTCTTGTCTGCTAAAACAGTATAAACAGGATGATCCCAATTTTTCTTCTGTATGTCAGTGATTATATACTCTATATAGAAATTTACATACCTTTTTTTTGTTTCTTAAGCCAAACAATAATTCACATTCTTATACAGGTCCATACTCTTTGCCTGTCTCTGAATCTCTTCTGTTTTTGCTACACTGTCCTTTTACTCAGGTGAGTAAAGCTGCAGATGTTACTCCAAGTGAAAATGTGTATTGATATACCCAGCAAAACATCTTTTCCTTATTATATCCTATTCTTCAGTCATCTGAAACTTTATTAATCCACAGCAACTCCATAGCCTTTGTAAAACTTAAACTAGTAAGTCTTTTCTTTCTCTCTTTTCCCCATCATACAGTTGAAGTCTGAACTGTTTATCCGGGAAATGCTAGCCAAACGTTTAGCACAGCTGTTGAAACATACCTTTAGCTTGGAGGAGAGAGTCTGAGTTAGTAATTCAGTTAGTTAATACCCCTTTGCATATCTAAAGTTACAGTTATTTTTCAAGTCCATTTTCTCCTTTTGAATTTCCATTATTTTGTCTTGTTATTCATAGATGCCTGTTCATCACATAGTATAAAGGAATTATAAAATTGGCTCCTGTAAATGGGAAATCCACAAGGATTTTCCACAAGAAAAAATACACAATAACTTCATTTCTTTCTTGGCAACATGAATGCATTACCCTGCCCAAAACTTAAAGATAGTTCAGCTTCACTGATTATCAAGACAGAAATACATTTTGCAAATCCTTAAATTTCCCCAGAAAATTTGTGGTCAGAAAGCAGGGGAAGTATTTCAAAGAGAAATGGGCTTAGAGGAAAAAAATATCTTTTGTAAGTGGCTGATAGAAATACAAGCTCTTCATTTTTTTTGTTGACAAAATTAAAACATTTTATAGAAAATGTTTTAAATTAAACTTCATGCATTGTCCTCAGTTAATGATAGAAGTGGTCATATGTCAGATACCCAAAATTATTGTAACAGTGGGTTGTTTTGGGTCCAGGCAGAAATTTTGCTACCTTGCTAGCATCGTACTTCAGGATTGGTCTAGTCTGCTGTAAGGCTGGATTTGCTTTTGTCTCTTATTCTCACTGTTTGAGGGCACTAAATCATATTACTTGAGGTGCTTCAGTGTGACATACATATTGAGCAATAGCTCACAAAATAGGTGCCTGAAAGTATTCTGGAAGGCTACTGTATATAATAGAGACCCCAATACTGTGTCTCGACGTTAGTATGGGAAACTTCCAGTACTTTTTCATTTTGAGCAAGGTAAAACACTATTCTGGGCTATCATTCTACACTGTTCTGTGCTTAGCATCATTATTTAGCACTGTATAAAATGAATGTAAAACATTTTGTACAGATGAAAACGATAGCATTTTGTTCTTGCTTATGTAGACAATGACATAAATTTAAGACAGCAGGAAAACATGTCCTATCTGTTAAAAAGAGAGAAATACATTACGAAATACATTGTTGAACAACTGTCTGAACACTTTGAAAAACAAAATGCAATCATTTTTGTGAAGGTGATCTTGGTGGGGAAACCCACAAAGCTTCTCAAAAAGGTGTCAATGCTATGCGTTCAGGTGTATGTGGGGAGGGAGGTTATGTTTCTGTATGTGTGAAAGTGGCTTTTCTGTGATGTGGAGTGTAGGTTTAAGGGTTTTTAAGACTTTCATTCAGTACTATAACCAAAGCAATAAGAGGTATCAGGTAGGGAATATTGGCCAGTTTTGTTCAACTACACCATGTCTGTGCTGGATCCATATTCAGTGACCTTTGGGCCCAATTTGGAGGCTTCAGAGAAGAGAGATTGGGGTGAGACAATGAAGGCTTGTGTGCTTATGAAGATCGCTAACAAAAGAGTAATTAACTCAGTTGGCGTTCAGATGCCCTCACACTGGCATTCCTCTGTGCACCTTAGTGTTTCTGTATTTGAAAGAGGGGTCTCTTTGGGGCCGTTAATAAGATTGCCGGGGTGTAGATGCCTGTGTGTACTGACTATGTGTGTGTCATTGTTTAAATGTCAAAAATACACTTTGTAGGAGAGCCAGCAAAATTTTGTTACAATATGGTGCTCCATGAAACGTGCTTTCTAGATTTGTTTTTCTTGTATTATAATAAACAATAAAGGAAAATATACCTTTTCTGTGTCTTCTTATTCTAATATTGGTTATTAATATGCAGTGGAATCTTGACGTTAGACCAAGGAAACTTAAAACTATTTAATACAATAGCCTACGCCACCCTGACTACATCTTAAGCAATATGAGCAAACCCCTTTATAAATGGTGGGACTAATTTAATATCTGACTACTCCTCAACTTTTAAGAGGGGTTAGGGGGAGAGAAACTGAGAGCTACAAGGACAGCAGTTGAGTCTGCGCAGAATTGCACTGTTCAAAAAAAGGATGTGCTTGAAGAAAGCATGCCGAGCTGTATGTAGCTGTACATGAAACCTGGACAAATTGGTTGTGAATGCATCAGCTACACATGCAGCTCCCATTTCAATGAACATGCAAAAGGCAAAAGGTGAAAAATAAAATTAAAAGCACAGCTGAATAGCTGTTACAGGAAAAAAAAAATTCAAATGGAAGAATGTCCAGCAACTTCCTAAACAAACTCACTTTGTGATTTAGTTGTATTTTAGAAATTTCCTCCTCTTTGTCATCTTTTGTTACAGTAAGTCTTATAGGACCCTACATCTGAAAACTGCTGGTGAATATAGGTAAGAAAGAACAAAACAAATCGCCAAAAGGAAAGCCATGGAAAAGGTTACATCTAAGTGTCCCAAGCAGAAATGTTCATTACAGTATGCTTGACAGCCCCTTGGAACAACCAAACAAATAACTCCAGATTATCCAGTTCACATCACAAAAATAACCCCCAAAAGTACTGAAAAGGAGACTTTTGAGTTGTGTGAATATTCCTGTAGACTGGCCCTTGGTGATTGTGACTTTTATATCAATTGTTGCTATAAAGAGCTACTCAATGTTCTGGAAGAAATAAAAACACCTTTCAGGACTTGCTTCTTATTTCACAGCTGTATAAATCAGGTGAAGGCAGATGTGATGAAATAACAGTTTTATTAGAAAATAGGATCATTAATAAATAACTTGTTACCAAAAATTAGACTCTGAGCACTCCCAAATATTTGTAAAAGTGTTTTTTTGTGGAATGGATGGTGTCCATGGTAGAAGGAAAAAAAAAATTAGAAAATGGATTATTTATAGAGCAGTATCTCAAGAGTATTGACCGCTGCTCAAGATCGATCTTTCTGACAAAAAGGAGAATTCCTGAGGCATAATAAACCTTTCCCAAATATAAACTTCAAACAAAGGACCTAAATGTTTATTAAAGACTTTGATCACAGACAAATCAACTTCAGCTAAAGTGAATATCACTTCCACGGTTTGATGCGTTACTTGACTCACTGTATATGCCTGTGTGCCTCTAATGTTCATGTTAAGGAATCCACCAGCTTAAATGTGTCTTACACAGCTAATGTGAAGTGGAAACACGTTGAGTGCACATCCTGTTCAAATCCTTAAGGCCTTAAAGATTTGTGAGCCTCACTATGTCACTTGACTAGAGAAGGAGCATCCATTCTAGGTCATATATATGAAACATATGAATACCTCAAGTGTTTTAGTTCTCTCTAAGATAGTGCCTATTGTATAAAATTAAGGAAGTAGCAAGCAGGAAAAAATATTTTTTGTAACTCAGTATTTCCCGTATTTTCATACATATATTTGAGTTATCCATACAAAAGCTACTGTGACTTAGCTATTGGTTAGGTGTGCAGGTAATAGGAGGGGAAGTTTTCTCCAAAGCCTTATCTTCTTTAGGAATTAATCAGCCTTTTATGTCCTTTAACGCTGTTCTTTTTCCCTTGTATCCTTCCTGCACCTGATTTCCCATCTCTTGCTTTTTCCAACCTGTAATACCCTTGGTGATGATTCCCCCATCTCAGCCTTTGGTTTTGTGGAGTTTGCTTAAGGCTACGGATTAGCTGAGGACTTCATTTCAAGTATGAGTACTTTTAAAAGGATGTCAGTGTCAGAAGATCAAGTGAGATATGGGAGAATACAGCATTTTGTTCTGTTTATCTGTGTATCCTCAGTGCAGATCATCTGCATGCAGGTTTCTTCTCAAGCCATTTTCCACGTGCCAGCCTGCAGAGCTAAACACTGGCTTTCTGGGCAGATTATAACAGCGCAAACAAGTATTTAGCTTCCTGCAGACTGGAAGGGAGCGAGCATACAGATTTTAATCACAGCTCTAGCTACCAGAGTTCATATCTCCCCGTGTCTGTCAGCTGTTTGTAAAAACTCATAAAGCCAACACTCCAGCCTCACACAGGGTGAAGGTCTGAGCACTGGGAGCGCCATACATTAGACCTGGCCAGATGTCTTATGAGACAAATCTTTCTGCGGTTTTCTGAGAGACTCACAGGAAATTAGACCAATCCTTCCAAACCAGAAATTGGTGGACTATGCTTGTAAATGAAAAGCACTTGCTTCATGAGAAAAGGAAGTCTTGTAGCTGATGCTGCTATGGAAGGAGCAGCAGATGTTTACTAGCTGCAGAAGTTCTCTCTAAGTGATCGTTGCAGTTCTTTACAGATGGACTGAATGGCACTGCGGGGGGCTCAAGATTTCACAGTGTGAAATTTATACTGTGTGACAATGGTGCTGAGCTGATTTGAAGTTCAGGTCATCCTGTTTATTATTGGGATGGGTATTTCTGAGACAGTAGATCAACAAGTTTCCCAGCACTGTTTTCAGCAGTGAAGTATCACAGTAGGTGAGGCTGGGAGAGAAAGTTCAACAGACCTTTTCTGTTCTAATAAGACTTACTATATAATGTTAATTGCCAGAGTTTTCTCATTATATGTTTATGTATGTATGCAAATCTCCATGCGGCTTCCATTTGTATTTACTTAGATCATCAAACTGTACCTTCAATGAGACTTTCAGTATCTGAAACGGAATGTTACAGGACACAAGTATTTTTTTCAGGTTTCAGAAACTGTGTAACTGTGACAAAGTCAGGAGATACTCCCTGCGGTTTATGATGGTTGTTTGGAGTTGTTTCTGTGAGTTGTAGAGGGAAGCAGAAAAACAGTCACTGTAAGCCCTGCATCATGATCCATGTCAATGTGAGGCAAAAGAAAGATTTTCAGGGCACACAACAGTCCTTCATGACTCCTAAAGCCTTCCTTACTCTCATTGCCCCTGTTCTGGAAGCAGATCACCACTCCTTGAGAAGAGGCATGCTGGAGTGGTCCAGTGGTGCTATGCGATCTTTTTCCTTTAAAGGACAGAATTTCCCCTGCACTGACCACTTCAGTGCAACAACAGGAAAAAAAAAAGGACCATGGGAACTAGGTAAGTTTCCATTCCCAAACTGGCTGCGGAGGAGGAAGACTTTCCTGTTGCATTTATGCTGTTTTAATCAATTTCATGTTTTCTCCCGCTACAGAGGCGAATGGGCTGCTTCAGTGATTTAAACATTTACAGTGCCAGAGCAGCCTAGGCTAGTTGAATCATTTTAGCTCCCCCCCCTGCTTTGTTTGAGGCCAGGTAAATAGATACAATAAGTCATTACTGAGATCATTACAGTCTGGATCATTACCCAGAATACCATCTGCCAGTATTTTGTCAAGCTTCCTTCTATTAAAAAGCCATTAGATTACATCTGATGTTCATTTATGGACAGCAGATAAATCAGTTCACTTGACAGATAAATAGGAACCCAAGTAACTATTTTTTAATTGTGTCTACTACCATACGTTGTCACTCATGATATATTTAATAATTGATGATACTTTAATTAAATATATCTTAAATCTGTTTGTCTTGTCAATAGAAGAAAAAAATAGATGGCAGCACTTGATAGGGCTTTGAATTTACTGTAGGCTTATTTTTTCATTGACATGTAATAAAGAATTCAATTTTAAAATATATATATGTTATTAAAATGTAGCATGCATGCAGGTTCACTTGTGATATTTAAAGAACAAGAACTGTTGTGTAAAGTTGGTGATACTTGAATTTGGAAGTGAAATTAAGAAATAATATTATCTTTATTAATGAAAAGGACTCACATAGCGTTTGAAAGGTTTTTGTGCGCATTTGTTGGAATAGCTATTGTGAATATAGTGAGCAACTAAAATATAGGATATTCCTGTTTAAATGTGTATTTATGCTTAGACTGCATAATTTTCAGTTTTAACAGAATGAAAGAAAACAATGCTAAGTTTCAAACTTAAAGACTGCTTTATATCAGCCTCTTTTTAGTTTTCCTATCTTAGTGTGTTAAAAAATGCTATGGAGTGTCCTGAGGATAACTCTACTGGAAATTTAATCACAGTTCATACAAGATCGTACTACTCATTTTGCTTTCTCAGTCCTGGCAGCCTGAACTAGAGATGCTCATGAGTCACCACAGAATGCAACAATCAGTGTCTCCTTCAGGGCAGTATGTAAATTTACAAATAAGTCCATCATGTGATTAACATTTCTTAAGGGTTTATGAGCTTAAAAAAATTAAATGTGGTTAACCTAAATACAACTGATATAATAGAATTTCACAGTTCATACTTTCCATTATTCATCACTCTCTTTTGAAATATAATCTTCTGTGATTTTTTTTTTTTTTCCAGAAACATTCCAGGCATGAACTCATCCCAAGTTGTTGGTTTTTTTTGTTATTGCTTTTTTTTTGGTGGAAAATGTCAAGACATTTTACATTGCTATTTCAGAATGTGGTAGAGAATAGAGATATATCCACACAGAGACACACAGAGACACGCATATTTTTCCCATGGAAAAAAAAAAGACATGATCACACTTAAACAAAAGGAGGTGGCCACACCAAGCATGACTGACATTTTTCACCTGATATGTTGCACATAAAAACTCTTAAGTAGGAATCTTCAGGAAAAATAATACTCATGTAAGCTGTTGAAAACTTGCAGATGAGCATTTTTCTGAGGAAGACAACCACATAATACAAACTGTGATAGTACTTGCCACAGGCTAGGACTTTGTCAGTTTTCTAATCATAAAGATGAAGGCCTGGATGAACATGGAGGGTGACTTCTTTAAAGCAAGTTTTCCAAAAGAAGGCAGGGCATGTTAAAGGAATACTACTGCAAAATACGTGCCATCCAGCGTGTCTCTATTTTCAGCTTTTTGGGTAAAATCAGCCCCTTGGACATCCAAACTCTCGTTATGACTATCTAGCTATTTCCGTAGAGCCTTGCTGAAACTAACTTTTTTTTTTTCTTTATTCTGTGGTCTCCCTGCATCTCTAAATAGGCAAATGTAATTGCATTGCTCTGAAAAAGCACCTTCTTTCATGAGCCTTTGGAGATACATATACTTCCTTTCCTATCCACCTTATTCTGCAAGGCTGCCTTACAGGTAATCTGTTTAGCGTGAAAGCCTGTGCATGTGTTTCTGGGGACATGCCAACACACCCAGTGCACACAGGATCTGCATACTCTGAAGAACATGTTCTGGCTGTGCCTGCAGTTTTGCTTGCTGAGGCACGTGCAGAAAGTAGACAGATCTGGGCCGCAGTGGTCTTCTCTGTCCAGAATGCCACATGTAAATATTTCTTGCAGAAATATGTGAATAACTTGTTTCATTTTCTTTCTTCTTCCACATTAGTGTCAAGATGTCATGTTCTAGCTTTTCCTCTGCTGCCATTAGCCATACCAAGCTAAGTATCAATAGGGCATAACATACATACAGATCAAAGATTCAAAGACACCAAAGAATAAACAAATTTCTTAGTCCACGTAAAATCTTCTCCCTCATCCAATGGATTGGATGGGAAGAAAGACAGGTCTCGAACACCAGGAGTTTCCAGGGCTGTTGAACAAAGGGACAGATGAGCTCTCAGGACCACCTCACTCCCCATTCCTGCACACGTACATGAGGACATGAGCTGCTCAACTCATCTGTTTTCATCTGTTGATATTTCTTATGCATTAGAAAATTACAACTCATGTAACTTTAGAAAACAATGTCAGAGAAGTGGAAATGTTGCCAGAATATGAAGGAACAAGCAAAAGAAAAGGAAAATCCAACAACTGAAGGTCTCCTTCAAGGGACTGAGAAGGATTCAAGATGGGAATCCATGAGCACTGTCTGCAGTGGTGTACAGTAACCCTACAGCCTAACAAGGTTGTTATCCAAATGGACATACTTTGAGAAGGGTGGTTTTACACTCTACACACTCAAAGGGTAATATTTAAGGAGGACATTGGACATTGACATTTTAATCAAGAAAAAATTCAGATAATTATGACAGAAAGTTAAGACAAGTAAGCTGTAAAAGCTAAAATTTTCAGAAGAAACTCATCTGACATTCCCTTCTCATAAAGATAATGATATCTCGAAAGTCTCAAGTTTAAGCAATAATACTTAAGCAACAATATTTTAGTGATTAATCAACAATACTCACAACTCTGATTAGTAAGCTGGCATTAAACAGTTGAATTTCTGTGTGATGTAAACAACTTGGTTAGTTTTATTGTTAAGGTTTGCTGCAAAAAAGTTTGGCTGAACCTTTAAACAACTTTTACATTTAATTTAAAGGTTTGAATTCACCATGTGAAAATACTTGGAATTTACTCACTAGGTGAATCAGATTTAAGTTAAGCACCTGGTGCCAGTTTGACTCCAGAGTTAGCACTCTCACCTCTAAGACCAAGCCCTGCTTGTATAGCCTGAACCATGAGGGACCCAAAATTGAAGGCTGTTTGGCAAATGATTTTCTCAGTGCTGTAATGCTAGCATAGTTTCTGCAGATGTCAAGTAGGCCCAATAATACTTTCCATATAGTGAAGTTGTGTGATTGACCTTCCTAGTTCTCAGGTAAAAAGGGCTTGCTGTGATACAAAATTATGATTACTGATTAAAACCAAAAGTTTCTCAAGCAAGGAGCAATAACTTCTTAATGTCCTCATTCCTAAGGTTGTAAATAAAGCCAGATAAGTGTCTGGTAATCCAGCCTCAAGGAAAATAAGAAGTATAACTGAAGACCGGCCCACTTCTACATGCTTAATTTTGCAAACTGACAAACTTTCAGTTTGTTGGGTTTTTTTAACTGGGAAGTTATTATGAAAATGTAAGTACAGGACTCATTCAGAAAAAAGGTAAGAAAAAAGCAGAAAACAGATACGCTTTATCTGCAGCACTCGATCACAAGGTCAGAGCTTCACTTGCCTTCCTTGTTCTTGCCTACAGCCCCTTGGAGCCTGTGTTGATCTTCAGTTTAGGACGGGGGTGAGCGTCAGAGAAGATCAAAGAAGAGAGACAGCCTTGGAATCAGCAGTGGAACCGTAGAATATCTACCAAATTAGCCCTTTCTTCACCTCAAATAGTTGGATGTCTTATTCCTGCAGACTTATTTATGAGTCTTTGGACTGTCTCCTTTAAAAAAAAATCATTGCCTTTAATTAACCACTTGGGCAGCTCTCCAAGCTTTCTTCAAAAGATCAGACCTTTGTGCGTGCACACGCACACACAAAACAGTATTTGAACTTGCCCCAGGTAGGGTAACAATTACAAGATATATTAGACCTCATACATCTTTAGGCCCGATCTCACATGGAGAAGCAGGTTTGGAAAAAGAGCTAAAGAACAGTTTTGACTGTTTCCATAATACATTAAAGGGATTTTGTTCAGTTTTTTCTGAATCGTTGGTTGGTATCAGTGAGAGGACAGGAACACTCAGCTGATCACTGTTTAGTTCTTGTTCATGGTGTCCCAACGCTTCTGCAGTCACAGGTCCAACCCTTCTAGATGTCCTGTTGCAAACTGGCAGTTTGCAGTACATTATCTAGGACTTTTTCCATTCCAATTTTAAGTGATAAGACATTTAACTACTTTCCATTACTATTTACCAGTTCAGTTACCTTCATATGAAGGTTTTTGGTTTTTTACTAACTGGCAGGATAAAGCTTTATTTCCCTTTTCTGAATTTTCTGAGACACCCGATCTCCCTTGTTATTAACTGAAAATCATGCAAACAAACCACATGCATTTATCCAGGCTGTCATCCAACCCAATTCTCCCAAGTTTCCTGTTTCTCAGCCCTTTGCTTTAAACCTTAGACCACACTGCCTAGTCCAAAATCTATTTAAAAAATCACTTATGTATAAATAAGGTTTAGAGTAGTCGTAGGATTTTGAAAATCCCAGGTATGAAAATCAATAGCCAATCTGTCTTGGTCTTTTGTAAATCCAGGAGCCATTTGCAAATATAATCCAGGTTTTGCTCATCCAAATTTTGCTTGGGATACATATAAGCAGGTACCTTGTGCTACCTTATCCTCTGTTTAAAGTAAGAAAAAACAAAACGTGTTAAAGTTGCCACTGTAGGTTTTTGGAGGAAACTGGTAATTCAGACAGAATATCATATAATAAATACTCGCTGAGTATCTTGTTATGCTCTGGAAGTTACTTGTAGGGTGTTGGTTGATATTGGTAACATTTACAATAAGAATTCAGTTTTTCTGCCTTATTTCCATAAAAGATGAGAATCTTTCCTTTCCACCACCACTTTAATATTACTCAGGGAAGCAAGAAAAACATATCTGCCCCTTTGTATGACTTTGTTATTTAAAAATAAATCTTTATTTCTTGCAACGCTAGATACTTTCTGTTTCAGTACTAATTCTTCCAGGTCTGCCATTATTCCTGGGCAATTCATTATGCATTTATGTCATTAGGGGTCTCTACCTTTCATGCAACAGGCACACGTAGGCCTTGTTGTTTAAGCAGCATTCAGATCTGTGGGCATTTTCTAGGAGGTTTTGGTTTTTTTTTTTTCCAAAAAACTGGGCAGCTGCAAGAAGTCATATGATCAGTGGCCCAACAGTTAGAGCAGTGCTCTCTGAATTGGTGTTGCACTAGAGATCCTCTATCACAAATTTTTGGTTTTTTTTTTGCCCAAAAAACTGGGCAGCTGCAAGAAGTCATATGATCAGTGGCCCAACAGTTAGAGCAGTGCTCTCTGAATTGGTGTTGCACTAGAGATCCTCTATCACAAATCTGGAGGCTGCTGCCAGGCAGGCCTTGATGACCCTGGGCACTACTGAATTTCTGTTAAGCTTGCACAAGAGTAGTGGTATTTCCCCACTCTCTTTCAAAATATTAAGTTTGCGCAAGTCCCTTTTCCTTCCATGCATTTGACCAGGTCTCGCCAGGCGGGGGATTCAGTCCTGCTTATTACAAGTTCAGTCCTGGCACTCTGGACTTTCACATGAAGCTCGGGCACAGGCCAGCTCTCGCTGCATTTCTGTAGCAGGTGGTTAGAGGACAACTGCTGATAAGCTGGTTCTCAGTGCTGGTTTAATAATGCTGTGCTGAGTGCTGTCTGGGTGTCATGCTTGCTGCTGAGCTGTATGTGGAGGAAAGGTCAGAGCAAGTGGAATTGGCATAACCCTGACCCAAACCTGGGTAAATACTGCATCAAAAAGCGTTGCCAACCTAGAGAAGACCTACCAAGTATGTAGTCCATGGCATAAAAACATACAGTACTACCGGGACCTATGATCACATATACTGACTGAAGTACTGCTGTTTGTCTTGTGGGCGCTCTATTTGTAAGGAGTACAGATTTTGTTATTTTTAACTGACTCTTGTGAAACTGCCTGACAATGCTTCTTTTTTCTTTTTTTTTAACTCTGGGAACAACATATTCAAATGTTACATTCCTTTACTCCTTACCCTCAAACACACGTGCACATCCATACATCAAAAGATGTCTCATGCCCTTCATAAATTAAGGGTCTGATTTTCTGAAGAGGTCTGCTCCCATACAGGTAACTTCATAAATGACCAGATTCCCAGAAGAGCCTGACCCAGCAGTTTTGTGAACTGGAAGTAAATGGGACTGAGATTCTGCCATTAGAGTTTTGGGGGCTTTCTGAGTGTGCAAAATCTGAGAGCTTTGCTTATTGCTCCATCAAACAGACACTAAGCCACAATCAAAAATATTTGTAAATCATATAAGAAGAACCTGGGTTTCAGGTAACAGGCATTAAAGAAAACTCTTTAGACCTGTTCTTGTCTTCCTTAATACAGGCTAATGCTGCTTGCTTGTTTTTGAATGGCAGCAGGCTCTGGACCTGTACCTTTTCTGGCTTATGTACTGCCAGGTATCTTGAGTTTCTCCTAATCTGCAGCCCAGAACATGTGGAAATCTCATCAGACATGTTAAATCCTTGCCTTCCCGTGGGGTTGTTATTCAGTGAATGTCCCTCCCTTTGAGCTCTCCCCATGACAATTGAATGCCTTGTTCGGGGCAGAAAAGTTTTGTTTTGTTTTTTTACTGAAGAGATAAGGCGGAGCTTACACCTAGCCAACAAAAAGTACTTGCTTGTATTAACCAGGACCTGATCTGACTGACTTCTGCTGGTTTTGGTAAGAAAAAAGACATGTATATGCATTACTTTGAACAAACGAGACATGTTAGTGCTATAGGATTATTTTTGATAGACTAGGCAGAGCTGTGCACTTCACCATGGAGGGACGCATGCTTCTTATTGCTAGCCAGCTTTGTATTTAAGCAGGAAAAAGACCTGATCATTGAATATTGCTGGTGGCTGGGCCAATTATGATTTTTCAAGACAGAAGAAAAGTTTTGAAAGAAACACAAATATCAAAAATCAACACAGCACAGCAAAATACCAACAACAGCATTAGCGAAGTTGAAAATGGAAAACACTAAGACCTTAAATCAAAACCCGAAAACTCTACAAACCTACCATAGTCTGTTTAGCACTCTGTGAGGACAGAAATAACATGCTCAGTTCATCCAGTACTTAGTTTTTCTCTTGTTTAATAATAGCCTTATTTGAGAGGAAACTTTCCTGCCTTCCTTAATTTGCCAAATAATTGCTAATTGCTAAATTAAACCTGAGGCAGGTGTAAATTTACACTGCTGCTGACACAGCAGGCACAAAAGGACTGATTCCTATGCTAGTGCTTCTAGCACGGTGTAGCTGAGGGTTTGGCTGTGGAGGTGCCTCTGCAGAGGCCTACAAGAAGATGATTTATTTTTTAATATCTTCTTACATAAAGGTTCTGGACACAGTGCAAGGCATGTGCTCTTAGCAAAGGCTTAGGCTATCCTTTAGGGGGAAGGGGGCAGTAGTGAATATCTTTCAGGCTTATGATTTCTTCCAAAATCTCAAAGAGCATATTGCTTATATCAGATCAGTTCTAGACATGCCAACATGCTGGTTGGGACCAAGAAATTTAAAGAGGGTAGGAGCTTTTATCTTTCTTCATACGCATGTCCCCTAGCATATTTCTACTGCATTCTGCAGTAGAAGCATTTTTTTAGCCTCTGGTTCAAGTATGTTGGTACTTTCAGTGTTGATGATCTCTTCTGCACTGTAAAGGGAGCTAAAATAACAGTCTTTAAAAGAACATTTGGCATTCAAGCATAAAGAGACTCAAATACCCAACAACAAAGATGATTGATAGTCACTTATCTCATCATTAGTCACTATGCTCCAGACTGATTGCCCTCAAAATTCTTCAGCTTAAAGCTGTGATGGTCAGGGCCTGGTATATCACAGACTTCCTGGCTTTGTCTTCAGGGTTATTGCAACAGTTGTGCTATGCTGTGCAGGGACAATGAGATGGTGGGAAAGGGCTGTCAGATCTCGGGTATGACTTCTTTGCAACTGGTACTTAAGTGAGGAGATTCAGTAATGCGGCTACAGTTAAATGACTGCTTTACCTCTTACATAATAAGTTGTAAGTGGAGTACTCTGAGAGAGAGTCTGGTTGTTGGCTTTAAAGAGTTCCTGAAAGGCCTTCAAAAATCTGGGTGACTCTTGCTTTGCATTAGCTAATATTCCAAATATGTGCACAGGAAAACCTGAGCACAGAATCAATCACTGGGGACTTTGTCAAGGCTAAACAGTGAATTAGTTGTAGTGATTAATTACATCTCACCTCTTAATTCCTGAGCAATTAGAGAATCATACTGCCTTGCAAAATAATTCCCATGCCTTCCTCCATGCTATTTTCCCACAGACCTCCTTGAAAGCTCAAGGGTGGACATGCTGTTTTCCAGCCTGGAGTCAAGACCTGCAAAGAGCCAGCTGTGTATTCGATTTCTGTAGTTGCTCTCAGACAGTTAGTGGTGGTTTAGCCTAGAGAGCCAAATAGCTCTGGGACAAAGTAATCGGTCTCCATGCATGGTTTGCAACTAATTGTAGTACAGAAGCCTGGAGTACTAGATATCTCTTTCCAGTACTGTGATACTCAAATAAATAGGGTATGTTTGAGACATGCCAGCTTCTTAACCCCAAGAGTCTATGTGATAAATATGCTATAGCAGGTTAGAACATGCAAAGAAATCTGCCTTGCCCTTATGGCGTAGCATTTTCACACTCACAGAGCAGCAAATTTTTATAGTATCACACATCTGTGATAGAGAAGGGATTTTTTTTCCTCTGTTGTCCAAAAGCAGTAAAAGAAGTCAGAGGGTAAAAACATTTTCAAATTTGTGTGTTCAAATTGCGACTTCTGCCTTTTCTTTAGCTGGCTAAACTCAGTGATCTGCTTTTTGGAGATGTTCAGCATCGGTTTATTAATATATGTTTTCATGAGGAAAAAAGGCAGGAAATGCACAGCTGAGATTGTTCATTACAGTTGTTCCACCTAATTTGGGAAGTCCTAGGCTGTGGGTTTTACAGCCTCTCAAATCCAGCTCTGTGAGCGGACCCACCTTTAAGAGATGTGTTAGTTTTGTCATGTTGGGTTTGATTTATGAGAGAAGATTCTAAATCTGGTTTAGTTTAGGGATGCTGAACTAGAAAGATATAACAGTCTGAAAAACTGTGTGATACAAATACCAAGGAGAGAGGGGGCAGGGGAAAGGAAATATTTAGGATGGTAGGCAGGATAAATATAAGCAAAGGAAAATTGAGATGGAACATCGTAAGAAAAATCCTGGAATTAAAATGTGTTGAGCTGAGTTGCAAGTATAGTTGCATAATCCTAGCTCTTCAGGACACTCGACTTTAAATTAGAAATATACCAGATTTGAAATACACCAGAAATGTAACTATATATCTATAGGTTCTACCTGTAGAATCTATCTAAAGAATCTGCCTCCGCTTTCTGTGTTTGTCCCCTCTTTCTCCATTGCCTTTTAAGCACTTCTCGCTGTAATAGCAGAAAGGGGGTTGGGGGGAAACCTGCTGAGGCAGGGAAGTGGTCTGCATGGCCTATGTACCTGTTCTGAACTCAAGCTCAGGAGGCCAGTCCTCTTTCTTTAGCAGATCACTGTAAGCACGTTCCCATGTACATAGGCAGGATTTCCTGGGAACAAATCCTTATAAAACCTTTCTTTCACCCCCTCTGCTAAAACAATGTTTCCTCGTAACCTTACAGCTGTCTGAACCTAAACTAGATTTTCAGATCCACAAACCTAGCTGAACTTGAATGAAAGTGGCATCACTTCTACTCCCTTTGCCGTGTAGGAAGCACTCCTAGGTCATTATATCACAAAGCTAAACATCCCACATGGTTTTCCTATGAGTCTACTAAACCAGAAACCAGACGTATCTTTTATAGTGGTGGGGATTTGACTTTTCTGTGTTGTATCTAGTGGGGGGCAATAGAAATAAAGTTCTCTCCAATACCAGTGTGCTATTTTTTTTTTTTTTATTATTTATTTCAGTTGTCTTCAAATAGCAGTTTAAACACAGGGCAGAAGGTAAATTTGGGTCCTTTCCAGCTTTAGATTGCCAGCAGATTTGTTAGACTTGAGCAATTTTTTTTTTTTAAAGTTATTAAAGCTGGCAAGCAGGATTCAGCCGTTACCGGGATTTCGTATAATACTTCTATTCCCTTACACACTGCCAGTTGCTAACAGCATATGAAGCAAATCCTAGGTGGCCCAGCTTCTGGAAGCTGCAGGCTGAATTAGTTGAAAAGGACTTGAGACACATTGCCCAAATGTGAGGCTTTTTTTAGATGGTAAGTCATCCTGCAGCTTAAAACTAGAAATGGGTCCAGACAAACATCCCTGAACTTGAGAAGAAATATGGATACAAGCTTTGAAACTAATATTTTTGTCTACTGGAAAAGAACCCCCTAATTTTCTATTTATCCCATTCTTCCTTTCCCTAACAAAGCAGTATTTTTCTGATCATGTGAATTTTATTTACTGACTACCAAGTAATTACATGGTGAGTAATTGGATGGCTTCACAGGACTGGAAATGGAATACTGACTGCTTAACCTGTAGGTGAGTATTTCAGCTCTGTGCTACCCCAGCAGTGAGTGCAGATCGGTCTCAAACATCTGCTGCATGCCATGTGGTGGGATTCAGCCCAGTGGAGTCAGGTGTGTGCATCGCAAGTAACCACTAGTAACCACTATCGGCAGCCTCGGGGAAGGAGCAAGGACAAAATGGGTCTTAGGAAGAATGTCCCTCTAACTTTTATCATTGTCTGGATGGACTGTATCTATGGCTATCTGGAGAACATAGAAGTATTTGTAGTAATCCAAATCTCAATTTGTTCGTGCTGAGTACCTGCCGAGCTCTGTTATCTTTCACTGACACTAGATGAAAATTAAATATTTGATTTAGCTGCAGGATTTTAAGTAACTGCCTAAAGCACTGCTGGAAAAGTAAATATGATTTTAAAAGAAAACCTTGTAGTACAGAAACTGCCAGGAGGAATCAGCACAGGACACTACTTTAGTTGAGAGAAGGGAACAATTCCTGCCATTTCACAGCAGTGGATCTTTTCTTTCTGACCCAGCAGCAGTTGATTAGCTACCCTGAGCTGTTGTAATCTGCAACAGGTCCCACTAATATGCCTGTTTTTTTGCTTAAGAAGGAATGGTGAAAAAATCCAGCCCAGCTGTTACAATATAGAAACTTACAACATGAGCAAAGCTTGTGAAAAGAAGCCCAGCACAGAGAGAGCTTTTATTCATATGGATAAAGGTTTTTCTCTCTTTTTTTTCTTTTAAATCCCATGGAACTTTTTCCTCCTATAGCTTTTGTAAATCTTCCTCTTGTTGCTGGGAGATTTAAAACAAACAGCCAAACAACCAAGAGTATTTAATGAACTCTGAATTGCCTTGCTATTAACTGAGAGAATTTCTAGGTTTCCCACTTCCCCAATTGGCCTAAAAATCACAAAAATAACCTCATCTTGTTATAATCCTATTTCACAACTCGTTTTTCACTGCTTAATTCCACCCTAGACTGGATTTTCTTTCTTCTTAGCTCTCGTTTTTCCCCTACCACACATGTATCCACTCTTCCTCTCTCTCACAAACAAGCTTGCTCACACACCCCCACACATCCATGCTCACATACATCGGGAGTGGTTTACAGCTCAATTTGAAAGATGTTTCTTAATAAAAAAAGAAAAAGTTTTCATTGTTTCTGATGTGGAGCACAACTAACAAAACAAAGGAAACCAGAGTGGGCAGTAAAACCCTTGTGGTCTACAAGCTCAGTTGTGGGAAATGTGGTGTTAATTTTTCTTATTTTAAAATCCACTGATGCCTCTCACAGAACTTGAAAGAACATTTTGTTTACTTAAAAAATAAAAAAATAATCTGATGACTTCGTTATATGGGATTTATTTGGGTTCTTTCTTTTTCTTAACTAGGAAAGTTTGTATGAAAACAGGATATTTGTCTCTGAAGAGGTTGTCTGCTACTTATTTCCCACATAAACTTCCTGCTGTTGCTACTTCAGAAACTACTGTCTAATCTGCTTGCGTCCCAGGCCTTTAACTCTATCACTGTGCACCTGGTCCCCAAAACATGGGCTTTCAAAATGAATTTGCCTTCTCATATCACCCCCGCCATTAATTTCTTCAGCATCCACTGACTGGGGCACCTGTCAAGTTTGCCCTCGCTAATCTTTCCCTTTAATAACCGTTTTGTTCACTTCTCTCCTTCAAATTTCCCTGCTTCTTCTCCTGCCATTCTTTGTAGCACCTAAACTTGAACCATCACCATCTCCTGTTGTAGCCTGTGGGAAGGAGCTACTTCCTTTTGTGGATGCTTCAGCACTGTCTCACTGCACACAGAAAACACCCACAGGCTTGCAAATCTCCCCAAAAATTTGATTTCCTGTTTGACTTCATTTTCACTCCTTTCATCCTCACATTAGCACACTTATTCTGACCTTCCTTTCTTTAGTTTAACTATCTTCTATGGAGTATGGTAATACCATGCCAAAACCTTTATTTTTTTAATGTGATAAAATGCCATTTTCTTCAATCAGGGCAGATTACACAGCTGCGTATTAAAAGGTCAATGTACAAAAACCTTATAAAAGTATCGATCAGCCTGAAAGCCGGTGATATTTTTGTAATGCCCTGGTGACACAATGATTAAACTGATTAAGCCATAAATGATGAGGACATCCACTTCAGTCAGTTCAGCTCCTGGAATAGCCCTCCAGCCCCCAGTCTCCCAGTGTTCTGGATAAATGTGCTTGGAGTTCGTTGTAAAACTCCAGGTCAATGGACTGCCGAGTACTCAAACAAAGCAAAATGTTCTGACCACGTGCAAAGCCAGCCCTCCCGCCTGTGCTGCCACAGGGGAACTCATGGCAGGGAAATGTGAGCGGTTGGCAGACCTACAGCAGATGCCATCTTAATTAGTCTGTGGTGAAGGTGAGCTGTTCCTTCTCACTAGTGACATGCATTCCTCTCCTGCCTGGCAATTTGACTGGCTGCTCTGCACTACTTATTGTTATCCAGATAGTCTCAGGTCTGATATAATTCAATTTGGAAAAAATTTCCAGCTAATTCTTGCTAGAAAATAATCACAATGCAACAGCTTCAAAGAGAAAGCCTGAATGTGTCTAGCACTAACTACTGGGGCTACACTAATGGCTCTAACAAATGAAGCTAAACCTTGAGACCATTTGGAGAGTGGAACGAGTGTGGGTGGTGGCAGCGGCAGCTTGCTTATTAAGCATGTCACACCAGGAGCACTGCACACCAGCTTTCTACGATCTGGGTGGCATGCCAGGACTCAGGGCCAAAACTTAGTCCTAACTGTTTAAGGCCCTGATTACCTGGGAGATCTCCTTGTTTGCAGTGTCACATACCCAGAGCTGGTGACGAGGGAGCTGGAGTGGGAATGCGTCAGGACGACGTTTGTGGCAGCACACTCTGTATCGCAGCCTGTGTTGGCTAACTTGCTAGGCAACCTCTGAATGCAGGCTTTCTCAAGTGTTTGGGAGGAGGTGAGCTGGTCTCCTTTTGAGCAGGGCTAGAACAGAGCAGCTCTGATCCTGAATCATTATTCTGCCGCTAATTAATTAACAATGGGAACAGTTTATTCATTAACTGAACTTGTCTCTCTTCTCTGCTTTAATCTGGGAAAAGCAATTAAGTACTGAGGTTGATGAACCAGAGTGTAAATACACAAACATCTAGCCCCAAAGCCCTGTGGCTTTCTTTATATAAGGAAGACATTAACACACCTGTAATGTAAACTTCTTGCAACTCTCCTGCTAGAGCTTTTAGGGATGAGGCTAAGGAGAGTGAGCAGTGTGGGTACAGTGTTGGCATCCACACCCTACAGACGCTGGACACTGGGCCAAGATCAGTGTGCAGATGTGGCTGGTGCATCAGGCCCTGCATGGATTTAGCAGTTGCTGTGCATCTTTGCGACTAGCAATGGTGCACAACAACCTTACATGGAAGGGATTTCCTTCTCCTCTTTTACCTTTATAAAAGCCCTCTTTGGAAGTACAGCTACTCTTACTTGCTGCAGTAGCAGAGAGGATTTGTTGCTATGTATGTAAGGATCACTAAATCCATCACTGACATACGTCTGCCTTCTGGATGGAAGGCAGCAGCCTTTATTACCGTTTCCTGTGCACTTTACGGCATTGTGGTCCCTTGCCCCCTCCAATTCCTAGCACTCAGTATGGATGAGAAAAACACTGCCAGGTGAATGAGCAACTGGTGGTATCCTGCCCAGGCAGTTTAAAGTTACACATGATTGAAATCTGTAATGATTTCCACCCTTCTGGGGATCAGCTGGCCAGCTATAGGCAAAAAGTGATTCTAGGTTTGAGACATCTTGGCAGCTGAGGGATAAGCTGTTGAATGGTCATTAACTGATGCAGGCAGACAGTTGACTCTTAGAAGCTCTAAAGCAAAAGGAAAGGCAACTCAGAGGGGAGCGAGATGTGTGTTTTTCTTTGAATTTATTCTTCAGCTGCTGTTCTTATCATGGCCCACTGCTTTTCTAGTTAATTTTGTAGTAGAGATTTTGTAGTTAATTTGCAAACTTGGGTCTCATTTTTCCAGGAGTGAGTTCAATCATTTAGACGTTGTCTCGGACTCTTATGTGACAGATTAGGCACCTGCATTGTAATTATGACCAGACATTTTCTTTTCCCAAGGACTTTTCTTGGTTTTTTCTCACTGATGCCAGGAAGAGTTTAGTAACAGCCAAGGGGAGTTAATGACCTAGCTACTAACTTACTTTCTTCTTCAGTCCTTGGTGAGATAATCTTGTGAAACTGCAGACTTGTTTCACTGTTACGTATTAATAGTCAGAGTGTGGTAGCACCTAGAAGAGAAGATGAGAAAACAAGCTAGGCCTCCATCTGTCAAATGTCCTCCTTCCTTGCTGGGCACACTGTGTGATAAAAGGAAAGAAGTAAGGCAGAAAGCGATGGAGGTAAAGAGGGAGACAGTGACAAAGATGGGGGCAGATATTGAATAACCAGGTCTTCCAGGCTCATCCGTGAGCCTGCTCTTTCTCTTCAGCCCTTTTAGATAGGATCTTGCTGGCAATCAAATTAGAAATGGAGGCCAAAGCCTGAGCATGCAGTGGGACAAAATGGCAGCTTGAAACCTCAAGACACTTCTCCTCCTGCAGAGAGGAATTGTCACAGGACTGCTGGCAGGAGGATGGATACGGATTGGCCTCAGAGAGCCTGTGCAGAAGGTAGCAGATAATGAAGGATCTGAACCTCAGTGACACTTCTGTCACTGACACAGCTCAGAGAAAGATGGAGTGTTTAATCGCAGAGGGTTTCAATTACATGAGTTACTGGTGCAACCTGCAGTCAAAAGCCTAGATGGAATAGGTCCTCCAGGTGGCTGAGCATACCTTCAAGACAAGATATTAAGGATAGATGAGACATGAATCAAAACTGTCTTTAGTGAAGGTGCACTACAGGGCTAAGAGGAAGCCGAAGTTTGTAAATGGGCAACGGGAGCATTGACTCTGCTCTCTCTGAGACTGGCACCACAAATTAGTTTGACTTGTGAGAGTCACAAGCTGAAGTAATAAAATAAACTTAAACCCAACCCTGCAGCCTGTGATTGCCTCTCTTCTGCCAGACAAAATGCTTTCAGGTGTCTCTGCTGAGGCAGTTGATTATTGAAGAGCCTTTTTTTAAAAAAAGAAAGAAAATCTGGTGACAGCTGAATAAGATGTTCCTCTTCACTTGGATTTTATGACTTCTCTTCCCATCCTCTCTGGTGTTTGTGTAGCAGACGGCAGCAGAGCTGCCTGCTCACTCCTGTCCTGGAAATGCACTGCGTGGAATGAGCAGAGGGAATGAGCAAAGGGAAACTTGAGGTGTAACTGGGCAGTTGGACTTGAGGAAAATAAAGAATAAATGTTTGCCATAGAGCCTGCATGTTAATGACCAGCCAGAGTTCAGAAAATATCAAGCTCAACAGTATGATCAAGCATGACAAACTCCTCTTTAAGAAGGGAATCCGAGGCCTTACTTTCTCAGGACCAGATCCAGACCAGGATTTAGGCATCGTGACATTCAGTACGGCAATTCCTCCCTCCCCCAATTCAAAAGCTTGGTTACAGCACAGGAATGCACAGGGCTGACTTCGGATCATTACGTAACGAATTTAGGTATCTAAGAATAGCAGTAACACCGAATGGAGGGGATGAGAGAAAGTCTAATCCAGCCAACTGGCAATGCTGATGAGACCGGGGAATCTTACGTTCTCTTTATTGCCTAGATTTAGAGAGTGATCTCAGAGGTGGCATTTCTGAAATGGAGATTCAGCTTCTGAAACTGCTTCTGGCAGATAAGTGCCTGGCCTGTGTTTTTTGGGTAAACACTGCTATTTTCTCATAAAACTTGTTTGAAGGAGGAGCAACCACCTTTGTTTCATGGCTAGATTACTCATTTGGGAAGTGTTAAAGATGAGTATAGACCTTCTGCCTGCAATGATGCCATAAATAACCCTCATACGGGAAAACTTTCAGCATTTCTCGAGGCTAGGTCAATGTGCAAAATGTGCACAGATTCACTGGAAAGTAAGCAGGAATACAGTGTGATTGAATAGTACAGTGATTGCACCTTGAAACACTATATTGTTCATAGTTTTCAATGATTTATTTGTTCCACTCATTTTGAAGGTAGGGGCTATACATTCGTACAACTTCATGCAAAAATATGGATGGGAAGCTATCAGATGCTGGCATACCAATAGCTGACAAGTTCGAGATTGCTTCCTCAATGGCAGGTTCCCACTTTGAGTGTTAGAGTGAAGGATAATGAGTGCTGGTTTGTCAACTTATATAGCACTAATAGGACCCCATTGATGGCTCTAGTGGCCTAAAATAAGACAGATTAAGGAAGAGATAACATAAGACATAAAATGGCATAGTTATGTCTGTTCTTCCAAGCAGGCAATATGACAAAGGAGAATTCAACAGGAGAGCAGTAGACTGGCATACAGCTGGTTTGCAACAGTCAAATAGACTGAAAACCATCACACCCTCAAGAGGTGTCATTTTGTTCTAAGTGTGTTGCAGGCCTTTTTCTGTGCCCAGAAGCAGGGTCTGCAAAGGCATATTAGATTTCTTTTCCATGCCCTCCCCTCTTCTCACTTTCACCTGAGGGGTGATACAGACACTTGATCGTTATGATTTCCAATGACTCATGCTCAGCAACACAAAGTTAAATTGATTACCAAACTATCCTCCAGGAAATACTGGTGGGTATCCTCAGGAATTTAGGTTAGGTTCAGGTAAACATCTCTCACACTGGTTCTTCTGATGACTGGAGCAATTTGGTCCTTCCTGCTTTCTGTTTCTAACAACAAAGGTCCTGTTCTCAGTTAAATAAAAAAAGCATATACTTGGTAAAAAAAAAAAAAAAACAAACACCAACAAAAAAACCAACAAAACCCTCCACCAGAAAATATAATGATATACCAGAACCATTTATGCATTAAAAGCTCTTCTCAATTTTCCAGAAGGCATCCGAATCTCATTAAAAGAGGCTTTATTCTAGCGTGGTTGTGGTTTTCATTTTCTCTCTTCTTAAAACAGCTTCTGTCACAGACAAATCACTTTCTCTGGCATTTTCAAGCACATATTTCCTAGCAGTCATGCTAATACCATCACAGGAGGGAAGCATTTAACTATTGCTGTTTCACCTCTGCCTCAGCGGTGAGCAATTCTGTCTTGCCATTGATTACAACTTCTGCTGTAGGGAAATGTAGCCACAATACAGCCCTTCACTTAAGTAATAAAACCAATGAACTTACCCAATGACTAATTTCTGCACTATGCAAACCTATTCTTCTGCTTGGTTGAATTGGTGGAATACGAAGAGACCTCCAAGTCAAGTACTAATGATGTACCCAAGATGCAGCACACAAACTTGAGATTTTGTTGCAGGCTATGCTAAGGATCAGATAGGAATAAGGGGCAGAACTATTTCTCATTGATGGTGTGTTTGGACCAAGTTGGTTCATTTTATCTGCAGTCTGCTTCCAGTGTCTGGGTGCCAATCTGTCATGGCCTTATCTGCAGTGTTTGCTATGTAACAGTCTTATCCAAAATGTTTTCAAGTCAATGCAAAACTTCTCATTGCTTCTAACAGGTTTTGTGTAAGGCTCTGATTTGAACACACATGGGAAGCCTCAATTATAGCCTTCATCTCCCTGCTTTGAAAATGCGGCCTTGGCCACCCAGCATGAGGAAGGTTTCCTCAGTGCCAACAGCTGGATTTTTTTTATTGTTGTATCCCTTACAAGCAGTGTCACTCAGTGAAGTCTGATTTAGCAAGGTACTTAAAACACATTCTTAATTTTAAGTCAGCTTATGGGCCTGTGTAAATCAGGGGGACTACTTGGATGCTTAAAATCAGGCAGGTTCTCACCCGAGTCCTAAAAAATGCACAGAGTCAGAATAGTCATACCCACATCTAGCAATCCTCCTTGTTACTACCACTACTAACTACAACTGTATTATTGGGGAGTGAAGATGGGACACTTCTCTCTGAGGCATTCTGTTGAAGGAGCTGAAACAAAGCACACACTCATTTGGCAGAGGAATGGAAGAAAGAGATGGCCTTGAAGTAGGGAATAGCTGACAGGATTGATGTGGAGATAGTCACTAGCAGAAATAAGCCCATGGATGGTGAGGAAGTAGTTAAAGAGGACCAGCAGTCCCAGGACTAAATACTAGGACACAAACCTCTGCCTGAGTTATTGCTATGGATGCAGAAAGTTGATAGGAGACTGGAGCTGAATTCCCTCCTGCTGCTATAGCATGTCTGACCCATTGTCTGTGGTGGCATCGCACAGTGCTTTCTTCATGGGTCTCCTGAGCTGAGAGGTGTAGCAGCATTGTCAATAGAGTCTACCTGGTTTACATGGACTTGGTGTGCTTTCTAGGCACACCAGGATGAGTTTTTGTAGGACGCAGAAGCTGTCCTGCTATCTCATTGCTTTTTACAAGAGGTGAGCTTGGTATTTTGTTAGCTTTCTTATTAGCTCATTTAGCAAGTTGAGTCAGCTCACAAGTTAGACAAGCATCAAGATGGGTGCAAAGGAAAGGGCAGCAGCTGTCCACAGCTGTGGCAGGGGGAGGGACTCTCTTTACATCAGCAATTAGACAAGTACAGCCACTTCTTGCAAGGTCACCGTTTTTCATACCTCTTGCCCCAGTAGCACCACCTGTATTTTCAGAGCTCAATGATCTACCCTGGTTTATGTCATCCCTCCCTATGTAGGGTAGTGCAGCAGAAGGACTGAGACACTGAGGATTATTGTGCAGATGAAGGAAGGTGGTTAGTGCAACACTTGTGATGGATCCTGAGTAGATGTTGAGAAACAAGGAACTCCTCATTTACTCTCTCTTCTTATAGAGCTCATGTCAAGTCACTTTGCCTTCATGAGACCCTGTTTTCATCTCTTTACAGGAAAACAATAGCTTTCTGCCTTCTAAAAGTATTGCAAGGCTAAATTATTTATTTTCCAGAAAAAGTAGTTGGTTTCAGCTTCAGACCTATCAGTCATTCTCATGGTTGTTGTGCATACGCTTATTTTAAAAAAAAAGTATGGGAAATGAGAAGACTGAAGGGTAGTGCTCCAAAACAAATTTTAGTGGTTATTACTGTAGCAAATAGTTGGATTTGGTAAACATATGAACAAGACTTTTTTCTTCTCAGCACTTTTTTTTTCCCCACAGAAGAATGTGAGCCACTCTTTATTAGGTGTAAATTGTGTATTACTGCATCAAGAGAATGATGTCGATTTACATGGGATCATGGCTTGGCTCACTCAAGCTTTGCTCCACTTTGCTGGACTACTTTGCAACTGAAAAGTGGCATCCTACTGATTTCTTCTGCAACCCTATTCCTCACATCTCCCAGGCCATGGTGTTTGTGTTTCCTGATTTTAAAGCACAATGTCTTAATTATGGTCAGAGCAAAGGCATAAGGAAAGGGAATGTCCTGATTTGTCTTTTAACTGCCGTTCTTACTGGTATTTATTTCAAAGTGTAATTACAGGAACGGAAATGACTATGCAAAAATGGCCTTTTCCTACTAACAATCTATGCTGCTTGTGTACATTTGAGTCAAATCTGCAGACCTTTGCTGACACAAATTTTATTGCAAGTCATATTTATTTTCCAGTCTCTATTACAAAATAGCCTTGCAGCAAGGGCTGTCTTCAGGGAGAGGAGAAGGGTAAAGAACCAGAGGGACCAGCAGTGCAAAAGTCACTTTTGTCGGTTGCTTCACTTGTCACAGGCAGCCTTTGCTGCCGAAACTGTTAGCTTCTCCTGCCCCCTCGTGCAGGCATGTGAGCACTGCCAGCAATTTGCTCTTGCAAAAATCTGCCCAGAGAAACAGCAAAATAGAATAAACAAACAAAAGAGCTTCGAGATATAGCAGTTATGTTGAACAGTGTTTTGTAAAGGAATCTCTTTGATAGCCTTGGGAAGACAGCTATCTAGTCCTGCACTGGAGAATCTCCCAAGCCATTAGAAAAGAGAAGTTGCTTCTTGAAAACTTGGTTCTCCAGGCTATAGAATGCAGAAGCTTCTGAAGATGGTAGATCTGGTAAAAATCTCAGTTTATGAGTCACGTTCGGATTTGAAGATAACCGTGTCCAGAAGTTTAATCTGAAGAATGGTATCTTCAGGAATTCAGTGTGGAAAGGTCAGCTGAGCCTTTCTGCTTTACCGCTTCTCTCCGTAGGACAGGTCTCCCACCCCTGTTCAGTCTCTGTTTGCTGGCAGGTTGCTGGGTCCCGTCGCCACCTGGCGCTCCTTATCCAATCATCTTATATCTGGATGTCTCAGGCTAGACATCTGTTCTCCTGGCCTATGTCTCTCACTGCACTGAGCTTTTAAATATTTTTTGAGTGCCCTTAATTGAAAAAAAATTATCAGGACAACTATCAACAGTTCCTCTGAAACAGCATGGTGGTCAAAGGGTGAGACACACTGCAATACTTAGGTTTTGCACTCATATTTCAGTGCACAGGCTTACGTATCTGCACCAATACTGGACCATGTTTAGAAGACTTTTTGTTTTGTTTTTCTTGGTGCTAACTTAGGCAAAATTTTCCTCAGGTTAATGGGAGTTCAGCTGAGCAGAGCATGAATACAACTGGAATCAGGACTGTGGTATTTGGTCCTTTTTTCCCTAATACAGTCGGGGTCAGAGTGGATTGATCTGTGTTCCAAAAACATCATAGCAGAAGATCTTGAATAACAGCAGCAGCTTGCTCACCTTATTTTGGAGGACCAAACAGTTCTACGATGCAGACCAGGTTAGATAACTAATGCTATTGAGCAAACACATACCAACATTTTCTGTGGTCTTACATATCCTTATATTTTGGGTGGAGCTGAACTTTAGAAAAAAAGAACAAGCAGTAATACAGGACTGATCAAGAGCAGGGAGAGAGGATAAGAGGAATGGTCAGGAATACAAATCCTATAATTCTTTTTCTAGGGGTCCCTCTTGTAGGGTTTGGGCCTTTTTCATCATCTTTCTTTGCACAAAAGAAGTCCTAAGAACATCCCCTCTCAATTCACAAAAAAAAAGGAGGAAATTGCTGCTGCGATTACTGTGAACAGACCCTTAATAGCAGATTTGTAAGGTCTTCTATTCTCTAAACTGGCTTTGCTTACTGGAAAACCTTCCTGCAAACAGCAGGGCACCATCACATTGTACGATGGAGGGGCACTTGAATAAACAAAGTCGCAGAAGAAAAATCTGCTAACAGTTGTTAAATACAAGGATACAACCTCTGTGTCAAGAAGTCCCTAAACTATGGATTGCTGAAGCCCATAGTTTTCCCAGGGGAAGTATAACAGTAAGCTTGCTATGCTGCTTCTCTACCTAACTACTTACAGCCACTGCCAGAAAAAGAGATAATCAGCTAGATGGATCTTCAATCGGATCCTTCAGTTCTGTTCTTATGGGGTCTCTTAATCTGAAACCCAATGAGATCAAGTAAGTTGTGATCCACAGGGAAAGAAATTAAGTAGAAAGTAATTTACACGCTCTTTCCAGCCCCAGGCAGACCTGGCTGCAAGTGTACAAGCAGCTATGAAAGCAGAGAGTTTAAAAAAAAAGAAAAAGAAAAAAGAAGAGCCACGAATGGATTAATCAGATCCAAATTTTAAATAATTCAACCTAGAATGATAGTGTTGCTGTTGTTGTTATTGCAACTTTTTTAAAGGCCCCAATTAAGCCTTGAGAAAGGGAGCCAATGCACCTTTAAAACTTTCTGCTTAATCAACTATAGCGAATGTTCATTTAATGATTGTCTTTTTGTACCAACAAGAAGTAACAACGTTTTTAGCAAAAAAAATGGAATGAGAGAGAAATTGCCTAATCAGCCCTACACACGCAGTGCTTTGTGAGAGAGATTATTGAATTTTCAGTCTCTGCAGAATTTTAATGAAGCTCCATCTTGCTGGAAAATCCAGCCCTTTGTCAATAAAGTTCAATAACTCGACCACCCATGTAATAAGATGTACTGCCTGAAATCTTTCACTTGCCAAAGCCAGAGCCCTGCTGGAATCTCCCTGAAAGTTAGAAGTACTCATTTGTGTTGTGTATTTTCCTACAGTCTGCATGCAGTGGAATTTGTATTTACTGTAGTGAAAGTCTGTTTACAGTGAGGTAGAGAAAAAATTCAAATTTGTCTCAGTGTGCTGGTTACTATTCTAATAGGAATATTGCCCTGCTGAAAGGGAATACAATCAACCTGTGTTTAGGACTGCATCTGTCACACAAAAAGAACAGCAAAATGCTTCACTGAGTTAAGAAATAAGTGACAAGGTACTGAGAAAGACAGAACTATAAACAAGGGAGGTGAAAGGTGTTTCAGTAAGATCTGAGCTGAGGTGAAAAATGAATGGGCAGAGAAATTCAGAAAGCCACTGAGTAGCAGAATACCCTTGCACCACTGCTGATGGTTAGTATCAGAGGAAAAGGGAGACAACTGATCTGCTAAATTGGGTAGAGAAAATTCAAAGGGATATTCACAAAAAAAAAAAAGAAGAAAAAATGTTAATTCGGCTGGATGGTTATGGAGTGTCTCTTATGTATACACCAAAACTTAAGGTTTAAAAAAAATCAGAAAGTGCAGGGGTTTGAACAGGTTTTTCTATTGAATAACTGGCCACACTGGGGTCCTCTGTGAAGCTAGTTTCAAACAGAAATTCCATTCAGGATCTACAAGTCCTTTTCTTGATGAAAGTTTCATTGTGGCACTAAGTTACTGCAGTGAGAAGTTGTTTTTTATTAATTGTCTTTTTCCAGTGGAATAAACTTTTGCTGAAACAATTTCTAAGCTGACTCCCCTCTAACTCTGGACTGGATTCCAAGATGAGCAAGAAAGGAATTAAAACTTCTGAAGAGGAATTTGTGTAAAGGAAAATCCACAGACAGCAGTGGGGAGCTGGGATTTGATGAAGCCAGGAGAAGGCAGCTCAGTAGTTCAGATGAGAGGACACAAAGTTATCAAAGAGAATGTTATCAGAAACCAATGGGGTGATATTCAGAGAATATCACAGTGGCAGATTTGCAGCAGCAGGAGAAAACTTCAGAATCAACCCTGACATCAAGGTTGTGATGGAAGTGAAGACAAGAAACCTGTAGAATATATGCCATGGAGAGCAGTGGGGAGTGTGAAGATCTTCTTGTCCAGGTGCCCATAAATGTCTTCCAGACAACTGTTTAAATGAAACAAAGCTAATAACACAAAGTTAGATGGACAGAATAGACAGGAAAGTACTTAGAGATACCCAGAAGATGGACAACAGGCAGTCAAAGAAGAGTAATACAATGGATAATGCCTGTTTTATATAGACAGTAGAAGACCAGAAAAGTTTAATGAAGATCCTTATAAGCTATGGAAATCTGTCAATTAAAATAGTGTGAGTAGCTGGAAATGTTGTGGGCTGCTTTGGAGAAGAATGTTTGTCTACTGCTTAATGCAAAGCCTTGTGGAGGGATGCCAAAAATGCATTAAAAGTTTCACAGTGATTGCCCTGGAGGAAAAAGGACTGAAGACTGGTGAACCCTAGTTTTGGGTAGTAGTACAAAGACAGTGCTTTTAAGTTGGGTAGGTGTCCGAAGTTCTTGCTACCCTGACCAATATGACACACCAAGTCATCCAGATAAAAGGAGATGTGGGTAACAAAGGACTCCTGTTCCAAAACTGGTCACAGGTAGCATTACGATCCTCTGGGAATTTTATGACATTCAGTGGTAAAAATGGAAAGAAACAAGAAAGAGAACAGGTAAGTGATTTGATAATAAATATTAAGAAACACTGCTAAGGCTGTGGGGGCTTGAATCAATGAAAGAATTAGCGTGTGAATGGAGGAAAGCAGATGGAGGGAGAGAGTGGGAAAGAGTAAGGGAAGGAGAAATGATTCTGGAAGGAAGCGGAGATGATGGCACTGCTGAAGAGTGATTTAATAGAATGGAACTGTCCATCATGTTGAAAGCTAATCTAAGTAGAAAGACAGATTATTAAATACTTGCAGAAGAATTGTTTTCATGTCCAGCCAGAGTGAAATCCAGAGAGGGATAACAAGAACATGATTTGAATTTTTAAAAGCAAGGAGACTTCTTTCTTGAGTACTTGCTGGGAAAGAGGTTGGAGTTGGAGTAGCAGATAGTGTATTGGAGAAAGGAAATTTATAAATAAGATGGTAAAGGGAGCAGACTTTCGAGACCTCAGGAATAGGCTGGTAAAGTAGTGTGAAGGAAGCAGCTATTTTAAAGGATGTGTGTACAAGGAAAGATCTAAGTGAACAAATCTTCACTTAGAAAGTGAAAAATTTCTGAGTGAAAAGGGAAATTTTCACTTAGAAAAGGGAAAAAGGGAGAAAACACCAGAGGAAGAAACACATGAAAGTTAATGTTTGAGGCGTAAGATGTGTCCTAATAGCAATGAAGAGAGAAGAAAGGACTGTCAGCAGGACTAGGAGTTGGAGAGGGTGTAGAGAACAATGAACTTGCATATACCAGTATTTGTTTGCTGGAGTCAGATAATTGCCATAGCCTTTGTGGTTTATGTCTTAGAACAAATGTCTGGGAAGTGTCCAGACTTAGTCTTACCGAGTGTGCAAACCAACTGAGATTAACTGGTTACTAATGAACACAAGGTAAGAACCTCTTCCTCTGTACTTGCCAAGTGAGACTCTCTCAAAGGTGGGTGTAGGTTAGCCAAACCCTTTTAAAGTCATTCATTCTCCGTCTCTTAAAGTTGTTCAGGCAAGATAAAATGTGCTGTTGAATGATACATCCTAGGTCAATCACAAGACATGTTGCTCCATGCAGGGGTTAGTGGGTAAGATTCTGTCCTTTTTGTGGAAGGGAGTCTGAAAAGTCTATCTTAACAGTCCCTTTTAGTTTTACACTTCATTAACACAAAGTATTACATCTCATCTTCTTCATATGGAGACATAATTGTTTATAGAACCACAGCCTGGTGTGTTCTCTATGTTCAGAGTACACAGTATTTTCTTACAAGAAAGGTTTCTTAATGCATCCCTTTCAATTAGCGTGAATCCGTAATGAAAAGATACTACATTAAGCAGGTGAATGATTAATCTCTAAGTGGTACAAAATGATGGCACCTCAGTGAAATGTTCTAAGGGAACTGACTACCAAACAGAGAGGATTTATGTTGGTGCCCAGACCTCCCTTCAGAACCACCTCATTCATTCCTTTAATGCACAGCAATTCCATACCATAAGGAGTAGCAATAAAGGGACAGCTAAGCAAAAGTGGAAGACAGTTACATGTGAAATGCATGGGTTTCTATGAAGCAGCAATCCCCACTAAGGGATGCCAACACTTCCAAGACTGGGATTCATTCACAGCCTTGCAGATGACATCTGTGTAGGTCATTGTGGCTAATTATATATCTGAGATGCTATTTTCTTTCCTGAAACAGTGCAAATAAGCTGTGAATAGCTGGATACCTTGCTGAGTTGAAATTGCAGGAGATAACAAGATTTAATTACACTAAATGTAAGTTATTGCAACCTTGTTAACAGCCTACATGAAAGGTAAGAAATATGAGTTTTATTCCTAGCTTTGCTACAGCATTTCCTTCATTATGAGCAATTGTTGAATTTAATATTGCTGACGAGTACTGTACCTAAGGTACTTTGCACGAAGTGAGGCACTACTCTATGGGTTAAATACTTGTTCTTTCTTCTCCTGTATGCCTCGTTTCATATCTGTAAGATGTAGTTTATGTCCTTAATATAAGATACTAAACAAGCACAAAGATTAGTAATACAATAAGAAATGATGCTAATGAGTATGCAAAAGTCAATCCTGCTCTGAAAATAAACATATTTGATAATCTATAGCTAGCTGAAGCTATAAAAATGTATCTTCAATATGAAATGGGGCAAAGCAGCATCTGTGGCAGATATAATATATACCAGGACAATGTAGGAAGATGAGATTTACACAAATATAATTTCATCAAAGAAGCAGCACCACTGGAAAAATCAACACTGCAGACAAGAGGCCAGGAATATAGTTGACCTTTATGAACTGATATTTTTTGCCTTGGGTTTATTTTGTTTCAGCTCTAAAATAAAACTTTTTTCAGTTTAATGCGGCTTAAGTTTCACAATTAGAAAATGCTGATAATCATGTTACTCTTCTTAGTTGTTGCCATTTTAATTTTCATTATCTACCATGAAAGGCTATTTTGTGTTTTTATGGAAAGAATACTGAGAGATACTTCTACCTACCTGCTTTCATGACATCCTCATGTTCTCCCTGAAAGGAGACATTTCAACATGCTAGCTAGCTCTCTCTCTGCGTGCAGTACAAGAGCCAAATGAGTCGGGAAGGCTGAAAGAAAGCTCATTGTTTTTGAAGTTGGTAGGAGTGGTTTCAAGTACCAGCTAAGGGCTTGGATTATATAAGAACTGCTGGCATACATCATCACAGGTATTTCATATCTTTCATTTCCTTCAGTTCTGTGAGCATCAGAGATTTCAGAGTATACAAAGTGATGTGAGCTCCATTATGCTGACAAAAGTCCAAATTGCAAACCTCATTCTTTCTCTCTGAATGCCCATCCCCATCTTCAACACGTTATGTAAGGATCTTTGTTTTCAAGACACAAAATAAAAGAATGCTTAAAAAAGTTAGATACTATAACAATGACAAAAATCCTACTTGTGAATCTACGCCTTCAAAGTTTGCTGTCTCTTCTCTTTTATATTTAGCATATTCGTATCTCCAGTGTTGTTTAATGTCTGCCTGTATGATTAGCCTTCTCAAAGAAAGTGTGGGAGTGTTAGTTGCCTGGTGAAAGCAGATGGCAAGGGAACTCAGGGTAGAATCCTGTTATCTTTTTTTTGTATTATATCCCAACTTTTCTTGATTAATCCTGTGCTAAAGCTAGAGGAGGATCTTTTATTTGCTTGGCCTGACTTCCTCATCCTAAAAGGCACTTTGATTTGCACGGAAGGAGTTGCATTGGGAAGATTACACAGAAAGGGGCTTATATGAGGGAAAGCTGACTGAGAAAGCTTCTTCTAAAAAGTCTGGTCCTTTTAGTTTTGTATTATACATTAAATTAGTTCCTTACCCTTTTCTGTTATACTTTTGTGCCTTTGGTATGGAAAAAAAAAAAGTAGCATTTTAATATACCATAAAAATCTCAAACACATCTCCCCCAAGAATCTGCAGCTTTAAAGCTGAGGATAGATCCAAGGAGGAGTTAGATGTCTCTGGTCCTGTTGAGATCTGGGGAAAGGTTAGCAAACCTGACCTCATTCCTGCTTCCCTCCTGGGTGTTAGCAAAGGACAGAAAGGGGTGGAGTGCACAGAGCAGTTGCTCTCAGCTGGATTGTTGTTGCTTTAGAAGGGAGGTCTTGATGGGGGGGGTCCTGAACCATCCCCAGGGGAAAAACATGTATTGGTAGAAGTAGACAGACCCAATTTTTATAAAAAGCAATGATAGACACTAATGGTGAAATGAGATAAATCACCCTCAGATGGAAGCGTTAAAGGTCGTTTGTGATTTAGTACTCAGAGAAGCTTTGGAAAGGCAATCCTATCCTCTTCATTAATCATTAAAAATCCTGTGTTAGATATCTTCTTTGTCTGCAAAAATTGGAAGATGCAGAAATGTTTCTGTTTTCCCTCCTTGCTGTATTTATTGTTGTATTTTTTATGTGTAGCACCCAGAGGCATAGCTTGTTCTTCTGCTAATTCTTTCTTCAAAGTCTCTTATTTCTGATGCTGTTGTAGAATGATACTCCTGCCCCCTCCAACCTTTCATTGTATAAATGTCAAAAAGAAAAGAAGAGAAAAGGTGAGAAAAGGAAAAGGAAGCATTTTGTGTCACAGGTTTGCATGGCACTGAATCTTAGATCGTCTTGAGTCTAGCAGCAAGTCTTGTCTTGCTGCTAATGAAAAACCACTTGCCACCGAAGACATTTTTGCTGCTTCAGTGGGCCAGTGGCCTGCCTCCAAATTCATACACTTGGTGAAGGATCCCCTTCCAGTTTGTCCTTAGCTGGGTAAAGTATATTTTACTCCATGATTAATGTATGTAACATACACATTTACACACTGATATGTTTTCTGCCCCCCTGGGAAAATGTGACACTCGTATTTACCCCACTAACCTGAATTTCTGCTTAATACTGGATACAATTCAATGGCACAGTGAAAAAAACAGTTTATTCTAATGAAATGTAAAGAAAAGAAATTAGCTACTGGATGTGAAAAATGAAAAGAGGATGTGAAATGAAATAATAACCTGAGACTTAAGCTGAGCTTTAGGTCTTCTCTGTTAAGTTCATTTGGCAGACAAAAAGGTAATTGTCACAACTTGTGAGAATAGGGGCAAATTTCTTTCCAAAATTGAACTTCTGTCTAGAGCTCCATGCTTCCTTGGGTAACCCTTTTTCAGTGGTGATAAATATACTCCCAAAGATTTCCTAAGAATTCTAACTTTGATGAGCAGTTCAATCAAGATACTCAGTTATAACACGACTTCTAATGAATTAGAGCATTTTTTCACATACAATTGGGAGGTGCCTCTTTCTATAAACTGGTTAGAGAGAATAAGCATTTCTGAATTGTCACAACAATTTCACCTCAGTCTGTAAGCTGTTATAGCCTACAATTTGAGAACAAGTTAATTATGTGAACATTGTAATGACAATAAGGAAGACCACTTATTGCTAGCTCACAGCAGAGTTTATACATGACAGGTAATGAGACAAAGCTGGCAGACAGTAGTAAGCTTGGTCTCGGCAGTTCCCCAGTCTGAATCTGCTGGATTTGGAGAAGTGTGGGCATGTAACTGTTTTCATGGCCCTGTGGGTGCTTATAGATGGAAGCCATTCTGGGAGGTGCCAAATGGTGCCATGAAGTCAATGGATATACAGTATGCTTTGTGCCTCTTTGGGGCAAGACACAAAGGACATAACCCCTTAAACTAGTATTTTCATAGAGGGATGTTTGACTTAACCACTATATTTGTATATACAGTCTCAAAGAAGTGACGCGATGTTAAAGAATGAATCAGCAGAAACACCCATGAAGAAAGGCTGAGAGAGTTGGGGTTGTTCAGCCTAGAGAAGAGAAAGCTTCAGGGAGACCTTATTGCAGTCAATCAGTACTTAAAGGGGGCTTATAAAAAAGATGGGGACAAACTTTTTAGCAGGGCCTGTTGCGACAGGACAAGGGGGAATGGCTTTAAACTAAAGGGGTGGTAGATATAGACTAGATATAAGGAAGAAATTTTTTGCAATGAGGGTGGTGAAACACAGGCACAGGTTGCCCAGAGAGGTGGTGGATGCCCCATCCCTGGAAACATTCCAGGTCAGGTTGGACGGGGCTCTGAGCCACCTGATCTAGTTGAAGATGTCCCTGCCCACGGCAGGGGGGTTGGACTAGATGACCTTTAGAGGTCCCTTCCAACCCAAACTATTCTATGATTCTACGACCCACAGAGGGCAGTGGGATTGTACAGGTTTTCAGCAGAACCACATTTGGGTCATCATGTGCCTGTCTGACTTATTTCTCTTGTTTCTTATTGTCCTGGTTTCAGCTGGGATAGAGTTAATTTTCTTCCTAGTAGCTGGTACAGTGCTGTGTTTTGGATTTAGTATGAGAATAATGTTGATAACACAC
>NW_008795405.1:4764451-4772329 GCF_000699145.1 Aptenodytes forsteri | reverse complement strand
TCAGTTGCCGACTGAGGTTAAACCACGACACTTATGCAGGGCCTTCCACTACTGTGAGAAATAAATGACTCAATATTCCTACCCTCTTCCAAGTGGGCAGGATCAGTGTTTAACCCCACCCCTGCCCCAACAATATATGAATAAGGGTATCGCTGGGAAGCTGAAGGGATGCTGATCCCAGGCTACATGTTGCCCTCTGATTTGATCCATTATCCACATCTATGCCATTCAGGATCATGAAGAGACCAATTTTATCATATGTAAAAAGTGATTGATGCAGCACATGTGTCGTAAGGCTCAGTAGTGAGCCTTTTATTTGCATTTCTCTGCCCAGCTGCTGGTTCTGTACTCTAGGGTGGACTGCCATTTGAATGCGTATTTCATAGCTGCATTTTCAGCGTATCAAAGTGTCCCTTTCTGACTCTGGTGTCGTCAAATACCCCTTGAGCTTTGCAGTCCTGGAGTGTGACATTGCCAGCCCCTTCATAAAGTAACATCTGTGCTCCAGTGTCTGTGCAGTTTCTGTATCAGTAGAAGGCTCTGCTTCAGTAGTGTGTGTGAGAATTGGGTCTGACTGCCCTTATTTCATTCTGTCATTGCCTATTGGACTTTGGAAGGTATACAGGGCATGAGACTATGTGGCTAGCATGCCACTGTGCCTCCAGTTTCCATTTTTGTACTGCCCGATGTCACCTCTTCATCAGTTGTTTTGGAAAAAAGTATGTGCAATGAAAGAAGACTTTCTGTTTGCAATGTGATATTCTTGTTCAGAATCCATCTGAGCACTGTGCGTGTCACATCGGCTTACATGCTAAATGGAATAGAATACACTTTTTTCACATCTTCACAGTCTCTTTCCATTTTCACTTTTTTCTGATGTTTTGATGATTGTCAGATTAGGGCATGTTATAAGTCAGCAGTGAAATCCACTGTGCCATGGGGACCACCATCCAAGAAACGTAATTTTGGGCCCTGGCACTCTGACTTAGCATAAGCAGGTGGATACAGCTGCTGTCCACAGAAATGGTAAGCATTCTGAGAAATAGCACACAAAGACAAGCAAGAATGCAGTGCAACATATTATTCCTGCAAATGCCAGAACTCAGCAGAATAGTGGTTGTGAAAGTATGCAGTGTGCTGATTGAATCTGCCTGAATAGCACCCTTTGCTCATTCAGACATAATGATGAAAAGTGGTCCTTTTTTTTTTTTCCCTTCCTCCCTCCTTCTCTCTCCCTTTGTAATGTGCAGCGTGACTTTTCCTGTACCTTCCTCTTTGTGACCTCTTTGCAAGTGGTCTTTGCCAAATGAAAATGCCGCCTATAATGGTTACACTCAGAAATAACGTTGCAGGCTGTAATAGCATTCTATGCAGAAGTAAGCTGTTATTTTTGAAAATGTATTCTGTACAAGGCTGGGTAATATGTCAAAGCTCTTTGCCTCCTTGAATGTGGAACTCTGCTTCTATTTTATCTCCACAATGGCAAAGCAGCAATGTGTTGCCACTGTGTACCAGATTCCTTATATTTCTTTCATAGTGATCTTTTGATATTTTTTGTAAAAATCCTTCTGCTTCTTGTTTATGTCAAACAAAAGTGTCCAGAACTGTAGAATGACTGTACATGTGTTGCTGTTGTTGGGGAGAAGTTTGTTTTTCTGTCTTTTACTCTGCTTCTATGTTTTAAGTTCCTTTCAGTGCTCCCTTACTGAGTTGCATTATTATCAATTATCTCTGAATTTTATAGATGTAGCATTATGGCTTACTTGTTCAGATAGCTTTCTGGTCAGACAGAACCTCCAACAGAAACCATTAGCTGTATTGTTCAAATCTTTGCTCAGAAATTTCATCCTCATAAGTATCTGTATCAAAGAATTAATTAGCCTGAACTGTGCCACATTTTGCAAAATATGCCAGATAATGGAAATACCATCCAAACTGAGCTTTTGTGAGTACAGTTTATATGAACTATGTCTCTCGGATCCCTTCTCCACCAAGTCACTGAGTTTGTTAGCCATTCTTCCTAGTTTTTTTGCCGTTCAGAGTGTTGTTTGCTCTGGTGGGAGTTTTCATTCACTTCCCAATATTCCAGATGGGATTCATGCAAGTCCTTTATTCATCCCTCTCTTCTTTATTTGATGCTTATCAGGGCTGGCTCAAGACCCAAGTGAAGCAGCCTTGGGCTGGGGAACCAGCATAGACCCATTGCCTCCTTTTCTGTATGAAATTTAACAAGAGCAAGTGCCAGATTCTGAACCTGGGATGGGGTAATCCTGGTTATACATACAAATCGGGGGATGAGAGGCTGGAGAGCAGCCCCGCAGAAAGAGATCTGGGGGTTTGGCTTATGGCAAGTTGAATATGAGTCAACAGTGTGCCCTGGCAGCCAAAAGAGCCAACCGTGTCCTGGGGTTCATCAAGCACAGCATAGCTAGCCGGCCAAGGGAGGTGATTGTCCTACTCTACACTGCACTGGTGTGGCCCCACCTCGAGTACTGTGTGCAGTTTTGGGTGCCTCAATATAAGAAGGACATCAAACTATTAGAGTGTGTCCAGAGGAGGGTGACCAAGATGGTGAAAGGTCTCAAGGGCTGAGGTCACTTTGTTTGTTCATCTTGGAGAAGAGAAGGCTGAGGGGTGACCTCATCGCAGCCTCAACTTCCTCAAGGGGGGCAGCAGAGGGGGAGGTGCTGATCTCCTCTCTCTGGTGACCAGCGATAGGACACGAGGAAATGGAATGAAGCTGTGTCAGGAGAAGATCAGATTGGACATTAGGAAAAATGTTCTTCACTGAGAGCGTGGTCGGTCACTGGAACAGGGTCCCCAGGGAAGTGGTCATGGCACCAAGCCCATCAGAGTTCAAGGAGCATCTGGATGACACTCTTAGTCATATGGTTTAGTTTTGGGTAGTCCTGTGAGGAGCAGGGAGTTGGACTCGATGATCCTTATGGGTCCCTTCCAACTTGAGATATTCTATGATTCTGTGATTCCTATGCCAGAGCTCTGTAAAGTCAGATTTCTTGCTGCTGATGCCACTGGGGAATGGCTGAGATCTGTGGCATAGCAGGTATGAGTCTCTGTGAGGAAGACAGTCTCCCCAGGGAGCCAAAATTACCCCTCCTGACCCTCTCACTGCTTGACAGGAGCAGAAAGTGTGCTCCTTCCACAGTGCACAGCCCCAGTACTCTATCCTGAGGTCCCTGTTTATGTTACCTCTGTTGCCTGCCAAGCAGCAATTGCCCAGCCCTATCCCTTCACCATGAGACCAGAGTTCAGTGTCAATTGTGCTGCCTGACACCATGAGATTATCACCATGATACTCTGCACTTCCGTAAATGACTCGCTTTTTGACTGCAGGCAAGTCACACCGATTCTCTGTGCCTCAGTTTCCCACACATAAAATGTGAAACACAGCCCTTTCCTTTTTGAGGAATTAGTGAAGGCTGGTTAATATTTGATTAATGCTTTCAGAAACAGTGCTATTTATAACCTTCATTCACCCCTTCCCTCTTGTGATAACACCATGGAGTGTAATCAGTAACAGTCAATCACCTAGAACTAAATAAACAAGCTTTAAAATGTAAAATGTAACTATAGTGGATGCTAGAGGCTAAAAACATTAAGAAGAGGTGAAAGTGAGCTAGTTTTGATGGGGTTTTTTTGATGATGCTAGTGGAAAAATCATGTACTACATGAATGTAAATGGTAAATATATCCCTAGGAAAAATAATTCAGAAAAACTTCACAAATACCTATCTCCAGTGGTCCTAAGAATATGGTAGTATGAGAGCAATGATGTGGGAAGGAGCTGATGCGGAGACTGTTACTCCCAGAATCAGGACTGCTTCTGGAGGTGCAAACAGTATGCTGTTAGTCAAGGTCTGATGCCATATATTTAACTTCAAGATGCATCTTGCCCCTTCAGTAAAAACCATCTAAATCCATGGCAAATAAGTCTTAATTTAAGGTCCCACAAAAGGAATCTCAGTTCTTTTAAATCTCTTTTACTGTGTATGCACATGTACATGTGTGAATGTAAACACTTTGTCCCTGAAATGAATTTGGTGTAAATAGCATGCTTATAGGAAGCCAGCAGACATTTGCTTATACAATGAGGTGGGTGACAAGAAAATACTTCTGGTGTAATTGAAAGAATGTGAAATCCATTTGTCAACTACTCAGTAAGGTGAGTGCTGGAATACTTAACAATTTGCCTTGATGGTGGTGTGCATTTTCTAATTTATTGGATGCTTGCTTCTTTCATAAAGTAAATTATGTATCATTTATCTTGCTGGGAGGCTGGTGTCTTCAAGTTAATTTAGTGATTATTTTCTTAGATAATCTACCTGCTAGGAAAGTATGATGTGATCAATATAGGGAAGTAATCTGGCTATCAATGATTTATGTACGTACACGTACAATATATACCCCAGCACACTTGACCTCTTATTTCAAAGGCATTCACAATAGGTTTTGGGAGTGAAATACTTTATTTCACATCTTTCGGCACTAGATGTTGATAGCAGGTAAGATTTATAGTGGCAAAGGGAGTACATTGATTGATTCCCACACTCATCTACCTAAACATTTCTAAAATGTGGGAAATTAGCACTGATTCTTCAATAAACTCCATGAAGCCAAAGCCATGAATCAGTGTGCACTGCAAGATCAGGGCCGTAACCAGTGTTGGAAGGACCAATTGATTCTTGATTCTAGAAAGCAATTAAGCATATGCTTAACTTCAAGCACATCTTATGCCTATGGTAATCAGCTGCCACAAAACCCATGTACCTTTATGGCAGAGCACTGGAACCCCGAGAGGATGGTCCAAAGCCTGTCCTACTCACCTGTAAATCACATAAGGTTGCTACAAGAAAGACTGAAATTGGTGGAAGGTAGTGGGCTGAGCAGGGAGAGCTGGTGCCCATTTACCTGCTAGATAACTGTGTTCACGTGTGCTCCTGCAGTGCACGAATGCCCTGGAGCTTTGCTCAAGACTGCTAGCTGGAATGCTTCAGTGTGACTAGCCAGTGAATTTGTTCTCAGCCACAGCCTTGAGGCCACTCCTGCAAATGCTACAGGGCCAGATATTACAGTCTAAGGATGCAGCAAAGATGAGATTCAGTGCTTTCCTGAAGGTAGAGGCTGTTGAATCAGACCCTGTTCAGCTGACCCTCAGTCAGCTTCAGGCGTTAGTAATATTTTTTCCTTCCAGCTTCGTTGCATTTCTAACCTGATATTCCTGTTACAGTAATAAAAGAGGGAGACAGGATCTATATGAGTTTGGTGGAAACTGTAGCTTAATGAGAAAGTAAAGTGGTTTGGAGAAAGTATGGTTCTGCCTGTGTCTTCTCCCCCACTGCAATGTTTTGAAAAAAGCTGGATAAATAAATCTCTGATAAAGTCCATTTTCACTGCTGTCTGTGAATTCGCTGGTTCCAGTTGGAGCTGGAAATAAAATTAGTAATACTTTCCAGTGGCAGATATTTCTATCGTATTTTTAAACCAAAGGGATGTTTTGGTTGAAATTCTGTTCTCAGGAGATTTGCTGCTTGATGAGACAGATAAACGACCTGTGTAATGCTACTGAAATTAAAAGACCAATACCTGATCTCTGTTACCCCAATTTATACCATGTAAATGACAGTGGAGCATGCTGTTTTCTTATTCCATGGAAGAGTATAGTCCAAAAGTTTAGAGAAATAACTGAACTTTGGATTGTCCGTCTGGAGTTGATTTTTGAACTTTTAAGGTTTACTTATCACTGAAGCTAATGTGTTCCAGAAAAAGCTGCCTCCCTTTGTGACCTTCTAATGCCTAACTATTCTGCTCTATTCTATTTTTTATTTCACACCTTTCACCTTCACATTTGGATGCCATTGGGATGAACGCCTTGAAAAGTGATTGAATTCAAAAGACTCCAACTTTCTCCCTAACTTTAGCTTTATAGAAACCTATTTTTCGCTCCAGCTAGCTGGCCTCTTGGAGATTGCTTTCTTACAGTAACCTGGGAACACTGCAGCCTATTATCCTACAGGATCAAAGGACATGTTTTTTTTTGCCATGGAGTCTTTTCTAATCTTATATCAACCATAGTAGCAGAGAATCTGCACACACAGAGCTGAACCCATTGGGGCTTTATGATGCAAAGGGTTATTTCATTATTTTTTCACCTTAGAAGATGTAGCTTGAAAGATGGTTTGGGTTATTTCACGAGACATAACGGGATAAAAATGTGTACATCACTTTGAGATATATAGACAACAGATGTTATATGGCCTCCTGCTGCCTATTGTAAGGAGCATGGAGTAAGGTCTTACATTCAAAAAAATGGCCGATTTACCTGGGTGCTTACAGGATCAGCTGGTGTTCACTTATACACAAAACCACCCAGATCCTCACAATTCCAGTTCACTTGCTGTAGGTGCTTAAATTTTCCTTAATGAAGTTTTCCAGGAAACGAATGTCTCCTGTTGGTCATGCCTAGCAGTGCGTTGAATGGAGGGTCAACAGTGCTGGGATCTGAAGTATAGCTGTTCCTTCACCTATCTGCTCTGTAATGTCTAATGCAAGACATATTCCTGGAATACAGCAAGCACATGGATCCCTGCCCCAAGGTGGATGTTTTACCTTACATCCTTTTATCCACTGACTTAGTCATAAGAGCTGTCACTTTGGAGATAGAAGATTGAGATTAATTTTCTCTCTGCCTAAGAAGATTTGAAGCTACATCTCCCACACCAATGGTCTGAATATCAGTCAATCAAATATTGTGGGATGAATAATCTCTTTTGCCTCTTGAAACTATATCAGTTCATACAGAAAAATTATTGACTGTGAAAATCTGGATGGGGAGAAGAGTAGGACATTACTGCCTCACAATTACAAAGCTACAGGGGAAATGGGAGAAATATTTTGCTTCAGTTAACCTTATGTGTATATTCACTGAAATTATACAGGCACTGGAACACAGGTGTCCCCTTTGCCAGATGGGTGGCACAACCATCTGTCTTTCTGTGGATTTCCTAAGACAGCAAAGGCCCTAAAATGTTGGTGTTGTACAATGCTTGATTCTGGCTGCAAGGGCCAACTCCTTTTGAGAATCTAGCACTGACTTTTTGCAATAGCTGGATGTTTTATAGTTAGTAATTATGGAAATTATCTATTATAATTTGCATTTTGATATACTCCATTCTCTTAGGTGAGTAATGATAGCTCAGGATTTAATTATCACAAATGCATAGCCTTCTTGCCTCTAATTTTAGTCTGTTCTGTTACACCTGTCTCTCGTCTGCTATGCTCATCTCAGTCGCAATATGAATGGAATGTATTTGTCTTCTATACTTTTCCCTTCCTAAGATTTCTGTCCTCCATTTCAGTGGCTATTTTGTGGCTGTTTCAGTTTGTTACACTACTCTATAAATCTTCTTGGAAGCTACAGTTTTTTCCTGCTTGATGGTGTTTTCCCCTAATTTAATATATTTTTTAAAATATAAATAAGACCATATGTTAGCTTTAATCATTTTAAGCAATATCTCTTCCCTCTTGAGATCCTTATTTTTATAAACTATTTCTGAATGCAAAGCGAATGGAAAAGTCACCCTAAAGGAGGAGCTGCCAACAATGCAGAACAGAAATTTTGCACTTGCTTACTTGCAACTAGGCCAAATCTGTGGTTGAAAAAAGAGTGCTGAAAAATTTTCTGATGACAGGCTATGTCATTAAACTTCTTGTCTCCTTCATTTTCTTACCAACGTGTGTCGTGGTTTACCCTCAGCTGGCAACTGAGCACCACACAGCCGCTCGCTCACTCCCCCTCCCCCCCGTGGGATGGGGGAGAGAATTGGAAGAGCACAAGTGAGAAAAACTCATGGGTTGAGA
>NW_008795405.1:4757776-4764123 GCF_000699145.1 Aptenodytes forsteri | reverse complement strand
TGCAATTGCTCACCACCCACCGACCGATGCCCAGCCAGTCCCCGAGCAGCAGCCCCCCCGGCCAGCTTTCCCCAGTTTATGTACTGAGCATGGCATCACATGGTATGGAATGTCCCTTTGGCCAGTTGGGGTCAGCTGTCCTGGCTGTGCCCCCTCCCAGCTTCTTGTGCACCTCCAGCCTTCTCAGTCGGTAGAGCATGGGAAGCTGAAAAGTCCTTGACTAGTGTAAGCATTACCTAGCAACAACTAAAGCATCGGTGTGTTATCAACATTATTCTCATACTAAATCCAAAACACAGCACTGTACCAGCTACTAGGAAAAAAAATAACTCTATCCCAGCTGAAACCAGGACAATGTGGCAGTCCTACAAAGCCAGTGTTTTGATTCTCTCCTGTTTGATTCTCTTGTACTTGGCTTAATAGTGCTGATTGATGCACAGTTTATGAACACTTTTTTATTTTAAACAGAGGTATCTAGAGGTATCTCCCCCTCAAAATAGCCGAATATTTCCAACTCTCGAAAATATATTGAATATTGCTATGTTGTCAGTTCTTGCTGAATGACAATAGTGCCTCTGGCACTATGTTACAGTGGTGAAAGTAACATTCTTGAGATCTGAAGATAAACAAGAACTGGTTGCAACTGTTGAGCATTGTGTGCAGCTCTTAGAGTGTGACGCAAAAGAAGACAGTAACAGTCATATTATTTACTTCCCTTTATATTCCTTTTCTAAACCAGAATATACATAGGAAGCTTTTTTCTAAGTGGTGTCCCTAGCAGATGCCAAAGAATAAAATTATGAAGCTAAACCTCTTTGCTGAAATGATGTCCAAGACTAATTCATCTGTCACATGGCATCCTACATCTGGACACGCAACAGCTGTTTATGGGAGATCCCCCGTGGGTAGGATCACTGCAAGTGATTGGTGTATAAAGAAAATCCTGGCATACTGAAGTTAGGAAATACAATCTCTGTATAGAAGTTCTTGCTGGGAGGCATATGTCTCATTCAAACCTGCTAGGCTATATATTGTGAAATGTGTAGAGGAATAGGGGTATGATTATGAAAAGGAAGCTAGATACCTAGGAACAAACAAGCAGCAATTTTCCTGGGATACGGCACTGTAAATGCAGAGCATGCAATACCAGTCAGGTGGAAGGTTGTAGTAGCTGTTTAAAATCAGCTGGGTTTAATCAGTCAAGCAGCATGTTTGTGAGAAACGCAATTTTCTTCTCAAACTAGGTTGGGCAGCAGGTTCCTCTGTAATGAATTCCACAGCATTGCCAGCCTCCAGCCATTAGCGCTGGGCTGGTGGATTTACCCTGCATTACCATGGTGAGCCTGAGGTTCAGATTCCAGCCTTCTGTATTTATTGTGAATAATACTTAAAGACTTCAGAGTTTGGGAAAATTTGGAGCTGCCTTACACTGGGTGTGGGGGCACTGGTAATTTATGTTAGTGTATGAGTCCAAACTATAATATGTCTGCATAGCGGACAAGGAGTGGAAGGAATGAAAAAGTTCTTGGGGTGGTGCTGTAGCATTGGGATCTTCCTCCACCTCTCTGCCTCTGTGAGATGTTAATGTTGATGAACGGTAATAATATGGGCATCACACTGCTAGTATGGATGCATCAACCTGTCTCTTCAACAACACTACTGGGAGCAGTAGGCTACTATGAGCACAGGTGAATTTCCACTCTACTTTAGATTCCCATAAAGTACTAACCACCTTCACAGTCCCTGTCTTTGATGTCAAGACGTTCAGTGATCTGAGCCCAAGATACCCCAAAAGTCACCTAAAACTTCAGGATTAGGATAGTCAAAGGCTTCTTCCCTCTGCTACAGATAAATTTTCCACATCAAGAGTGAAACTTGCATGTGTTGGAAGTAGAACTGTTGCTGGGTCAGACTGTGGTCATGATGGACTTCAAAACCATCTCAAACATCACTACAATTCATAACGGCATGCTGCTTGACTGCCTTTGGTAAGACAGCTGAAATACAGAAAACATACAATAAGAAACCGAAAAATAAAACAACATGAAAACCTCATCCTCTCTGAGTAGTAAAGCAAGAAACAGAATCTTCTACGATGAGTATCAGTCATGTTACTTAAGGTGCTTCTAGAGCATGTGGCAAAGGTACAGTAGAAAAGGAAATTTAAGAATCTGAACAATATAATCTCCCACGTTTCCCCTCTATTTCCCTTTTAAGTTCTTAGAATTAGTTGAAGTATATTCTGATGTGAAAAGTTTTTGAGCCAAGACCACTTACTCACTTTCCTAAAATAAGGTATCCTTTTCTAGGGTAAGTCACTCTAGTTTTATTCCATCTCCAGTACTGTCTGGACTATTGACTATAATGCCAGCTGGTAGCAGGTCTTTGCAGCAAGTAACACAATAAACAGTTCATGACTCCCAGTTCAGAAAATCCTTTTTTCTAAACTAGAAATGGTGCAGGGAAAAAATCCTTCAAGAAAGCAGAATTCCAGGATCTGATATTCCAAGATATTTTCATTCAAAGGATGAAGAAGGCATCTCTTCCCACAGCCTCAGACTTGGAAACACAGCCAATGTGGTCTTACACAAGGCTGTGACACAGCAAGAGCCCGAGCTGCTGCACAACAAAGGCAATTGCACACACAGAGACTAGGAAAGCCTGAGGAAAATGGTAACTCTAATGAATGCATCCCAGGATATAAGAATGAACCCATGCTAGTTTCTTTTCAGCTTGTAATAGAGATATATAATCAACTATTTTTGGGAGATCTCTAATCCTGTAAGATCAGGGCTAGGTTAGACAAGATCCAAGCACAAAAGAGACTGAATTAAAAGGCAATAGAAAAGAGAATTGAAGAAGCTGAAGCTGAAGCCAAAGCCTCAGCAGAAACTGCTTTTGTTCTCGTAGCCTGGGGGCAGTGTCAGTGCTCTTTCCTGATAATAAAAAGTAAACAAAATAAAATGTGACAAGCCATTCCTCTTGACAGACGGTTGAATTTTTAATACATCCTACTGATGTTGCTGTTTTAAAGGGACTAGAAGTCCTTTTCCTGTTTCAGCCACCAAATCAGTGTGAACTCTTAAGCATGTATCTTTTCGATTTTCAGTTTTCCCACCTGTAAAATGGAGACAATTGAACTATAATTTTTTACACTCTTTTTTTCAGCAGCTAAAGGTAAGTAAAGGTTTCTGTGGATCTTGTGAAATGGAGCAAATTGAATGTAAATGCTTTTCATGTTATTGGAGGCCTCACAATATGGGTGTGATGTAGATAAGTAGCATGATTATATTGCTGGTAAATGGAGACACACAACTACTGTGTCACTTTGCTCTGGTAGAAGAACTGAGAAAGTCTGTCTCCCAGGCAAGGTTCAAACTGTCTCCAAGTGCTCTGCAGCATGGGAGAGCTCCCTGACAAATGGACTCACATATTCTGGATCTGTCTAATTCTAATGTATTTAAAAATTTTCAGCATTTCTACCCCATCCAAATAGAAGTCTGTATTAGAGCCATGAACACTGAGCCGAATTTCAAGTTAGGCAAGCGGAGGGAAAAACCAGAAACAAACCTCAATATATCTTACGTCTGGTTAATCACACAGCTGTAGAAAAGAAACCCATGTCTCTGCAGTCTCCTCAGTCTGCCCCTCAGGCAGCATGAGATTCCTCTAGTTTTGCTGTCTCCCTCTCACTGGAGCTAGTATTCTTCAGCTTAGACTGAGCTCACAGGCAAGCTTCCAAACTTTCAAAATAATACTTGCAGCAACAGCAGAAATGCATTTAGTAACAGCTGTTTCTGTAGTTCTGTTAAATTTTTGGTGTCCTATATTAGCTTCAGAATAACAAAACTGCCAGTCATCTAGGACATTTTCTTCTTAAATCATGTCCAGCTATCAACTAATATGTCCTGATAATTATACCACTTTCCTGAAAAATCTTGAAGAGCTTTACCTCCATGAAAAATGTGATATCACATTCAAGTCATTCGACATGTAGCTTTGCTTTTATGAGTTCTAACAGAGCTGATGTCTGAATCAAAAACCAGATACACAGTTTGGTTTTGCTGTCATCAATTGCTCTAACACATCAAGAATAGGATTTCAGTCCACTCCTATGCTGCTAAGACAATTTCTGCCAGTTAGTGAAAGATATTTTCTTCTGTATCAATTGGTGGTGAAAGAAATAATTAATCTTGAGTTTTTTTCAGGGCAAGTAGTATAATATTTATCTACTTTCCCCTATCTTTTTCAAAGCTGCATCCATTTGTTTTACTTTGCCATTAGCAAATCTCACTTCAGAATTTCTAGGTATTGACTCAGTTTCTATTAGCAGTGTATGAGCCCAGTTGGCAAAAGAGGTGCTTAGATCCATTGCGGAGTAAGAGGAGTTGAGACTCGCTGGCTGATGTGACCTCCGAAAAGCATGGATGGATAGAATAGATTTGAACCTTCTGTACTACAGCAGTTGCTTCTTCACACCAAAAGCTGTGGCAGTTTCATTTCGATAGTGTGCATAGTTAGCACGATGCCATGGGGAATATTACTTTTCCCTCAGGATCCCACTATGTGGCTTGCAGTGCGTCCTCTCTCACACAGCTGCTGTATTTCAGTTTACTGGTCTCCCTGGCACTCTGCTCTTCCCAAACAGAGAAAATCCAGATTCTTTCTGATCTTACTGACAGATGAGGCATTCTGTTTTCTAGCATTATCAAGCATGCTATCTCAGTGGTAAAATTTCTTATTATTGATTTAAATACACTTCAATGTAACTAACTCTTCTGGTGGAATGTATTCCTGGTTTTCTGAATTCTAGGTGTCCAGTTAGAGATGTGAAATATTCCTCAAAAGGTTTCTGTAACTGATCATGAAATTGATAAGCTAAGGGTTGAGGTTCTGAAGGAAAGCCTATCAAAGTGAAGAAAAAAAAAAGTCCCATTGATTTTTAGGAGGCTCTAGATCTGACATGTTAAAAGCAGACCAGAAAGGTATGTCACTTCATTTCAGTGACAAAATTAAATTAACTCTTTATATTTGAGCTCAGAAATCTCAGCTGGGGTAAACAAAGGTCTTCAGTCAAATCACAGTTCAGATCCTCATTTCTGAAGGACCGATACAGATTTGCAACAGAAATATTAAGGTTCTCATGCACGAAGACTGAATGAAAACGTATATGTATGAAAATACCAGAAGAAATAATAGGCTTAAAAGAATGGCATGAAATGTTAACCAAGGAAACATTTATTTTTAAAATAAAATAAAATCCATAGAGCATGAGGAATATATTATTTACATCAAGACCAGAAGCCTGTTGCTCTGATAAGGCCACAGCACAGATGACTTCTCAGCAGAAGGGTTGTGCTCTGACAGCAGGAGAAAGGCAACAAGCTACGGCACACTGTGTGTCATTTCTCTCTCTACCTGTTGTCCCAACAGCAACTTTACCTAAGATTCATGGAGGATGAAGTAAAATATCCTGAGGTAAAAGATCGTGATACCTGGTGCTGCTCCAGTTGAGTCTGAAATGACCCTGGGTGATGAGGCTTCTATATTTATTCCTTGGGGAAACCAACAGGTATTTAATAGCCTGTCTTTATTAGGAATTTTTTCCTACTTACTAGCCTATAGTTCTGTGAAATGAAGTATGGTGTTCACACCACCATACTTAAAAATCAGGAAGACTTTGAGGGAGAAAGCCCCATAGAAACCTTTTGCCTTCAGAATAGTAAAAATCAGGCTCAGATCAAAATGGATTCTTATAGGTGAGCATCTCTTGATTTTACAGAGGGCTGAAATTTAGACCAGCATTTTGTAGATCAAAAAATTTTTGTTGAAGGTTGTTTAGACCTGTTTGCTCTTTTCATCTCTCATGGACATGACTGCCAACATAGTCACCATATTAAGAGTGGATGACCTGCAGGGAAAATGTTTCATGGGCATTTTGCAGGAAAAGTGTTTGATTTGCTCTTCCAATAGTGAGGTGATGCCTCTGTCTGCAAGACTGGATGCTCATTTTCACCAGGCATTACGATAAGGGATAAGTGGCCATTCAGCTGAGCGTCTTTTAGTGTTGTGTGCTGGTTTTGGCTGGGATGGAGTTAATTTTCTTCATAGTAGCTAGTATGGGGCTGTGTTTTGGATTTGTGCTGGAAACAGGATTGATAACACAGGGATGTTTTAGTTACTACTGAGCAGTGCTTACACAGAGTCAAGGCTTTTTCTGCTCCCCTCACCACCCCACCAGCGAGCAGGCTGGGGGTGCACAAGAAGTTGGGAGGAGACACGGCCAGGACAGCTGACCCCAACTGACCAAAGGGATATTCCATACCAAATGACATCATGCTCAGCAA
>NW_008795405.1:4741491-4751491 GCF_000699145.1 Aptenodytes forsteri | reverse complement strand
CCTCACCACCCCACCAGCGAGCAGGCTGGGGGTGCACAAGAAGTTGGGAGGAGACACGGCCAGGACAGCTGACCCCAACTGACCAAAGGGATATTCCATACCAAATGACATCATGCTCAGCAATATGAAGCTGGGCGGGAAGAAGAAGAAGGGGGGGATGTTTGGAGTGGTGGCGTTTTGTCTTCCCAAGTCATCGTTAGGCGTGATGGAGCCCTGCTTTCCTGGAGATGGCTGAACACCTGCCTGCCCATGGGAAGTAGTGAATGAATTCCTTGTTTTGCTTTGCTTGCGTGCGCGGCTTTTGCTTTACCTATTAAACTGTCTTTATCTCAACCCACGAGTTTTCTCACTTTTGGCCTTCTGATTCTCTCCCCCATCCCACCAGAGTGGAGTGAGCGAGCGGCTGTGTGGTGCTTAGCTGTCGGCTGGGGTTAAACCATGACATGTTGTTAACTGAGTTAAGTGCTTGTGCAACGGAGTCCAACAATAGTGGCTAACCCATTTGAAAACCACCCGTTGGTGTCAGGATCTGGTAAAATGCTGCCTCACACATGCTCGCTCAGACCCTGCAGCCTGACATGTCTTCTTCCCTTAAAGCTACATTTCTCCATGTCTTTCGGACTTGATTTATTTTGTCATGTCATGTAATGACATGGCTGTGACAATCTTGTTTCCAAAGTCTTCAGCACCCACCCCTGACTTCAGTTTTTCTGAGAAAACCTCTTTGCTTCCCCTTCAATCACTTATTAACTACAGCTAGTGTCTACAAAAGCCCTTATACCACAGCGTTTAATTTTTGTAGCCATGTTACTAAGCCCATAAGCTCCATGACCAAGAATCCTGCGCTGGGAATGATTTTCTAATAGAAAATTCAGTTTCTGCATAATCCAAATGTTCTGAAGAAAAAGCTGATTAAAGCATTTTGTTCTGGCTTTGCTCATCTCCAAACATATTAATTACTGTAATGTATAAGTAAATGGTGTAATTATTATAATGTATAATGTATATTATATGCATGAAGCATATGTTAACTTTATTCAGCGGGCCTATATTGAATCATTTCAATAGTACTTTCAACAGCACTTTTTATTGCCTTTTGACTGTTGTGTCTTATGTTGGACCCGTTATTGCTGGAAATTATAAATGAACTTGATATGTTTCTTTTCATAGACATGTTTGCAGCTGAATAATTGGCACTAAACTCTGCATTTCACACCCTGCTCCTCTGGTTTGGGGAGGTAGGTGTAACTGAGAGACGCTGCTGGTCAAGCTGGGAACATGTAACAAGCCTCTGGAGAGAGGTTTTCTGAATTATGTTTTTGGATGTAAGTGTATAAAATCTGCCTAAGCTCCATGCCACAGTGCTGGTGTCTTGGCAACCACTTGTATGTTGCAAATTTGTTTACAGCCTAGCTACTTTAAATGGTGTATTATGTAAATGCTGTTGGTTGCTATCAATATGTTTGGATGGGTAAGTAAAATGCAGACAGCTGTATATTAAAAAGGCCCTGTTATGAGCTAGTTGGAACTGATTGCTGTTTTGCAGAAGTGCATGTTTTGCTGTACAAAACTGAGAGGGAAACTGGACAGTGAAAAAAGGAAACCTGCTAGCCTTCTTGGCTCTTATGATTACTGGACAATGTACCCAAACCAAAATATCCCGGGTCAGGAACAAGGGATGGTATTCAGAAATTCAGGTATCTACAGTGTGGGCTTCCATACCTGAGCTAGTTATATAAGCTTTTATAAACATGGTAATCTGGTCTATCTGTGGAGCTTAGAATTTCATACTAAATTGGAGGCTGTTGGCAAACTGTTTGATCAGATCAGTCACGGTGTAAACTCCATTGACTATATATTGACTAGATTTCCAATGATTACATAGTGGTTCCAGACAACAAACTTAGAGATGCCAACATGTGGTCAGCTGAACCTAAGCCCCTTTGCTTCTTAGCAAATATGAGTTGCATATGCCAGATCATAAAATCCAGTGCTGCATAGATCCTTCAAAATTTTCTTGAAGGTTACTGCTTATATTCATCAGAGGATTTCAAAGAACTTTACAGGCATATATTATGGCTAAAAGCAATACCAGTGCCATATGTCTGAGAGTAGTGGCTGTAATATTTCCAAGAGGTTAACATTATAACATTGATGTAGTTGTCAGAAATGCACACATAAATGGTTGTAATTTTAAATATAAAGCAAAATATTTAGAACAGCCCAGATACTGCATGGAAGTCAGAGCCTGCATCAACGAGAGCTGAGCACTGTGCCTGTTACATAGCCTATGCTTGGCAGCTGGAATGAGATGTTATATGGGGGGCACAAGGCTGAAAATTGCTAGGGTCAGACTCAATACAGACTCCTTCAGGCAACCTTTCAATTAGTTCCTTTTCTATTCTGTGGTTTTGAAAGCACATGAGCAGATGTGCAATTTGTTGGAGTCTCATAGGTGCTCAAGGTAGTGGATACATCTTGCACTTTCTTGCACACAAGTTTATTTGCCATTCGCGTGCTGCACTGTATCAACTTTTCTTTCCTTGGCATGCACTATGCAAAAAGTCCTCAGCTCTCAAAGATCAGGGAAGGTAAACAATTTGCTCAAAGGCACAAAAGGAAATGGTGACAAAGCTGAAAAAAGTGCTGGGTATCCAGGCCCTTGGACACCTTTGCAATAACTTTTTGATAGCGTTCCTTTTCAGAAACAGCTCCAGTGCCACACATTCTCCAGTGTTTTTAGGAGAAGAGCTGTCAGCCAGGCTGAAAGAAGTTCAATTAAAAAATAAAGACAATCAGTTCTTTACGACTTCTTGCAGGAAAGCTAATGACATATCTCAAATTTTCATACTTGTGTAGCTGAAACTGGTTAATTTTGCTCCATATAAAACATGAAATCAAGAGCTTGACAGTAATGAAACATTCATTTTATTTATCTTTTTACAAGGCAGACAATTAGTAATTTTATGGTTGAAAAAGCTCATTTTTAAACCTTGCATGAGGATGTTATTGCTAGACCTATTCTGATGTCACCTTTATTAAAAAAATGAGTGTAATTTGTTCTGAATCTGTTCCCTTCTGAAGGGGGAAAAACCCTTCAAAACAAACAAACTGGGAAACTTGTTTCAGAAGATTTAAAAGTCTTGTGAACTTGCTCTTTAAATTTGTCAAGACAGCTAAAACAAAAAGGAAAAGGACCTGCATAGTCTCACACTAGGTTTATGCTTCACATAACTGACCTTTCTCTGGAAGTCTTGTCTGTCTTTTCTTCTTTGAGAGGAAAATCTCCTTTCTTAACCATTCTCTCCAGTAGTAGCTCTTCCAGCACCATGTTGCACTGGAAGTTCATCACTTCTGGTTTGAGTAGACTTGTTTGCAAAGGATACCCAGCTATTACACAAAAATATAGAAATGACTGTTCAGTTGAAGCCCTTTTTTCCCTGAATAGAGCTCATGAGTTGTCAGGTCCTGTTAGACACCAAGAAAAGTGCTAGATTCAATCTCCGTGAGTCTCTACTGAAAAGGCTTAAATAACTTTTACTTGGGACCTTCTTCCCTAAAATTCTCCCCCCAAAACCTAAGAAACTTCATGATGAGCCTTAATTTTCTCCCGTCTGTTTCTTGCCAAGAAAATAAGTCCAAGAGGATGCAACATAAAACTTTATGAGAGGGGGAAAAAGGAATCACAGTAAATAATCATGACAGGAAAACATGAATAATAGGATTAAATTCCTGCCAGGGCATCCTAAACTACAAAGAGCTGATGAGGTATCTGGCTATTACTTTTCTCTGCTTGTGAGTCAGGTTTCAGAGTTGATGGTTTCAGCTTGGAGAACACCAACCTCTGAGCAAATCTTAACGCACATGCTGTACCCAGAACCCAGTGCCTTTTGATATTTGAACAGTGGGCTGCTCGGGGGGAATCCAAACTGCTTCGGAGCTGCTTGTTTTGCCTTCCAGCAGATGATTGTGTTCTCCTTCCTAAACCAAACAAGCTCTCTAGGATTTTTGAAAAGACAAATATTTATTGAAATTACATTTGCAAACTGGATGTAACTTAATAGCTTTGCAGACTTTGTTGACCAGTGCAACACGGTTCCTCTTGCCAGAAAAAGGAAGATTTGCTAGTATGTGTACTGTCTGAATAGCTGTCAGATCTCACTATGTTCAAAATGGGGGCTCAGTCACATCGATAGAGGTTTCATGTGGCTCTATATAAATGAAGGCAAATCTCACTTCTGGAGTTTAAACTGAACACTCTTTAATCTCAGAGTAGTAGTTGAATGCTTAAGCTGAAGGAGACTGTCCCTTAACTGCTTGCAGCCAGTAGTTTGAAGGCTAAATTTTGATCCGAAGTATACTTGTACACCTCCAGTCCTTTAGCAGAATTACCCCATGAAAAAATTCTCTTCCTCATTCTTCATTTTGGCATGATGCCTGGCCCTGAGCTCACTGACATCAAAAGATGTTTGAGGATTGTGCTTTTAAATTTGTCTGCTCCATGGTATGCCTGCTCACAGGCACCAACCCGACAGATGTTGTTGCAGCAGGCTGTAAAGCACAAGCAGCACTAAGATAGGTAGATGCTTTATTTTTATTAAGGTACTGAACTACTCACTGCTGCTAGTTTAACTTGGAGGTTATGTACTTGAAACTTTGTAGAGCTGGGCTTCATGGGGGTGTAATGACCAATGCTGCAAACCCCAAAACAAGTGCAAAGGAGTTAAATACTATTTGTGGCCAACAACTTCTAATGCAGCTGTGCAGCTCTATCACAAACCACAGCACACCGTGCTTGGTCAGACAGTTTCTAGTTCACAAGGATCATTTCTATGATGACCTCCCTTAAACTGATTTGTGGAATGTTTCATCTTTTCACAGCTTGGACATATATTATAAATTATAGAAGTCAGGACCTGTTACATCATCATAACAGCTTCCCTGCAGGAGGAGGTTTGAAACAAATCTCTTCAATGCAATGGAGATCATTTTCTGATCAAGACCATCAGCATGTAGTAGACTCCTTAAAATAACATTATGACTTTCAAGATCTTTCCTTTATTGTTGCCTTGTAGTATTTCTCGAGTTGTTTGCCCAATGCTGAACTGCTATGCTTTACAAGGGCTTTATGCTGCCCCCTGAGAGGTGGAGTATAGTGCTCCTGCTGTATATGCAACTAACCTGTGTTGAGAAAGCTCTGTTTCTGAGTTTGAAAGAACACCTACTGTCTCTATGAACAACTAAAAATAAAATATCTCTCTCCCTCTCGCATCACTCCTCAGAGGAAAAAAATACTTCAGAGTTTTCCCATGCAAAAGTCCCTATAATTAACTGAGTTGGTCCGAAATGGTTAGGAATCTTTTTTAGAATTTTGGATATGTTTTTTTTTTTTGCTTAGAAGCTGCATCATGAGAAAAAATATTACCATGGTAAGGAGTACCAAGGTCTGGCCACACTGGCATTTGCAAGTTATTGTTTCTGTACTAACTGGATGAGGATTTTGGTTATAAGTTTAACGTAATGTCATGCAAGCCCAAATAGGACGTACGGAACTCTGTAATTTTCTGAAATAAGATATTCATTTTAAACAAGGCTTGCCATTATATCTATTATATCCAATAAGATATCCATTTTAAACAAAGCTTTGATGACATAAGATGTCATCAAAAGTTTAAGAACCAGCAGCATAGCTGTTCATATGTGAAAAATGGAAACTACAGCTGACTAGAAATTTGGGATGTTGACTGAGCAACATTCATTGTCACCCTAAGGAATAAAAAAATGTGGTGGGATAAGAGAAGAAACGGAAATTAGATTAAAAATATCTGCCTGTTACCTTTTGTGTTTCTACACACTCATCCACTATGACATTCATTCTATTCTATGATTACCTCCCTTAAACTGATTCATGGAATGTTTCATCTTTTCACAGCTTGAACATATCTTATAAATTATAGAAGTCAGGGACACGAAAATGATCAGGGGGATGGAACACCTCTCCTATGAAGAAAGGCTGAGAGAGTTGGGGTTGTTCAGCCTAGAGAAGAGAAGGCTTCGGGGAGACCTTCTTGCAGCCTATCAGTACTTAAAGGGGGCTTATAAAAAAGATGGGGACAAACTTTTTAGCGGGGCCTGTTGCGACAGGCCAAGGGGGAATGGCTTTAAACTAAAGGGGGGTAGATTTAGACTAGATATAAGGAAGAAATTTTTTATGCCGAGGGTGGTGAAACACAGGCACAGGTTGCCCAGAGAGGTGGTGGCTGCTCCATCCCTGGAAACATTCCAGGTCAGGTTGGACGGGGCTCTGAGCAAACTGATCTAGTTGAAGATGTCCCTGCCCACGGCAGGGGGTTGGACTAGATGACCTTTAGAGGTCCCTTCCAACCCAACCTATTCTATGATTCTGTGATTCAGGTGCTATATCAATAGTATGACAGATGTGAAAGATGATTGTCATTTCAGCAAAAAGACTGGTATTTTTAAATATCTGAAGCCATTTTTAGTCTGTCACACTGACGTAAATCTGGAATAACCATGCTGATTTTTCTGGATTTATTTCAGATTCACACCTGCATTTCCCTATGAGCAGGTGTGAATGCTTCTTTTGAAGAGAGCTGCTTTAAAGTCCAGTCTTTGGCTACACCTTGTGCAAAGTGTCTCTCATGAGAAAGCACGTAGCACGTAAATGAGAAAGCTTGTTTGTTGTATGGCCTGGTGCGTACAGAAGCTCCCTGCTCTCAGAATAACAGCCTGTGGCACTCTCGTTAAGTGACTACCAGTGCCAAGGATCGTGATGGGTCTGTGGAGTGCAAACTAATTATCTCCAACAATTGTGTCTGCTTATTTCTCGCATGAATGGATAACATCTTCAGTGGAGCTGGTCACATATCATCGCTCAGGTTTAAGGGCTGTTGATTGGACAGTGGATGTTTTGTGGCTCTTCATAAAGAGGAAGAGTGAAAATACAGCCAGTTTCACATTTTATAACTACATCTGCAGTTCCAGGATAATTACCTACTAAATACACTCTGAAATCTCTTCTAGATGCAGCAGGTGAAAAGTGCAAAATGTGGAGGATACAGAATAAAGAAATGTCTTGATGTTTACAGATGATTTAGGCACCTCTTCCCATAATTAAAGCAGCTCTCTGTCAGCCACTGTAACAGTCTACTCATACAAAATGCTGAGTAACTCTTACAGTTAATTTTGCACCCTCCATTTCCAGACAGTTCAATAGAGCCCAATTCTGCAAGGTACTGTGCTATCTTGGGACAAGCTGACTCCACACAGACTCAAAGGAGCCTTCTAGAAATAAGTTTGAGAAGTTTCACTGCTCTGGCAGTGAGCATGGTCCAGATCCCTAGATGTAGATAGGCACACACTGAGCATGGGAACAGGGACAGGAACGGAAGCAGCACTTTTTTTCCTTTCAAAAGGGAAGGTTTGATATAGAACTAGATATGAATCAGTTCCTTTGTGTCTAAAAGAAAAGGTAGCTGGTATTTGTGGAATACAGGGCATTACTAAGGACAGGAAAGAGGGACAGTTAAGTGGTTATCTTTGTGGCCAGAAAGGGGAACTCTGCAGTCCAGGAAACCTGGGAGCTAAGGGCTTTGCATATGTATATCCACATACATTTGTCTGCTTACTGAGCCACTCCCTTTGGATTAATGGCTAGAACCGAGAAACAGAGTCACTGGGTTGAAAAAAGCACTGGTGTTAATGAGGTATGACATCTAAAAAAACCAAAACAAAGCAGAAAGATGGCAGGTTTTCCTATCTGGCATAAACTCCTGCTGGGAAAATATGGACTAATTATTTGACTTTTGTTTTTGTTTTTGTTTTTGTTTTTAAATTTGTACATCTAAGAGCTATTTCATAGCTTCCTCAGGATGTATTACCAAAGTCACTGTCCTTGAGATAGTCAAGACTTGGCCCAGAAGGCTGGTGATAGTAGAAAATAATTAATGTGAGTAGCAGGTTATTTGGGAAAAAGGGGGAAAGAAAAAGAAAATCTGCCACTGCTGACTTCATTTTAAAAGAGTAAAGCGCTTCAGTGAGCATTTCAACACTGTAAACCTCCCTGTTTCAAACACCCATTTCTCTCATCCCTCCCGTCTGTGTTTTTGCATGACAGCTCCCAAGAGCATTGCCACTGCACTAAATCATACGAAGGACATTTCTCAAAGTGTCTGCCTGTCTTTCCTTCTTTCATAGTGAAGTCATTCTTCTTTGGAGTTGCTGCTCTCCTGGAAGGAGAAACCAGATTGTTTGAACTAAGAACTCCTGATTGTGCTAGAGCCTGGTTTCCTCTGTGAACTCTGGGAGCACTGAAAGCCCTGAAGATTTGGAGGTCAGTGAAAAAAATAAAAAGAAAGGAGAGGAAAAGCATCAGGATTTTTCTCTCTCCTGCAGAACAAGCTGCTTATCAGAGCACCATTATTTTGCTGGACCCTTCCTACCACCTCTGAAAACGATCTCTCTGATTCAGGCTCACAGCCAACGATTCATCTGTATCTGAAGCTGCTCTTTAAGTCAGACCTTGGGGCAATGAAGAGAGGCAGGTAGACATTTCTCTGGAGGAACTCTTGAGACTTCCTGCTGCTTTGATGCAGTTTGATAAGTGGCCTCGTGCAGGTCTTGCTCTCTCTCTTCCTCTCTCCTCCACCTGTGGCTTTAGTGCTGCCTCTCACCTTGGAGCTGATGGCCAATGGCAATGCGATAAATGGGCTCTGTGCAGTGCATGATCCCTTCTCCATATGGAGAAGGAGCCTGGCTACAAAAAGGTTGTTATTCAAATACAACAGTGACCTTGCCTCATGGGTCAGGCACTCAAACCCAAGGCGGCTTGAAAGACAGACTACTAGAAGGAGTTCATCTGAAAAGAATATGACTTTGAAATTCTCTCTGTATGAGAAACCGCCAAGAACAAAGTTGTAAAATGCCTAAAATAATGCCAGATTGTGAGTTGAAAGAAATATGAAGACGATGCTAAATGGTTAGTACAGTTTGTAAATACACAATAGTTCAAATATATCATAAATATGCAATGAATATGCAATATAAATACACAAATGTATATGGGGGCCCAAGCTGCATGTTTCAGAACATTATAAATGACAGTTGTGACAGTCAGTGTTGTTACTGCTGAGAAGCTGCAGGAATTCTTTATGCTAACATTTACACCAGTGTCAAAGTTTCTATTGTTTCAGTGACCATATGCTCCTTATTCACAGAGACGTGTGATTCACAGACTTTATGATGTCAAAAAGTATAGCCATTTTAGGAGCTTAAGATTTCTATTTTTTCATCAGGAAAGAAGTTAATTATTGGACAGTGTCAAAGAAATAATCTGGGTCAAGGCTGGCAACTCCGACTCTTGGCATTTTGCATAGTGTTTGTCAGGAAAATATAAATTTTACTAGGAAAAATAATCTGATTAATGTGAAATTTTCCAAATGGGAACTTATTTCTCTCTCCCAATGTCCTTTTACATGACTTGTGGGAAATCAGTCACTGTGCTTCAATTACCCCATCTATATGGTGAGCAAAACAGTACAAAACTTGAGCTTAGGTACAAGAAATTATCTTGACTCTGATCTCTTATTTAGACTGCTAATTTCCCACTGAAATTAATCTGCAGCATCTCAACAAGTCTCATATTCAGAATGAGCTGCCTTCCTAATAACTATTGAGGGTTTCTTTTAAAGATATATCAAGCTGGGTATTTAATTCCACTAATTCTAGAAACTGGTCACTATTTTCATTGTACAAAATGACAAACTGAAGCAGAGTGGCTGGCTGACTTGTCAAAGGTCACACACAATACAAGCAGCAGAGTCAGAAGCCTGATTTTGAGTCCCTGGTTGAAAACACAAGATAAAAATACTTATCTCAGGTATGATTTAAAAATTGGTTGGAAAAAGAGCTTTACTGGGGGGGGGGGCAGAAAAAATTTCCGGTATGGCAAGCGCACTTGAGAAACAAGGTCTTCAAGTAC
>NW_008795405.1:4729209-4741291 GCF_000699145.1 Aptenodytes forsteri | reverse complement strand
GGGGGAAGAAAAAAGTCCAGGTATGGCACGCGCACTTGAGAACCCAGGTCCTCTAAGTACCCTACTGAATGAGGAGACAAGGGTGAAATGTGAAAGATATTTATGTAGCTTGCTAAGGGTACAACAAAGAAAAAAAATAAAAGAGGGAAGAAAAGATTGATCAGGTAAGTCAGTGAGCTTGACATAAGGGCTAAGACTTGTGAAATGGATTAAAGATTAGCTTGGAGACTGATAGGACACAGGGGATGTCAGTGAAAGATAACAGTTAAGAGTTAGGAAAAGGCAGCAAGCTGAAGACCACACTTATCTTTACCTTGGGTATAAATGATCCAAAGAAGTATGCCATTTCAAACTGCTGAAATTTGCAGATGACTGGCAAGTATAAGGACAGTGGGGGAAACTTGGGAAATGCAGGAGAGAATGCAGGCCTAGATTTCTAATTCTTCAGGCTATTTGGGTTTACTGTAGCACACACAAATTCAAGGTCACCTTAGATATGCACCTGTGTTCAAGGGCATTTTGAAATAAAGAACACAGAGAAATTCATCACATGTTGGTAGCAGTTCTGTAATGTTAAAAGCAGTTCTGCATTTTTATAACACTTCTCATGTAAACAGATAAAAAAATGTTTCCTAAGTTTTTTCTAAACTGCATTACTTCCCTCTGGGGTGAGGCATAGTGACTCTCTGCAACAGGGAGCAGGCAAGCGTTTGGAAAGACTGCCTGTATCTGACCAGAAATGAGAATTTAGGTCTTATAACTGCACACACTGAAAGCGTGACACTAGAAATGACATATTTTATTGAAAGCACCTCAGGTCAACTAGTGATTAAGCCATCAAGGGTATAACCCATCTGAAAACAAGGGAGACTCCTCCGTGTAGTACCCTTCTTAGGGTAGTAGTAACACAGTTAAAATTAGGTAATTCACAAGTAAGGCTGCATCCAGATCAGACTGTCTAGGAAGGGGGGTTTGTGATCTCTAGTATTACATTGAGAAACTGTGCTAGGGTGGGATGAAAGGGGAGAACTCTGCCACAAAGTTTTCCATGGTTTCTCTTCAATAGTATACCCAGCCCAACAGGGCTGCGTTTCTGCCCTTTGTTGAAAGCACAGAAGAACAGCATAGCTCTGTCCAAGTGTATGATGCAATTTTGTAAGCACTCTCTTAAGTGTGTGTTTGTTCTCAGTAGTGTAGCTCTTTCATCCAGTGCTACCACTGTCTTGGTATTCTGTGCACATTCAAAAGCCAGTCCAATTTAAATGTACTCCTGTTGCGGTACCTTTATTTCTCGAATTCATCTTGAGTGTGTGGGAGGGAATCATTGTGGCTTTTTGTTTTTAAATGGAATCTGATCTCTGTCAAGATCTCTGCTCAGGGCTTTCCATTAACTGCTTTTAGTTTACTAATCACTTCTTCTCTTGAGCTTCAGGCATTAACCGTTTATGTAATCAACCATAATACCTGGATAGGATCTTTTACATGTTAGATTGCTATTGTTTGCTAAGAGTGAAAAATTTGAGCTTGTTTAAGTGGATGTCTGATGAGAGGATAAATTGTTAGCAAAGGAAGTAAAAACAACCATGCTGTAACATAACCACAGCCCATTTAGAATTTGACAGCAGCTGGAGTTGAACGCTTCATCAGAAGGTGTAAAATTTCCCTAGTACAAATAATTGTATCTCTTTATGCCTGAAGATTTCTTCCTTACCCAAACTTACGCTCATTTTATGCCAGGAAGCTTGAATACTAAAAACCTTAATGTTCTTTGTGGTAACTTTAATTAGGCTAACATTTTCCATCTACAAAATCAAAACCAACACAGTACAGAACTTTAAAATCAAACAGCCAGTGGGATACTGAGTCTCACCCCAATGCAAAACCCAATTGGCAGGATTTTTATGATTAGCACACAGCCAGCTCTCAGCAAGCTGTTTTGATTTATTTAGGTGGTGGAGTAACAACTTCTGCATAAAACGTCAGAGGTGCTCCTTTGCCCAGCCTGCTTGTGGCTACCATGGGTTATTAGGTCAGGGTGTTTGAACTTTGCCGGACACATCGTTTCCCTGTTGAACCAACATGTGTGTCTCTGTACTAACTATGGCACTCTGAAGGTTGGGTGTAGACACACCAAAACGGCTGTTCACGGAGACAGCTTGCTTCCAGCAATAGTACCTTCCAGTGCTAGTTTGGCTGGGTCCAGTTGCCCCAGTGTGATGTTCCTGAGATGTCTCCGCAGCTTGCTCCTCCTTGATAGAGAGTCTGGGAACAATTAACCATCTCAGGAACTGTCCATAGATATCTGGCAGATGTTATACCTGAGGTCAGATGCCTGCCTGCACTTCAGACACCACTGTGTTTAGTGGCTAGTACTGAGGCAGTACTAGCATGTCTGCCTGGACTCATGCTTCCTTGGTGTGGAAGCTGGTATTTCTGTATTGTGTCCCAGGACACGTCCCCTAGAATTGGGATTTTCCCATTGCCCAGAAAATGGAGAGCCACAGAGCCGTATGGGATACTTTACAAGTAGGGAAAAGAACAGAGGTTAGAAGTTATTTTTAAGACTGCAACAGTTATCTTTAAGTTTTCAGGTCATCTTCTTCTCCTCAGACTTGCTGCCTACCTCTAGAGGTCCCTGAGGTCCCTCCGTGCAGTATTTCAGCCTCCTGTGTGGGTTCCTAAGAGAGGCAGAGAACTGTTCAGTACTCCTCAGCCATCGGGTGCCTAACATCTTGCAGTGCCTCCATTTTGAGCACAATATACTCTAGGTACTTAAAAAATGTTCAGAATGCTGGTTTTACATCAGGTTTACAATAAACTGGTGGAATGTTTCCAGCTAGGGCAAACAGAATTCTGGCTCCTGTCTAAGCTTCACTGGAACTTGGAGAGGGAGAAGCATCTAAACACAGGCTTGGATGTTTTCAGATGTTTTCTGATGTGGCTGAAACACTCAGACAACATATAGAAGGATGATATTTACTGTTATTTTAACACGGATCACTAGGTGTAAAATCTTTTGTAAATCAGAAACAGAATGACAGCAATTACAATGCACCATACCTTATAGAGGCTAGAATAATCCAACACTGATGTCTAGGCTCACCCAGTGAAAAAAATCCTAAGATTGGAATTTTAGCATGTGACAAACTTTCAACATGTAAGTAATTTTAATTAAGGGAAGGAATGTAGTACATGCTTACATGTAGAGGGTGTTTTTCTGGCCTGGGGCCTAATATTTAGAGATTCCAGATATCTAGCTCAATGTGAGATTAGTAAAAGCTGCTGAAGCCTGGCATCTCTAATAATGTAACTAAAATGCGATTAATTTCCTCTAACATGGCTCTAATCCTCCTCTCTTTGAAATTAGTAATAAAACTTCTATTAGCATCATGAACTGATAATCAAGCAGAGGTATCCTGTTTTATTAGTCGGTAACTGAGACATTAAGAGATTAAGAGTAAGATTTTCAAAGTGATGAGAGCTCACCCAACTTTTCTCCCTATGAGATGTCTGAGAATTTTACTGCTGCATTTGTCAGTGCCAAAATACTTTTTTTGTATTTGTACAGCACCATGAAGTATTGTGTTTGTGTCCTCTGCTGGACCTGTGCATGTTGTCTGTCTCTCAGAGCATGCACTCCCTTGGGTCATATGATGTCAAATACATTCCAAAGGATATGGATAAAACAGTTTCTTATAAATGGATTGAAACCCTTTTGCTTCCCTCTTTCACCCCCTCCGAGATTTTAGACTGGGAAACAGGAATCAGAAAGGATCCAGACATACTGTAAGGGGGATTCTTTTAATGTGTACAAAATAGGACAAAGTAGATATTGGATGTGATTTTGAATAGACATCACTGAAAAATAGTGGCAGCAAACTGAGAAATGAGATTATTAACTAAATGAGAAATATAAAAGGAGAGAGAGGAAAGAATTGTTTAATAGAGTACATATGTGCTGATGCTGTGCTTTATCCAGTAGAAATGAATAGATCCTTTGGAACCATAGCAATCCATTGCAGATAAATATATACTTCAACAATTTAAAAATTGATTATTATTTACCTACAGCAGTAACAAAGAATAAAGGCTATGGAACCATGTAGTCTGTGTGGGGGGGTGTCTGTGAGTGCATCAAAAGCAAATTCATGCACCAGTATACTCAGTTTGCAAAGCTAAATACACCGTTTTCCTGTGAAATACAATTGATGCTGGCACTGCCTCAGGACTTTTGCATTTCTTCACATATTCCCAGCCAAACAAAGCAAGACTTCGTCAATACTTAGGTGAACTTAGATGCAACAGAAAAGAGGGGGCTAATAAAGTGTATTCCATCTCAACCCATCTGGAGACTGGTGGAGCAGAGCTCAGAATAGCTACTTCCTAGGAACTGCTCAGAAACAGCAGTCTTTTCCAGCTTTAGTTGCCCCACGTTTATGCAGAGATTTCAGTATTACATTAGGGGCACCTGAGCTAGCCTGAACCATAGAGCAGCGTTGCTGGAAGCCAGACATAATCCTGAATCAATGTACAACTCAAAGCCTTCCTGCTGCTTGAGCAGGACAGCATATGTTGTTCCACTGGAAGTTTGCTTCCGTTCTGAATTGAAACTTGGTCTTTGCAAATTACTTCACTGAAAAGCATCATCACAGCCTGTGATTAGCAGTATCTACTGGATCTAGCCTTTTTATGCATAGCACTAGACTGAATGTTACATGCCTTTGGGCCTTGGCTGCAGAGGAGAAGGTTGGTGTTTGCCCTATCTTGCCGGCTCTTGTGGGACCTGCTGGAAGAAGGGAAGAGACACGGTGCCTTCTCTGACCATGCACAGAGGAGATGTTCCCAAAGTGCACGTGGAGAAGGGAGATGGGAGAGGCAAGAACAGGGAAGGAGGAAGTATGCAGACATTTAATAAAAAAACCAAGGCTTTTCCAGCATATCAATGACTGAGATATCGCTGAGAGGACCAGGGAGCAGAGGCATAGCCAGGCAGAGCTCAAAGCCTTAGTTGGCTAGGGGTCCTGCCCTATTCTTTGACTAAGATATGAAGGATTTGTACAGAAGACCACCCAAGCAAAAACAGTCAGGCTGTACAACAGCCCATCACTTCCCCGTGGCCACCTGGCTCTCAAACTTGGTAAGAAGTACTGCAGAGTAGACCCAGTGGCCCAGCCAAGCCAGAAATGTTCCTTTTCTTGGCCACTTCACCAAGCATATTGAAATTAATGCCATGACCAATTATTGCAGCATGACCAAACCCTGACAACACAGAATTCAAGCTTGCGGAAGGGCGGGAGCCCTTTGGTGTGCCGCTTCCTTTCACTGCAGAGCTGGGAGGTGAGAGCTTGCTCCTGCTAGACAGCTGGAAGGGTGACTGAAGCATTTATCTCTGTTAATGCCTTGTGACTATCAAATCTGTTCAATCAGTCAATGAAACATTGAACACCTCATGGTCCTAATGATAAAAAAAGGAGAAACAAGGGAATGTGATTCTATATTTTTGTGGTCCTTACCCCATATTGTTGAATTTGCTGCTTAATACTCTTGCCCTAGCAAAGCTTTAAACCAGACCAGGGATTTTCATTCTAATTTGCCACATTCTCTTTGCAGAGTTTATTCAATTATTTTCCCTATCAATTAAGAAGATTTATGAATATGTTTTCTATTATGTCATCATGTTTGTCAAGTAAATTATTCATTACTTTTCCCTCAGCCAGCAAATTATTTGTGAACTATCATTTTCCCTTCTGTTTTTCAACCTCCTTAGACTTCTAAAATGGTGACAGAGTTTATATGTTTGATGAACATGGATTGTTTTTCCTCATAACTCTGTAAAATCCCGAAATACACTTTTATAGGCTATAGGATTTATAGTTAAGTCTAGTTGAACTTAGTCATTGACACATCTAAGAGCCCAGCTTTAGTCTAAGTTATTAGCACGTATTATGTGCTGCAAAGATGAAGTATACTTTGATGTTAGATGACGTATGATAGTTCAATGAGTGGTAGTCTAGCCTTAAACATAAAGACTTGAAATACCATTGGAGAAGGAGTGGACCTTAACTCTCAAACTTGCATAATGATCACTCTAACACCAGGCCACTGACCCAATTTTCATTTGATGGCTCCCTTCCAGGGAGTCTTAAAGCATTGAATAACAGAGACTGAAAGATACGTTCACCTGCAATACTGTAGTAGTTAAGGTGATCTTGATTTTCAGTGTCCTTGCTGCCTCAGTCAAGTGGTGGAGGATCTGTCTTGTAGATGGATATCTACAAGATACATGAGTATCTACAAGATATAGCTACAAGACAAATATCATTGGATTGTTGGCAGCCATGAACCAAAATGTCTGTCCCTGCAATGCTTTTAATACAATCGTTGATCTACTTTGCAGAACTCATTAGTAGAAGGTAAGAGGGGCAATAATTTGGTCAATAATACAGCCAGACTTAGGGTGAGGCATACAGGAACTTAAAATAACGGGTGTTGTTATTTTTCTGCAATCACCCATGTGATGTTAGGTATTGGCCTCCTGTCAGGTCCTAGGGGACAAGTGCTTGGCTTTCACAGTATATGGCCATCATCAGCGCTTAATTGTTGGCAGGCTAAATAGAGGGGTCACATGGGGTGATGGTGGTAAGTCTGATTTGCCCTTGACATTGATGTAAACTGTGCTGAGCCCTCAGGTGGTGGTAGGGTGCTAACCTGCTGACAACAGGGAGAAAAAGTGGCCTGGTACAAGTAAGTCAGAAGTGAAGAAAAAAGAAAATGGCTGGAATCAGTTGTGCTTATTCTGCATTTGATCTGTGCATAAAGCAAGTCCCAAGTCCCAAACGTTTTAAATAATTTAGCTGTTTCTATTGTTCTTGCTACAGCTATTGTTTTTCTGTTCCTTCATGGTGATGTTTTACAGTGGGCTGAGTCTGTTTTTAACCTCTACTGCTATGGAGTTTATCTCCAGTGCTCATATGAAAATGTTAAAAGAGTATGACATAGGTGTGCATATGGAAATGATCTGTAATCTTTAGCCTGCAATAGCAGAAATCTCTTATCTCAGGATGAGGGAGGAGGGAATGAAATTGGATTTCTTGCTCCTCGTGACAGTTTCTTTAGCTGCACTGTGGTAGCCCCATCAGGTACGATACAGCACAGCTAACCCAAACTGCTTTTCCAACTGGGGGCAGCTGCCAGTTTCTCTTCAAAACTAAGCAATGTGAAAACATTATGTATAAAATCCGCGCTTTCCTTTTTGGTTTATCATTTTCTGACTCACCATATGTAAAGTTTTCTCAATATTTGTGCCCCAAAAGAACAAACCCCAAGCAATTAAGAAAACAAGACCCCCAGTTCTTTACAGGAACAATACAAAGAGGTTTACTGCAATTGTGACCTTAGATTTTGGCTGGAGAGATAAATCAAGAGCAGAGGATATGTTTGAAAATGACTGAACTAACCATGTACAGTGTGTCTTGAAAGTGCTGTAATGCATAACAGAGACTGTGTTAACCCAAACTCTCAATAACACGCACAGTACATTGACATAATAGGAGAAATCAGGTATTTGTAGAGATGGAGCATGAGACAGAGTAGCTGCAGCCTGTAAACCTGCTTGTTGGAGGCAACCCTCAGCCTGGTGCAATCCACGGGGTTATTCTCCTTTCTGCTTCTTGAGGCAGTGTCTTTTGGGGCTTGTAACTGTGAGGACTGAAGAAAGTGCAGCTCAGTCTAGATATATGTCCTAAACTAACCTATTCCCTCCCTTCTTGCCCTCTTCTCAAATCATCCCTGCTTTCACTTGTGTGAGGTGATAGTGAATCCTTTGGCTGATCCTTTCTGTCTCATGCTGTTTATTGAGAGTGAGAGCCTTTCACCCTTTTTTACTGCTCTTTTGTGTTGCCATAGCAATGGTGAGACCCATCCTTGTTGTCTGGTTAAATGTACTTTTAATTGCTTCAATAAATGTGCTTAAAAACATACTGTGAATGTTAATGTTGTAGTTATGTTACATCACGTGTAATAAGGGAGATAAAAATAAATGTTAATGAAATCTGATCTTCAACTTTTTTTGAAGCTGGTGATTTAGCTTTCGGCACTCCACCTTTTGGGCTGCAGCAGGGCTAATTGCTTGGGCTAAACACTTGTGTTCAGCTGAAACCATGGGTAAATAGGCACAGAGGATTGGAAAGATCCGCCTGTACCATTGAATTCAGTGCCTTACGGTCACAGGTGACTGTACAATAGACATTTAGCCCAGAGTGATGCACAGAGCATCTGGATCACATGACGGTTTTAGAAAAACAATCAGAACATACTCCAAAATCCTCTAATAAAGTTCAAAATCTTCATGTGTATAGTGCTATTAGGAAGAGAGCAAGAGATAGGGATATTGCTAATGATCTGTATTTCCATGATTATCCTACCCTACAGAACACAGGGAAAGCATATGGCATGGCAATGAAATGTATTGTTAAAGGCCTCTGGGAGAATATTTTAGTGGCAACCACTTTTGTTTTTTTCACATATGAAGAGTGAAATATGAGTTGGAATAGGGGGGGTAGTTTCATCTTCTGACAAGACACTGAAGAGACTGACAGTGGACCTGTACACTGTCTGATATCCAATATTTTTTCCTAACACTGAACTGGGGAAAGGGACAGAAAAGAGCTGCAAAATTGGTTTGGAAGTAGGAGAAAACAACCTGCAGTGAAAAAGCTACAGAGTCAGCATGTTCGGATTATTAAAAAAGCTTTAAAGAAAGCTTGGAAAGAGTGAATAAATATCTTCCAAAGGAGCAAATACCAGATGCCAAAAGGCCTTTTATTTAGCAGAGAGAGGACTTAAGACTAGGCACATTGAAATTGGGAATAAAACAAATTATTAAGCTTGAAGACAGACTAATCAGACACAAAAAGAGTCTCCGTCAAGTCTTCACATGAAGACTGGCACCTTTCTAGAGAATTTTTTCTAGTCTTGCACAAGCTGATGGGCAAAAAGTGGCAGCAGAAGGGGAAATTCAGCAGTATTTTATATACAGATATACCTACACTATGTTTATACTCTCACATAAGCACACACACATACACACACACACACATATAAGGCAGAAGTGATGACTTATTTGGTCTTTCTGGCTTTAGACTCTATGAACTCAAGGCAGTGTTCTGTGGGGCAGTATTGAGGTGGTTGTTTATGAACTTCTTACAGAAGACTTCTTAAAATAAGAAGGGTAGAAACCAATCATAATTTTTGTTACTAAAGCTCTGTTAGATTCTAAAGCAATTATAAGAGAACTTGAATCTTGAACGTAAGTGTATAAGTGGTTTACTTTGATATGTGAGGGAAACATGGTTTCCAGTAATGCAGCAATGACAGCAATTAAACCTTGCAGTGCATAAAATGTTTGTAAATGAGATAAAGGATGTGTTTTGGTTGCAAGGGTCTTTATATGCCATTAGTGAAGTCTGCTTGAATTTTGAAAAATTTAATATAACCACTTTTTCTTGGAGGATGTATGAAATAGAATTTTTAATGAATGGATTAAAGAATGTTAAGTAGAGGAAATAACTAACCAGTGGATATAGTGTACAAATGTGCATGTAAGTCTCATATTCTGCAGACAAAAATGTTCAGAAAAATGTTTTCTAATGAAAATAAATTTCACATCTCTTCTTCATCTTGTTGCTAATACCTGTAGTTAGAATTATAAGAATTATGCAAAGTTCGGCTTTGTGAGAAGTTTTATTTGATTTATTATTTGCTATAAATAAATAAACATTTTAAAAAGTGATAAACTTCATTTCTGCAAAGTATTATTTCTCTGGCTTGGCCATGTCCAAGTTTATTAACGGAAATGAAATAAAAATGTTAAACTTATTTTGTTCTGCAGAACTACGGTGTTTCCTATGATAATTTAATCATTTTTGTGCTTTCCAAGGCTTTAGCAGTGTTAATCTTGAATAATTCTTAAGGTTTGGTGATATTATAATGTAAAAGCAAAGTTAACCAGTTTAAAAAGGTTTAATGTGAAAGCACACGGCGTCTGTTATAATAATTTAATACTTTTTATATTACCAGTTAGAGGAAGCGACCTAATTGATGAGCCGTTTTAGGTGGCTTGCCAGCTCACAGCCTGATTGTGCTTTCCCATGGTGCTGGCTGCAGCCTTGGCAGCAGCGCAGGAGATGGTGTGGCTCCATGCTCTGCTCCTGTGGGAAGCGTAACTCCCCTGGCAGTGCAGCGCTCCCAGGTAAGGGTTGGGACTGCCAAAAAGGAAAAGCCAATGATGTGACCCCCCCGCCCCAGGATCCCCAGCATAAAAAAGATGTGTGAAGATGCAGAGGGTGCCTGTCTATGTTAAAATGAGCTAACATGATGGCTGCAAGTAGCTAATGTTGTATTGAACAGTGCTGATTTGATGAGTGTGACATGAGCTATTTAATTTGCATTGAATCATTGCCTTGCAGCTGCATCCTAACTCCTAAAAACAATGGGTGTCTAATAAATCACAGGAACCAAAGTGGCAGGTAAATCTGGTGGCTACCTTAGAATTTGCAGTACACCCTAATCCTAGCAAAACATTTCTGAAGCAGGCTGAAAAATTAACGGTGAACAATTTTGAGATACATTTTATCTGTCTTTCAGTTCATAAATAGTCTATCAAAAGCTTGGAAGCTTTTTAGACTTGTGTTTTATTACCAATTATTTCCTGAATTCTTTCTCTTAGTAATTCTTGATCTGTCATATAGTAGGCAAAGATGAGATTGTAGATCCTTTGATGATCAATTCAGGAGTAATAAAAGTATATGTATTAAAGCAAAGTATACCTTTAATGATGAACAGTTCTTCCTGGTTAAATCTCTGCCCTCCTCTGAATTATGTTAATCTATTTCATATTAATTTTGGAATAACTGAACCTGCTTAATAAAAGTTAATAAAAACCGAATCTGGCATATTTATCTAGGCGTAAAGCATATGGACAAAAATCTGTGGATCACAGATTAGGGTCTAGACCTGCTACTGATGTTATCTAACTGCAAGAATGCATGAATCCCCATTTTTTTTAATGCCACTGCTTCCTCATAAGTCAGATGAGAACAGTGATGATACTGGCCTCTTTTCTCAAACACCTCGAAATTTTTAAGAGGATTTCATCCTTTGTGATTTGTCCCTGTAGCTGATGTTCCACATCATAATCTCTGGGACTGAACTACATGAACTGGATCCATTCTTTTTTGATGGCAGACCTTCATTGCTACTGTTTGTTATCATTTCTTGGAGTGGCTGAGCCCGAGTTGGAGCCTGATACAAAGCTTGTCTGTTCAAACAGATTTCTATTTTGTGAGTTTCATGGAACTGTGAAGGACTGACTTGGATAGCAAAATATACTTTCTGTACATCAGTGTTTATAGGTTTTTGGAAGGGCTTACGATCTTTTGATTATAAGTGCTCCAAGAGGGTAATGACAGCAAATTTACACTTCTGACAAAATTATTATTCAGCAAAATGGGCTTTTGGCTGAGGTTTGAGATGTCTAACTCTAAAGCAGAAAACAAGACTTGAGTACCTGGGTCCAGTTTCCTCAAAAGACATTAGAAAAGACTGCTCTTTCTGTGAGGTTGTTAAGTGTAATCAGATCAGACAATCTGGTGTGCAGTTGCTTGGGAATACTTTTACAGAGCTGTTATCTTACTGAAAAATATTTATTCATCAAAATATTCTGTAAGAAAAGACTGTTTGACAAAGTCAAAGCTAAATCAAGAGGGCTGAGAAAGTCTTCATAAGCCTTTAGCTATTTGCGAGATGTGACTTGGTGAAACTCAGCTCACTTGCAGTGGATAGTGCCCTGTGTCACAAACACAATGCCTGCAAACATTTGTTGACTCCTTGACTAGGAGCCTGAGTGTAGTTGATGAGGACCCTCTGGGCTGGGAAATTGAAAGTTATGCTCCCCTCTCTACCGGCCTGTCCTGGTTTCGGCAGGGATAGAGTTAATTTCCTTCCTAGTAGCTGGTACAGTGCTGTGTTTTGGATTTAGGATGAGAACAAAGTTGATAACACACCGATGTTTTAGTTGTTGCTA
>NW_008795405.1:4697475-4722064 GCF_000699145.1 Aptenodytes forsteri | reverse complement strand
TTGTGCTCACATTAAGAATAAACAGAAGATTTGGGTCTCCAGAGTTATCACTCTGATACCATTCACTGACATTAAATTCACTTAAATAAGAGAAAAAAACCCACAAACTTAAATTATATTAAACATTCACCACCTTAGTGCAATTTCCCTTGACCATTGTCATGTATTTTTATATAGTTCTGCTACACTTACTCTTCCGCTTTTTCATTATAAATGGTCACAGTTCAGCAATGATCTCACACTTAGCCCTTTTTACCTCTCCCCCACTACACCCCCCCCCCGGGAAAACAAGCAGCTCTTCTTTCCTATTTTCTCCTGCTATCCTATTTTAATAAATAAACCAGCAGACAAAATGTTCTTAATTGGACTGGACGTTAATATCTTTTGATGCAAATTAGCACTTCTGAATATCTCAGTGCGAGTCACTCCAGCCCAGCATCAAATTGGGCTGTGGAGACTCTTGTTGCTAAGCGGTGTTGTTGCTAGGCATTATACAGCAAGGGGTACCACGCTCAGGGCAGGCGAGATGGCTCTGTGTGTGCATGCAGGTGTGTACATGTGTATCTGTGCACTTGTGGCTGTGCACCTGGGGTATCACTATGGCTTACGACCACATGCCTGGGAGTCTCCGCACATGTCCACACCTCAGCTGCATGGCCAACTTTTGGGTCCCAGTTTACTCTCTGCTGTGCAAGAGAAACACATGATTTAAATTAGGTGAATAGTAACAACCTGGCAAGGCTGAGCAACCCTGAGCTGCGGTTGCATTTGATCACAAAAATTTTGTCCCATCTAGACTTGATGCCCCTCATCCTTTCACCAGTCCAGAGAAATCTAGTGTTAGACAGTGTCATGTGCTGATTCTAGCTGCAGTGTCTATACTTGAAAGCAAACAAAAACCCAAACAAAACCCCCAAACACCTCTCTATTACATTGCTAAAGTGCATTGTCTTTGGCTGAGCTATGAGACTTGAGACCCAGACAAAAACATCTATTAACATTCTGAAAGCACATTTGCTAACTGCAGAACTATTTAACTCAGTGCCTTGACTAAATTCTGTTTATACAAATTACATTGTTTCCCCAATCACCTCGGGTACTTCACTTGGAAGACTTCCTACTTTTCTGCATCAAACTGTCAGGTATTACTTAGCAAAACTTCACACCAAACTTGCTTTGCTTTGGAAGATGTTCAGAGTTAAAAAGTCCTCTGTTTAAACCTGTTCCTGTGAGCCCACCTGTGGGCCTTATGGCCCTGGCACCCTGGGTGCCAGGACCCTTGTTTCTTTCTTAGATCATATTTGATATGATGGAAAACTTGTGAGAATAGCTTGTGTTTTTCTAGCACCTGAAGCACGTTCAGACTGGATTTAGTCATTAACCTGAACCCCAGACTTGCCTATATCTAACATGGAGGTGCAGATGGACAGCTCATTCCAACATTCACAGGACTGTTATGTTAAACAGGTGCTGAGGTGCTGGAGTGGGGGGGTCAAGGCAGATCAGTTTATACAGCTTGCAATATGCATCATTGCCCTCTTCCTTGGACCCCTTGGCTTGCGGCAGGGATGAGGTGTTTCATTGGCTTCAGACAGGGATGAGGTGTTCTCTTTCTGCTTGTGTTTGTTGACTTATGCAAACTTAACTAAGATTCTTGAGTTATTAAGTTACTGTCAACACAAATGTCCTGATTTCTAGGTAAGAAACTCAAGCACCAAGGCAGACCCTGCAGTGATTAGCTTATGATTTAGCAGAATGCTGAAGTCTTTCTTGCTTGAGGGACAAACCCAAACTCCCAGCACTTGAATCACTGAACTGCAGACTACACAGGGGGAGATGTTTTCTATCCTTCATTTCGAAACAGAACTACTGTGGAGCAAAGAGTGCAAAAAAACCCATAGGGTTACAAACCAATTTCTTTGAGGCCACTAAAATAGCAGTGAGAGGACCCGATCTACAATTCCTGGCCTAGAGATGTCTCTTACATCACATAGTTGCTCGATAAAATGCAGAACAATCCAAGGAGTAAAGACCAGATAACAGAAAAACAGGTGAGCAACAAAAACACGTCAACAACTTCCTAAACATGGGAATCACCAGACACCTATGCATAAGTCAGGCTCCATGAGTGGCATTTTGGCATATAAAACAAGGCATTTAAAACATTAGCTTTGAAGTATGGACTGGATGAGCAGACAGTGAGGTGGACTGAAAACTGGCTGAATGGCTGGGCCCAGAGGATGGTGGTCAGTAGCACGAAGTCTAGTTGGAGGCCAGTGACTAGCAGTGAACCCTGGGGGGTCAACACTGGGTCCAGTCCTGTTCAAAGTCTTCATTAATGATGTGGATAATGGGGCAGTGTACCCTCAGCAAGTTTGCTGATGACACAAAGCTGGGAGGAGTGGCTGATGCACCAGAGGGTGGTGCTGCTGTCCAGAGGCACCTCAACAGGCTGGAGAAATGGGCTAACAGGAACCTCATGAAGCTCAACACAGAGAAGTGCAAAGTTGTGCACCTGGGGAGGATCAACCCCATGCACCAGTACATGCTGGGGGCCAACCAGCTGGAAAGCAGCTTTGCAGAAAAGGATGTGGGTTCCTGGTGGACACCAAGTTGAACATCAGCCAGCAATGTGCCCTTGCTGCAAAGAAGGCTAATGGTATCCTGGGCTGCATTAGCAGGAGTGTTGCCTGCAGGCTGAGGGCAGTGATCCTTCTTCCCCTCTGCTCAGCACTGGTAAAGCCACACCTGGTGCATTGGGTACAGCTCTAGGCTCCCCAGACATGAACATACTGGAGACAGTCCAGCAAAGGGCCACGAAGATGATGAAGGGACTGGAACATCTCTCCTATGAGGAAAGGCTGAGAGAGCTGGTACTGTTCAGCCTGAAGAAGAGAAGGCTCAGGGGGATCTTATCAATGTACATAAATACCTGAATGGAGGGTGTAAAGAAGGTGGAGCCAGGCTATTTTCAGTGACAGGACAGGACAGGACAAAACAGTGGCAGTTCATCTGAATTCAGACCATACTTATCAGACTGGGCTCTGTAAGGTGTTTAGTTGTGGGAGATCCTACTCTATGCACGTCAGGCTCAGGAAGAGCATATAGATATCACGACACTGAGGCCAGCCAAGATTGCAGAACCTCAGCTCTGTTGTAAAGGGGAATTTAACTGTTGACAGCAAGAGGCTGGCTTGGATTTATTTTTTTTTTTCCCATCCTCTTGGTTAGAGGCACCTATTTTATACACCAGACAACTTAAAGAAAATCTGTGCTAAACAACCTCAAAAGTTTCATACCTCTAAGGGCACAGTTGACATTCCTGCAGAAGAGTATGCTCTAGGCTAAGACCCCCAGATTTCCTTCCCTCCCAACTCTCAGCTACTTTAACCATGAGATGATTCAGCCTCTAACCCATTTGTCACTATCTGTTCCTGCCTAAACAACCCTATAGCAAAAGTTTTGTGTTAATCGCTGGCAGCAAGTGTTGAGATCTGAATGCTGACAATGCTTTTAAGGGTAGCCCAGCTACACAGGTATATCAAGATGTCTTTGGAGATTTATCTTGGATATGGAAAATAGGATAGGCTGGGAATCTGGGTTGACCCATTTAGGGAATGGAAAAGAATTTGTGATTGAGAGATGTACATACAGGGATATAAGTGTAGTTCTGTATTTTAATGCGAATGAGTAAACAGTCAGCACTATAATAATCTCTAAAGCATTTGATCCCAATAAACCATCTTAATCCTTAGGGCTCTTCTGGCAGTGAGAGATAACTGCACGGAAGCAGAAATGTTCTTAGCATAAAACTCATATATCTATGTTTACTGTGCTTGTTAGACAGTTTCAGACTCTTCTCCCCTCCCGCCCGACACTGATGGGCACTTCATCTGTACAATCTGCCAGCTCCCTACTTCACTAATAAGAGCCTTTTAATTTGGATTTTTATTGTTGCCAGCAAGGGCCGAGACAAAAGGAAAATCAAACCATACAGAAATGCTTGGGACTGATGCTTCCCTAGTGGCATGCCCTCTGCTTCAACGATGTTTCACTACAGATAAGACTGGTTTTTTTTTGGTAGCCATACGTGTGGTCCTGTGCTTTGTGGGAGGATGCATTTCCACATCTCTGCAGTTAAAAAGCCTCTGAGCTGAATGCTGTTGTGGCTATTGTCTCCTGGTTGCTGCATTGTCTTCATTGTTGTCTGCATTGCAGACAAAGGGCTACGGCTCAGAAATGCAGAGGCAGTGAATACCTAGGCAGTGAAGTGCTAAAAATTATTTAATTTGTTGTCGTGAATAAAGACTGAATGATGCTTATGAATGGGTGAGAGCAAGAGCACATCCTACCTCCAAAAAATGGGTAGTGCTGCTGCAGGTTATGTCACCACATCATGTGCATCATGCACAATAGCATCCTGGCCTGTATCAGAAATAGTGTGGCCAGCAGGAGTAAGGAAGTGATCATCCCCCTGTACTCAGCACTGGTGAGGCCACACCTCAAATACCGTGTTCAGTTTTGGGCCCCTCACTACAAGAAAGACATTGAGGTGCTGGAGCGTGTCCAGAGAAGGGCAACGAGGCTGGTGAGGGGTCTGGAGAACAAGTCTTCTGAGGAGCGGCTGAGGGAACTGGGGTTGTTTAGCCTGGAGAAAAGGAGGCTGAGGGGGACCTTATCGCGCTCTACAACTACCTGAAAGGAGGTTGTAGCAAGGTGGGTGTCAGTCTCTTCTCCCAAGTAACAAGTGATAGGACAAGAGGAGACGGCCTCAAGTTGCACCAGGGGAGGTTTAGATTGGATATTAGGAAAAACTTCTTCACCGAAAGGTTTGTCAAGCATTGGAACAGGCTGCCCAGGGAAGTGGGGGAGTCACCATCCCTGGAGGGATTTAAAAGACGGGTAGACGTGGTGCTTAGGGATGTGGTTTAGTGGTGGTCTTGGTAGTGCTAGGTTAGCGGTTGGACTTGATGATCTTAAAGGTCTTTTCCAACCTAAATGATTCTATGATTCTGTGATTCTGTGTTCGCACCTCTCAGCCAAAGATTTCAGTTAAAGCAGACCATTGCTGAACTGCAGCCCGCCTGCTATTCAAGGCACAGGGCTGTGATTTTTCTTTTTTTTTTTTTTAAATAATCTTCAAGCCAGCACGTGCTCCTCTACTATTGGAGTCCTGGCACCTAAAGACACTTCAGCCCTGTCTGGTATCTCCTGAGGATACAGGCCTTGTAGTATCTGCTGCTGCTGGTCTAGTGCTAGTGCTCTTCTGGCCTAAACTGTGAGGCAGAAATGAAACTGGAACTATTATTTATAGCTTAGAAATCTCCTGAATAAAGATGAAAATTGTTCCATAATTTTTTTCATTGATCAGTTAGTTTGCAAAATCTTTCTTGGTTAGGTGGGTGAATGGCCATTAGGTACCAGGCTTTGACTCAGCTCAAGGTTGTTTGCTATGTAAGTTGAAGCCAACCTTTCTTCCCCCACAAATGACAATATTGCTTGGGTTAAGACTCTTTAGCACAGATGTTGCCATATAATGACATTAAAATAATACACATTAATTTGTGTTGTAGAATCTAGTTATGCATTTGTGTTTTGAGCGCTTCAAGGCCTGGACCTGGGATTTGAGTTCCCCTCACAGTTATGCAAATGGCAGTACTGAACATGACAGCAAAAGCATTAAGCTAGCTGGGAACTGCTCTGAGTGGGGCAAAACAACCATTTTGCATCTGTGTTTCACATTTAGGCATAGATTTAAATTGCTTTTTGAAACAAGCATCTCTAGTTCTGCTTCATATTGTTTGATAAGGACTTGCAGGAATTTTAGCTGAGACAGAGCTATGAGATATAATTGCACAGGTGGCACTGTATCAAATGGCCCTTAGCATATGGGATACATTATGTCATGCTATTGGTTGGGAAGCTGTGGAGGAACGTACAGATCCTTTAACTTATGTGAAGAAATCCAGGCATGGGACTGCAGTTGGTTTGACAATTGCACATACTTTTCCTTTACATCTTTTGGTGGTGAGTTTGTTCTGAAATCATTGCACTGCTGAGATTCATTAAAGTGCCGCTCCAATGCTCTCTGAAATCAGTGGCAAAGCATTTCTTGACTTCAGTGGTAAGTGCTCCAGCTGCAATATATCTAAGTGCTAAACAGTAAGGTATTACGTCTGGTGTATTCACCCTGTATGTGTATGTTAAGTGCAACAGCCCAGTATGTGAATGTTAAATGCAACAGTCCAGTTGATGGACTGGGCTTACATTTACCCGGATATACTGGATATACAGTTTATTTTACTCCATTGTTCCAAGAAAATGGGTCAAGGAGAAAGCAATAATATGAAGTGCAATCAGCTATGAAAAATAAGAATTTTAAATCGATTTATCGGTCCCTTTCTGTAGAAGAAATCTTGACATTATGGTCACTGAAAATGAGTCCTGTTTTTGAGGGCCTAGAAATCTCAGGAGAACTGAGCAGCTTAGGCTTTTGAGAGTTTACTATACACTCAATCCTTGTCTTAGCAAGGCTTTGAGGGAGTAGAAACAGCGCTCCAAAAACTTCCCTTGTTACCAAGTAAGCCTTTGCAATGCATGCCATCATTATTTTTCTTTACAATCATAATGTGGCTAATATTTTAAAAAATTAGTGACCACCATGAGGTAAAGGAAAAAAAAAGTCCAAAGTGTTTTAAAAGCAAAACTTGCAGAGATTTATGGAATGTGAGCACTCCCTGTAAAAGGGAAGTGTTGCCATCAGCTTCAAAGGAAGTCATAGTAGGTTCTGAATGTTTGTAATAGTTACAACCCAATTTATCCAGATAACAAGAAGATCTTTGTTAGCTAAAATCTTGGCAACACTATGCACTTCAGTGCAGACTGTGAAAGATAACAATCAACTTCAACTCCCACTGACCCAAGAGTCGAAGGGCTGTAGTATGGCATTCAGTCTTACTTCCTATAATTGGATGTAATAAAATTGTGTTGTCATTGATGTTATCATAATTGGTATAAAAAGTTGTTTATAGTAAAATATTACAGATGCAGGCAGTGATTTTCTGCAGGAGTTCGCAGACGGTAAAGCTAGAGTCTGGCAGACTAGAAGTTGCTTTGGGTGTTCAAATGCATGCATGCATGTGCCTATGTCTTTACTTATACTATGTATAAAACCGGGACATTTTAAATAAACAGTTGATAACCTAATACTTTCCATTTTAAAACAGTTCTTTCTTAGTTTAAAAGGGTTTTACTCTCTTTTTAGAAGCTCCTGTATTTCCACCATTTGCTCTAAGTTTTTGAAATCTGACAGCCAGCTCTTGATTTGGAGAGGCTAAAGTTAACGTGAGGACTGGATGTATTCTACCTCTGGCAGCACCACAGTGTACTTCTTTGGAAGCATGAGTAAAGACTGGGGGAGTCCGGAAGCTTTGAAGGCTAATCTTGTTACAACCATGGATTTTCTATATATCCACAGGCAAGCATCTTTGTTTTAGTTTCCATCCTTGCACAGGAGAGATACCAGTATCAGCTCACAAGGGAACTATGGATGTAAATTAATGTTTGTGACTCAGGGAACAGGCAGAAATGAATAATCATCAAACATATGATGCAGAAGAAGTGGTAGAGATCAAATACTTAGAGAGTTCAAACAGACCTACTGAAAGTGTCCTGCTCCTTATGTCTGGGTGAGGTTGGGATTCTGGGGGAGAAAACAGTGGTGCAAGTAAACTGTAGTTCATAATGCATGTGGAGAAAAGGGCTTGATTCAAGTTACATAAACACTCTTAGCCCTAGCACAGCTCAGCTCGTGCATTCTTGGCTTTGGAAATCAAATCCCTGTTCTTCACCTGCTGCTTTACGGGGTGCATGGCTGTGTGCTGCATGCAGGCTCTGTCTCTCCCTCTTCATTTACTCTTACAAATAGCCCTTGGAAACTGTTCCTCAGAAGGGGGTTTCTCATCACCCTGTGAATGATCCTTCCATTTACCTCTTTCCCCACTCTACTAAAGACTTGCTGTTACCACCACTTGGTAGTACCAACTGTAAATTACTGGCCAAGCGATAAAACTGAGAACTATGAAGAACTATCTGAACCAAGGAAGTCATTCAGACACCATTACTGATGGTTTTCAGAGACTTCACTTTTCCCATTTGCATTTTTGTTTCCATGGTGTGATTCAGTCCTGTTTTGTGGTCCAGTGTTTTAACACTTTATGTAACTACTTTTGAAATCCAAATGCTCTCTGAGTGAATTTTTTCATAGTGTTCCAAAGGATTTGGCAACGTTACCAAATATATCTATATTTTTTGAAAAATCTTTTCCAGTGAGTTTGATTTTCCATGTGCGCCAGCCAAAGCTGTTAGGCATAGTGCCCAGCTTATGAGCCATTGAGGAAAAGCATGCCTAAGGTTTTCCCAGCTGCTTGCTCAGGATTTTGCTGACTCCATGTGGACATCGCCCCTTGGTTGTCTTCTGTGAACAGGTGGACAAAAGAGATGCATGGAGTGGTAGATGAAAACTCTTGCTGAGTGGCTTTAAGTTGTGCTTGGTGGCAGGAGTACAGGTTTGTGCTTCTCTTGGCTTTGTACAAGGTATGGAACTATATGCAATTTTTTTTTTTTTGTCTGCTTCAGTTGAATTTAAGGAAACAACATGCTCATGCAGCTCCATCCTAGGATGTTGAAATGGACTTCTCTCCAGGTAATTTACAGCAGACCTGAGCTATCTCTCATTTTGAACCCCACTCTGAAAGCAGGTGAGTTCTGTAAATCTCATGTAAGGGAGAGAGAGTGGAACCTTGTCCGCCACTTGCCTACACTATTTGGTACTGCAAAAGCCCAAGCAATTAACACTAGCTAATTAACTTTATCTGACTACTACACTGAAATGGCCTCAATTTTTAAAAGTATTTATGTAGCTGCTTTCCCCTGTTTTCAGTAAGAATTAGCCACCTTAATACCTTTAACAATTAAGCCCTTTTTCAGCTATATGCAGTCCAACATAATCTATTGCATGTGTGTGCTCTGTTCCTCTCTCATGCAATCCATGTGCCCAAATTATAAATATTGAATCCCTGCAGGCCAACCATTTACTGAAAATTTACCTTGAATGGCACCATATTTGCTGGTCTGTGAAAGACAACCTGAACAGACTCTCCAGAGAAAGGAGGTTATCGGAAACATTTGAGGACAGACAGGAGATACTGCACTGTGCAACGTGTATGGTCTGAAAAGAAACCAGAGTGCGATAGCTTGCTATAGGTAAGGCACTGTTTTACCAAACTGAATAAGAGGTTCTAATTTTGTTTCTTAAATAACCCAACAAATGTAAGAATCAGTCAAGACCTCGCACCCCAACCTCCTGCATCTATCACGACACCCCTGGTTGCAATACTTCATTACTACCTTGGCAAACGTGTTCTCAGAACCCAGCCAGGGTCCCATCCAGGGAGCTGAACAGCAGCCAATAGTCTTTCTTCTTGTGCTAGTGTCCCTGCTCACCCAAGAATATCCTGTGATGCTGACAGCTGGAAGGCAAGTCTTGTTGCCTCTCCATCTCTTTGTCACCGCTTGCATGTTGGGAAGGAAAGGCAGTGATTTGTTCTACCATATGAGAAACATCTTCTACGGAGCCAGTGCCAACCTTGGCAGCTAGGGACAATGTATGATAAAATGGGAACAGCTGCATGTAACTGTACATGCTCATAGGGCACTTGACAGGACTTTGTGATCTTGCATGCCCCTTCCAGACTGATAGCTTTAAAAACTGCATCTCCATAAAAGTAACATGCTTAGCTTTGGCTTTAAGTGTCAAGTCACATCCATTAATTACAATTCATGTGTCTTTGCCTTCCTTGGGAGTCATCACCACCTTATGACTGAGGAGACTTCCACTATGGAATTGAGGGGGAGGGATATTTTTTAATCATTATCTCAAAACTGTCTGATCAATATTTTCTCACTTCTTGGGGAAGAAAAGCAGCCAGGCACGGAAACTGCAGAGAAGACCAGCACCTCTGCCCTCCCTCCCAGCCCAGAGGCACGGACAGAAATATCTGGAAAAGGAACCAGCATCAAAGCTGCTCCTCACTAGTCCTTTCCTGCAACACTAGGACTGGGAAGGCTAGAGCTCATCAGTGCTCAGATCTTCATGGCTTGGCTTAGCACTTGTAAAGGACCTCTGCAACTGTGCAATAAGCAGAGATGTGCTGAACAGTTTTGGGAAGAGTAGAACCAGGCATCTAAGACAGGGATCTTCAAAAAGTGATACAGTAAGTGGGATGTTGCTTACCAGTAGAAAATGCTGAGAAGAGGAGCAACTGCCAAGCCCTGGACCTTGAAAAGAGCTATATCCCTAGCTCAGTGATGGTGGTAAGGCAATTGTGTCTGCTCCAGATTTTGCAGATACTGGAGTGAGTCCAGCAAAGGGCCATGAAGATGAGTAAGGGATTGGAGCATCTGTTGTACAAGGAGAGGCTGAGAGAGCTGGGACTACTCAGCCTGAAGAAGAGAAGGCTTATGGGGAATCTTATCAATATGTATAAACACCTGAAAGGAGGTTGTAAAGAAGAGGGAGCCAGGCTCTTCCCAGTGGTACTCATGAAAAAGTGTAAGAGGAAACGGGCATAAATTAAGAAATGTTACATTTCATCTAACCACAACAAAAATTGTTTACAATGAGGGTGGTCACACTAGAACAGGTTGCCCAGAGAGGCTGTGGAGTTTACATGTGGAGATATTCAAAACCTGACTGGACACAGTCCTGGGCAACTCGCTGTAGCTGACCCTGCTTTGGGGAGGTAGTGCTTGGGCTAGATGATCTCCAGCGGTCCCTTTAACCTCAACAATTCTATGATTTGGTCATCAGCCAAAGACACACAATAATCCCAAGCCTTTTAGGCAACAATGAAATCTCCTTTATGACACTTTCATTTAGCCTAAGCAATAAAATGGTCATTAGGTGACAGAGAAAATGAAAAAAAGAGTGACTATAGCCAGAGGGTTAGGGTAAATCAGGTTGAAATTTCTTGCTTCACATAATATTTCATAATGATATGAAGTATAACAGGTTTTGAGAAAAGCACTGAGAAAAAAAATAAAATGCTTTTCTCAGAACACCAACTGCTTGGTGACAAGGAAATTTTCTGCAATATTAGAAGAGGCAATTAAGTTCTGACCTCCACGTGCCAGCTGACCGCTCCAGTACTGGGAATATTAGGTACCAGTCATCAATCAGGAATTTCATGATTTTGGGAGGGAAATGAGAGTGGAGTTTAGACCAGAATCTGTGGGTTTGAGACTTGTGAGGATCTGTAAGGTGTCAGAACATGATTCACAAAAGAAGTGAAAACAGTAAAATTATAAAAACCTCACATGTACATACCCATACATATTCTCACCCATGTGAGCAAAAACAATGTAGAAAATCACAGGGAATACCTGAAGAATCAGTTTATCCTCAGTCTAATTTGGTTGTAAATGAAACCTGTGGAAAACACTGCTCAAAAGAGCTGTGGATTCTGCCTAAGGAAAAAAAAAAAAAAAGAAAAAAAAAAGGTTAAGTCATCCTTGGTTGAAAAATGAAAGGGTTGTGAAACACTTGTTTGGCTGACCTCCAGATGCCTCTAAAAAGTCAAATCTTGCAGGTAGCTTGGGAAGATCTAATTTGATAAAAACGACACTGTGAACTGAAGTTCTGCACAACTTGCTAAAGAAAGACAGAATATTGGCAATTTTGCATGATGGCCAGAATCATAACAGACTATAATGCCCAGTAGGACAACAAGGGGCAGGCAGCAGCTGTGATGGGGGTTTTGGGAGCCTCAGAGCCTACCTGGAAGGAAGTGAACAATCAGACCATCTACTTTAGGTACCTAAGTCTGACCCATAGCACCCAAAGTAAGTAAACTGTGTTCCTTAGGTAGTGCGTGGAAAGTCACAGATAAATTCAGAGGGCCTAAGTTAGATCCTCATATAAAATGATGTGAACACTTTTCTGTATCAAATTGGCTAGCCAAATCCCCCAAAGGATTCAGCTGCTGCAGCACATTAAACGTAGACTCCTGGCCACAGAAGAGGAATCCAGAATCCCATAAACGTCATGGGAATAGCTACACACTTCAAAGTGAGACTGAAAACAGGCAGCACATTAGAAAGGGCATACTAAGTCAATGTCCTAGGTATGCTTTTATCTGAGGTCACTGAAACCCATATTCCAGAGAACTACTCTTTACTGCACTGAGGTGGTGGTGGGGGACAAGGGGTTGGGAGTGGTGTGAGGTAGACCCCACACTCAAGTTGAATTTATGTCCCTGCAAAGGAAAGAATTAATCATAGAATCATAGAATAGTTTGGGTTGGAAGGGACCTTTAAAGGTCGTCTAGTCCAAGATTAACGAAAGAATGCAAACATGAACATGATTCTGTAATCTGGTGGCTAGACACTCCCGTGGGATGGGAGATACCTGCTTCACAGACTACTTTTCACCTTTAAAGGTCTGGAATTTCCCTGAAGTCTTTTGGAAATAAAAACCCAGCAACATCCAGGGCTTTGGGAAGAACATTTTATTGCTAAGCATATCTTTAAACAAAATGCAAATAAGAAAAGAAAAAGAATCAAAAAGGAAGAAGAAAAAGAAAGGGGAAAAAAGCAATAACATCACGATAACTCAAATAAAAATTCTTAAGATTGTCCATAAAGCAACAGGGATATGGTAGAAGCCCACATACAGAAATGCACATGTTCCCAAAAACTGTCCAATAGAAACTTACACAAAAAAAGGAAAGTGTAAATCTTTTTCCCATAACTTAAAAAAGGAAAGCAAAAAGGAAAGGAAGAAAGAAAGCAGGAAATCATTTCACAAGACTCCAAGACTCCAAGAACAGCAATCTTTTACAGACATCAAGATATAATCAACTTTATATAGCTTCGGCCAGTTAAATCATCTAAAATCGTGCTTTCATACCTTTTTAAAACCTGTCTTTTTTTTTCTTTTTAGTATAAAAAATAAAAAAGGAAAAAAAAGCTCAACCTCGCACACACGCACACGCACCACACACACGCACACATACACGCACTGAAAATATTTGTTAACATGAAAGCGTCTTCTCTAAATGTTTGAGAAGGCTGTTTTTTTGAATTTAAGTTCCCATGTGCGTGTGTGTATTTGATGATACTTCTTCAAAGTCAAATATTCATGCGACTTATAAACACCAGCAAGAGTAGATTTCTAAACCTAAACAGCTGATTAGTTTTCATCCGTATACAGAAAAAGTGTACATTTCTGATATTCCAGAGTTCTCAATCCATCTTGTTTTTTGTTGTTTTCCTCTCTGTCTCTCTCTCCCTCATTTGCTTTTTTGGACATGATAGGCATGGCCATCAAACCACCTGGCTATTGTTCTGTACAGTAAGAGAATCCTTTTCACAATAACTGGGAAAATGTAGAAAACAAACACCCAAATTAAATAAGTTAAATAAAAACAAAAGACGTTCCCAATTTAACCATAAAACAGTATATATGCCATCAGGGTATCCATATAGAAATTATACTAGCAAAAAAAAAAAAGTAGTAAAATATGTAAACAAAATTTCAGATTTTTTTTTTTGACACAGGTAACTGTGACAAAGCTAAAACACACACTCTTTTCACATTTTAAGGTTTGCTTTTGTTGTCTGTTTCATTTTACTTTGTTCTTCAAGAACATTCTCATTCCACATTAAGATCATAACAGAACTTCTGTTCCAGTTGTCCCGTCAAACATACCATGATAAATATATCTGTGTGTATATATATATATTATATTATTAAATGCCTTTTTCTTTATTATTCTTTGTGTGTCACAGCAGCTTTATTTATTTTCTTTTATATAAAAGAGAAGGAAAAGGGAGAATAGGGCAAATGGAAAGACAGAGATGATCTGAAATGTCAAGTTACAAAATTAAAATATTACATATGAAAAACAGTTTTATGTCAAAAAAACTATGTATTTTGCATTCTTTTACAAGTGTTTAGCTTTTCTGACATTTATGGGTCTTGTCACAAGTTGAACTCCAGTGGTGTCTTTCTGATCTCTTTATTAAACTGATTTATTATTGGTTTTTGCATGCATTGCAATCAGTCGCAGAACCAGAACCCAGAAGGCTCCTTTATTTTTGCATGGTATATTCAGCTCAGAATGGTTAACCATTTTTTAAGCATTCTTTTCTGAATCTTCACATCCCTTTAACCACAGTTTGGCTGTGCTAATGCATACTAAGGGATATTCTCAAATAAAGCCAATGACTGATCAGAACAGACCCAAACCCATCTATTCTTCAGTTCAATTGCAAATACTGGAGCCAGATCCAAGGGATCCAGCTTTTCATGACGATTTTCTTCAGCACCACCCATCAGACACTTTCACTGCGTTGTTAGCAAACAACTTAACTGCAAGACAACGGATTCTAGAGACAACACAACCAGATATGCAGAGTAAACAACATGGGTAGCTTTTGAGTTCATATATGGCAATAGTCTCTCTTTATTTATTATGGGTTTGGTTTTTTTTTTCTGAGATTTCTTCTCAACTCATGTCCTGGTTCACCCCCCACACCATTCCTCTTCACCCTTCCCTCCCACACCCAAAAGTAACCAAAAAAACCCAAACAAAAAACAACCCAAGAAACAAAACAAAACCAAACCAAAAAACCAACAATCTCCAAAATCATTTATTCCCCTCCTCCAATCTCAAAAAATTATATGTATGCTGGACACGGCCAGATCAGTTTGTTCAATATTTTTTTGTTGTTTAATAATGTTTGCATTTTTTTCTTTTTCCTTCCTTTTTTTTTTTATATAAGTAAACTGAAAAATTATCGATACAGTCAGGGATCACGAACATTGTTAAAGACTCACTTGGAGATACGAAACAAGTAAGCCATGAAGTCTTCTACCTTTGCAGAAAGTTCAGCGGAGGAGGAGATTTGGAGACGTCCAAGTTCACTAACAGGGCAGAGCTGTGCGCGCCATCTCCAGAACGCTAAGTGTGCTTTATAATACATTAGGGCAGAGTTTGCTGACTCCAAGCGATGACTGAGACACTAACAGTCACTGCTGAATTTTTTTTTTTCCCAATACTTTTTCCCACAAACGATATCTCCCAATCTCGTTCACTGCAATGGTTCTGATATTTCAGTTAAATCGCATTAAGTATTTATATATTTATATATAAATAAGTATTCTTTTTTACACATAATACTCTTTGTCCTTGTTTTTCTGTTTCTTGTGGCCGCTCTTTGAGCTCTGCTGCTTCTCCTTCACGAGCGTGCCGTTGCTCTGGGCTGAGTTGCTGATGTAGTTCCGCGTCTCGTCCACCTGATAGGACCCCTCGTCCCTGTTCCTGTACTTGTACATGGCGTACAGGAGGATGAGGATGCAGAGGGCAGCAGCAGCCACAATGCCGACGACCATCCCCGTTGTGCTGCTCGACTCGCGGACCACCTCTGAGGCCCCCGGAACCCGTCTGATTCCCGGCTCCGTGGGGTTTGCTGTGGGCACATTACGGAACATGGGGGAAGTGATTAGCGGGCTCTTCAGCTTTGTGCTGTCTAGCTCATAGGCAGTGGGCAACGGAAGCAAGACTATGTCAGGCTGGGGTTTGAGCTCACGGTTATTCATTTTGCCGGCTGGCAATTTGGGCACCATCCCAGTCGAGGACGAAGCTGTGGAGCGGATCAGCTCAGGGGACAAAGACGTGGTAGTAGTCCTACCAGTTTCGGAGACTTTGTTAGGTCTAAAGTCCTTGGATTCCCACTTGGGTGCGTGTGCTTTGTAGCCACCTTCGAAGATTGAAGTGGAAAGACTCTTATCTGTTACCAAGGAGAAGGTGGTGTAAAAATCTTCATCATCAGTAGGGGGTAGGTTAGAGTCAAAGGTTTCCCCTGAGCCATACCCAGATATCACCAAGCCATCATCATCACAACCATCGCTGCCTTGGTCCGACAAGCAAGGTAACCCCGCCTCAGAGGTCATGGACAGGGAATCTTTGGTGGTCTCAATAATGGTGAGGAGGGGGCGAAAGGTAGGGGGAAGTGTAATGAAAGGTGCACGAGTAGCAATAGGAGGGATATCTAAAGGGTCTTCTACAAGTAGAGGGATAACTAATTCACCTCCTGGGATGGAAAAGAGAAAAAAAAGAAGATTAGTACATTTTAATGACACAACGCACCATTTTCAATTCACTTAACTCAAGGGCAAGAGAAGATTTGGGCATTATGAAAAAGTGTCAGGGATCGGGTTTCTCACCCTAACTACACTACCACCATACTTTCCTGAGGGTGCCTTTCATTCTTCCCTCCCACCCTGCTTTGACGTTGGTAAACTGCATGTTCCATTTCCTCCCTCTTTTAGCCTATGCTAGGTACATACAGTGAAATACTCTGAATTTTTTGGGACCCAAAGTTTTTGATTCTTGAAGATACTCTCAAGTGACTCTGTGGACATTAATTTTTGGTAGGGATCTTTCTTAAGCATTTGGTTACAAGGCTGTCCAAATGAATTATTTTAGACTTCCATAGAGCAATGTTCTCCTACATGGATTTCACCACTCATCTTGCCAGTTTTTCCTCCTCTGATTCTTTTCATTTAAACTAATATTGGTATTTTGTCTTTGCCATTCAAGTCTGCTCACCTTCTGTAGCAGTTTATAAGGCCTTTCCCATTCATCCATTTCTTCTTGATTGTTGCCTGGTTTTTAAATTGTGGGAAAGTTCATGAAAGTGAGGGATGGAATAAGAACCAAGTACTTACTGGGGTCCGCGAAGGTAGAGACCTCTACTCAACACTTGTTCATTTCTTTTTAATCTTTCTTTACCATTCTGTTCGACACTAGGGATGACCCTTTCCTTGCATCTTTTGGGGCTACTAATGCCATACTATCTTCATCTTCTGTTCTTCTTGATATTCTTTTACTATAATTTGATTAAAAATTAAGATAGACTTTATTGTGATTGATGATATAACTGAATAAGGACACTTGAGCCCAGCAGTGTACTGCAGAAGTTGTCTTCACACCTACTGTTACCTCTTGATACGCAGATAGCTGTGATCAGTGCTGCTTTTTCCTAACGTGATGGCTACCTGCCTACAGAGGAGTAAAAATGAGGTGGACTTATGGTCTACTCCTGAAGTAGAACAATGCTGTAACATTTGTACCTTACCACAGTATAAGCTGCAACTGAAACAAGAAAATCAGTGCATCATTTCTAAGATTTGGTTTCTGAGCAGCAATATTGCTACTCTTAGGGTAGTAGTCCTGTTTTGTCTACATATTGTAATATGACTGTACTTCTACTTTTGAGGGTAATTAACACTCCACTGTTTTATTCTGATGTGGAGGCATAATTAATTTATCTAATTTAGATAGTTCATTTAAGTTCATATGAATATTCACATTTAATATTCATATTCATATTCATTTAGTTCAGATTACATAGTCTTCTGCTGACATACAGGTCGCTGACACTTTTTTAGGGTGAGCCATATTGCTTTTGAAAGTTTGTGTATAAATTCTCTCTTGGGTAATTTTTCTTTAGCTAGCCACTTAAGTTAGCTGCTTTAAATATAAACTGAAGAGTTCATCTGACACCATGAGTAGTCATCCAGATTTGTTGGAAGGAGTGCAACTCAGTAAGAAGTATTTCTAATGCATGGGAAATTTTGATTTATACTCACCATTGCTTAAGGAAAGATATGCAATAGGAATTTTAGCTTCTAAATAAATAATTCTGGCTTTTACTTATGTATTAATAACTGCTAATGAACAGTTTGGCATTGTTACAATGCTCAACAGCATCAGGGTCAAAATTCTGCTCTCTCCTATCTACACTATATATTACATGCACTTGTTTCCTATTGAATACTGCCAGTAACGTCCATGGGAGTTCTATAAATAAGATAGTCTAAAATCATAATCCCTTCTAAATATATTTGGAGAGAAATAAATTTGAACAAATTACATATTGAAGATAGCAATATACTGAAAAAAAGTACTTAACAGTCTGATTAAATCTGGATAGCTGAACTAGCAATACGGCTTATTCTTATCCTTAATGAGAAACTAAGTGGTGACACAGTTTAATCAATTGAAATAGTCAGATTTATCTCAGAGATATCAGGGTACAAATTAGGCCAAAATAAGAAATGTGGTACTTTGCATACTTTCATGCAGAGTTAGTTTTAAGCTAAGATACAAAGTGCCAATTTGAATATGTTGTTTAGTTTTCTGAGCTTCCCCAGCATGTTCATACCACTTTTGTTGCTGGATAGAAGACAAAGGAGTAAGTATCATATGTGTAAAATAATGCCAATCTCTTCAAACTACATATCTTCAAAAAACTATGTAAAAAGCAGAAAGTGTAGTCTGCCAAATGGCTACACAGCATTTTGTGCTCATGCATCTGAGCTGTTTTCTGTGCAATGTAAAAACTAGAGCACGTAATATGATTTATATATGTCCAGAAGCCCTATCCGTGGCTAGAGTAGGGCATCTATAATCTATGCAAACAGGCGGTCTCAGGATGAACTTGGGAGTATGCCTCAGAGGGAAAGATCATCTGTGAGTCCAGTAAAAAATGAATAAAAATAATAGCATTTCAGTGCGCATTACATCAAATTGCGTGAGTGGGGAATTTAAGCTCCAGAAAGTCACAGGTAGGTAGTGTCCTTTTAAATGATTTTTTTAAGATCAGTTTTTTGCTGTTAAAAAGTAGTATTCATCTGTGATTTTCATTCACCATCTGTAACACCCAATTGGAAAAAAATCAGTTTGGCAGCTTTTAATTGCTCATCTAGAGCTTTGAAGTGCCTTTGCTCTTAAAATCTATTATACTGGCACACAGCATCAGTATGCAGTTGATCTGCCACTCACTGGGGCAATATTTTGGGCAGTTTTCTTCCAAAGAAAAATTCTTTTGGCCCTATTAACAATTCATTTTCTTGAAGGAATCAGAAATATCTTACATTTAATATGAAGACCTTTCTTTTGCCCCAGTAACCCTTGCCTTTAAAACCTGGTCATAGTCCTACAGTTTTTGTTGCTGTCGAGGACTTGAGCCAATGATCAAGACTACTGCAACTATAAAAACGATCACGGTCTTCCTGAAATATTAAGAAAAGTTGATAGAATTGCTATGGTAAGTGCGGTTTCACAAAAGTGATGGAAAGCAGATCAAAGCTTTTTGATTCCAGCAAGTCTGTTGGATGGAGGACAATAGGACAGAATCAGGAATGAGTTTTACAAAGTTTTACTCTCACGATGTATGTGAGCAGAGAAATAACTTTCATACCAGGAAGACTGGATTAACTTTTATTTCCCATACAATTATTTAATCTCATCTCCAGTTTTATTCCAAATTGTCCAATGATCCATATTATGATTACCTGTATACTAAAGAAATAAAGAGACTGTTAAAGGTCCTTCATTAGGAATCACTTCCCCATCAAGGAGTTCATTTGTTACATTTACTTAAGACAACATACTTTTGGGGAGTATCAGGGAGATGGCTGTAAGGTTGGTAACGATACTTTGCAGTTATTTTTCTTTCTGTCTGTAATGGAAGAAACTGAGACTGAAAAAAAGCCCTGTGGGAGAAAGTAACTCAGAAAAAGCAGTCTAGGTATCAAATCTGGCTTCTGTTTTATTGGTATGTTAGGCATCTATGCGAAACTCACAGCAAGCTAGAAGTTGTAGGTCTAATAGGATGAAAGCACAATGAATACTTCTTGGGGGATGTGATTTATAGAGAAGTTAAAACATCCTTTAAAATGGCATGATAAAAATGCCACTCAGTCTAAAAGAAATGTGTATTTAAGGATAACAGAATGTAAATTCTGAAAAGCTCCCAGGAAAGTGTTAAAACGTGATCGCCAATATCTATGGAGGGGAGCAAGTGCAAACTTTCATAGCATACCTGCAAACAACTCTGTTACTGGTACTACATTTCTACTCGTAAGAGACACAAGGGGGAGTCTGATGACAGGCAGATGATAAGTGTGCATGTAGGGGGAACCATCTTTCACAAAATGACAGCTGATGCAGCAGGAAGCTGCCTAGAGCTGGTGGTCCTTTGGTGGAGAAGTGGTGCGTCTTGCCCAGGGCCCCAAGTTTGTTTAAAGGTAAGCACTGAAAGATTTAAAAGACAAAGTGCCACTCGATTGCCAAGATAATATTTTACATGGGATTTGGATCTTGAAAGGTTTCCTGTGGAAGGCTAGTGCTTTAAAGATTTGGATCTCTAGAAAAAGTTAAAGAGGAGCCCCTGAAAAACCTCCCATCACAATTTGGAAGGGTAATACATTTGAGACTGGTTTTATGCTTGTATTTTCCTGTCTGAAGTTTTTATTTTCTCACAGTGTCTACCATTTTTTCAATTGCAAAATTAACGCTTTGCAGCCTTAAATAAAACTTACAGTTTTAATTTCCAAATTGTTCTGTGCTTAAAAAAAATGGCAAGGCTGCCACCCAGTTTGGGCCATGTCTTCAAAACAAATATTCATATGAGATTTAGATTCTGTTTGTGGATCATATGGGCTGTTTCCTGGTAGTTACAAGTTTCTTTCCCCCCTTTTTCTGTTGGCTATTAAGCACCAGTTAACAGTGTTCACTGGTACGCTGCAAATTCAGGATTACATTAGCAATCCAAAGATTTCACAAGGATTTTCCAGATTTAATTTTCACCTACTCTCTCCTTTCTCTCCTAAGCAGGGAATGGATGTTTCCCAAACAGAAATATGGTTTTTAAAAAGCTTCTGTTGACAACACAATGCCAAAGAATTAAACAAAATGGAAACAGACAAAATGGTTTCCTCTGCAGTGATATAGATGCAAAATTAGTTTGCCCATCAACAGTATAGTTGCAAAAAAATTACTGAACAGCAAACTGGAAGCAGCACTGACAAAACTGAGGTCTGTGAGGTGGGAAACCTTATACCAAGCAGCCCAGTCCTCTGCTTGGCCTTCTCATTCCACAAAGAAAACACAGTGTGCATATATTCCTTAAAAGTTAGCCTTTAAATCTAGCACATATACTATTTTCACGGAGTTGTGCTTTTCTTTAAACTACCAAGATCATTGGGGATATAAAAGGTCTGCTTTAGCCTTGGAGCTGCCCTGCTTTTTGCTTTATGAGCGTATTTATAGATATATAATTCATACCTCTGGGGCTGATCTCCAGTTCTCTGCCACTGGAAAAGACAGAGTGTTAAAAATTTAATAGAAGCCTTATGAACTGTGAGGATGTTGTGGGTGAGTCATGAATGCAGAGGGCACCAAGAAAAAAAAAGAAAAAAACCACAACCTGAAAAACTGTAGCAGCTGCCAGCTTTCACCTTTAGAGCCACAACTACTTCACTGGAGTCTCAGGCATCAAACTGATACAGGACAAAAGGCACACAAAAATGAAGCCTGAAAGATTCATCTTCTCCTGATGATGATAAGGGACACACCCTTATCGTCTCTCTCTTTTCCAGCTGTGGCTGAAGAGCTTTTAAATGCCATCCATAAAGGCTGCACAACTCATCCATTTCTGCAGGCACTTGAAATTCTGCATCCAAAGTTTGTCATTTTAATTTTATTCTTATGTTGTTCCTCTGAAGTTTGACTCTACTTTCAGTATGAAATACTTGCCACAGAAAATAATTCCTTACCTTTTTCCCCTCTGTATCAACACAATAATTTCTTATTAAATGACTGAGTTCATAAATTTCAGTCTAATGGTGTTTTAGTTAATTCTCTTTTGAGTCCTCTGAGGATAAAAAGGGGAAATTATTCAGAACATAGTCCCTGATTCACAGGAAAGATGATGCTAACACGGAAACTAGTAGATGAACATTCTTAATATTTTCTGCTCTTTGCAGTCTGATTTAATTGCAATTGACAGGCAGTAGTAGAGAGAAAAACGTCATTTCCACAATGGAATACTGCAACTTTTCATCTCAGATATGTTCTTTTCCTTTCAGAGAATATATAGTCCTCAAAGTGATTAGATAAAACTGTACTTCTTCTGGTGGAGTTGGTTGAAAAGCATTTCCTAAGCCTCCCAAATTATATTAAAAGACATTAGTTATTGCAGTGCTTCCTAATACATGGCTCATGAGCAATAGGAAGGTACAGAGTTTGAGAGGTCATGAATCCTGTGTTAATGCTGGGCTGTGTTTGATTGCTGTAAACTCTTGGTCACCTTCATGCAGTTTCAGTGAAACAGATATTAATACCTTCCAGAGAGGACCTGACATTGTGTCTGCAGGCAGGATTCTAGAGCAAAAACAAGTATTTTGGTGCCCTGACACTGAGCTGCTCTGAACCAATTGAAACATGCCCTCTGCCATCAGTATTTTTATTATTAATGGGTGACAGCTTCCCACTCAGCATAATTATTTGTTCTGTTTTCAGCATCAGTTGTTCAAGGGACTTGACAGCTGAACCTAAGATACCTACTGAGCACAGCATTACTATGCAGGAATGGTGAAAACATACGTGCTTATAAGGAAGTACAGCTTTTTCTTACTTCTACTCATTGCTTTTTAAAGAAATTAATCCAAATCTCTTTCGAAGCAAGGAAATTTTAGAGGTTCAGGATGTGAGTTTCAGTAGGAAAGTGTCTGCCCAATGTACTATTTCTGGATGATATTAGCAAGTCTGATACTAGTCATAATATGATGGGTTCATTTACCTGGTAAGAGTACACTTGAGAGTATCATTTAGACTGGACATCAGGCAGATAATCAGCAATGAAGAAAATTGATAGAAATAAAACACTTTCATGAGAATAAAGTAGGAATGATGTAGACCTGCAGTAAGAAGACCCTGAGAGCTACCAAAATGCTAAAGAAGTCTCATCGTTTTTTACATGACATGAAGGCTACACCACCAGGCTACATACAATTTAAGTAGCGTGAAAGAAAGTAGCATTACTGGTGATCCATTTTCAGAAAGGGAAAGGGGAAAGAAAGCTCTAGAGAGGGACCGAGAAAGAATAGGAGCAAACTACCACAGGCTCCTTCTCCCCCTCCTATGCACAATACAATCTGGTAATTGACAATATACAATGAGCACATAACATAAAGGCAAATACAAACTGATTCAAAAATAAATAAATGAACTTATACAAAAAAACAAAATAAACAAAAAAAAAAAAACGCCACAGCAACAAGGTCAGAAAAAGGAAAAACATAACAAGTCATTCACTTTATCAGCAAAAGAAAGATTAAAACCTACGAGAACTGAAAAAAATTACGAAAATCAAAAACATTATTTCCTTTAAAAAAAAGTCATCAAAAATACATAAAAATATTTAGAAAGCATACCACATTGATTTCATAACAGTCAACTTACATCAACAAATTGCCCGCATGTTTTTTGGCATGAAAACATAACAAGTCATTCACTTTATCAGCAAAAGAAAGATTAAAACCTACGAGAACTGAAAAAAATTACGAAAATCAAAAACATTATTTCCTTTAAAAAAAAGTCATCAAAAATACATAAAAATATTTAGAAAGCATACCACATTGATTTCATAACAGTCAACTTACATCAACAAATTGCCCGCATGTTTTTTGGCATGAAAGGAAAAATTTACAAAAGAAAGTTGTGTAAGAATGCTCTTGGACAAGTAGCATTGCCACATTCTTGTAACTTGCTTTTTTTCATTGTTGTTTCTTAAAAACTTTTTTAGCAAAATGTTTATTATTTCTTTTTTAATATAATTGTTTTACAACAAAGGGCGATACAGGGAGGCAACAACACATACATCCACACCACATAACATGAAAAGAAAAAAATCTTGCACCTTTCCAAATTTAAACTTGGTTTTTTTCTGCTGTTTTTGGTTGTATTTTTTTATCTTATGTAAAGTTATTAGCATATTACAGTTGAAAAATCCTGTACATTTTATAGAATTTACTTTTGCTTGTTTGCATATCTACATATATAATGTTTTTTGAAAAGCAAAGTTTGTTGCTTTTTTGCCTTTTTGGTCAATTTGATATATATTTTTTTAAACATTTTCTTTTTTTCTATAATTTTTGTGTGTGTGTGTTTTAAGGAATGGATGACTGCACATAAAATTTTAACAATGCTAAAGAAAGGGGTGGTGGAGGGGAACGTATGGGAAGAAAAAATGCCTAGGGTGGATGGAGTGGGAGTGTAAAAATCTATGAGTGTACTACACAGGAGATGAAGATGATGGGAGTGAATGTGTAAGTCAGTTGCCATGTCCATGTAAGGGCGGTACGGAGTGATCTAGCAGCATTAGAGCTTCTGGCTGTAAGGAAGGGATGGGCAATATACAAAAACAAATGAGCATATTCATGCCCATCAACAAAAAGAAAGAACAGAACTCTAACATTGACAATCTCACAAACCCTAAGCTGCAACTTCTTCAACATGCAAGTTACAAAAAATTAATAATTATAGTATTAATATTTACATTTTCATTAAATGTTCTCAAATTATAAAAACAGTTCAAACATTTCCCTACTAAAAATAGCAGTAAAAATACATAAACTAATAATAATAATAATAATAATAATAATAATAATAATAAC
>NW_008795405.1:4691803-4692314 GCF_000699145.1 Aptenodytes forsteri | reverse complement strand
TCAAAAATACAGCTGTAGGATTCTGCCAGTGAAGTAGTTCCTTATTTAAAGAGGGAAATAGAGGGGAAAATTGCAGAAAACAATTCATAACTCTTTTGTTTGTTTTTTTCATTATTAGATTGGAACAAACCAAATCTAAGATAGAAATTCAACCATTGAAAAGAAATACATCAAAATATAACTATGTAGAGATATACTAAAAAAAAAAGCAAAAAATGAAAAAGAGCACTTTGTTCCCAGGAAGAAGGGAGATAAGAACAATTGTGGGGTTTTAAAATTTTACTTTTAAGGAAAAAATTATTCCACACACTTTCAAAGATGAACGAACCAGATGCACACATTGAAAGGAACAGACAAAGCAGTCTAGGGACACTTTCATCATTTGGATATTTTTTTTGTTAAGAATTGGATTCTCTTCCCTTCCTTCCCCCTCCCACTTAAATTTGTTTTCAGTTGTTGGCCAAAAACCCCACCACCCTCTAGTGTTGCTTTTTTTTTTAATAGATCTTTT
>NW_008795405.1:4677347-4691530 GCF_000699145.1 Aptenodytes forsteri | reverse complement strand
GGCGGGCAGGGGGTATACCATCCATGCCTCTCCAGAAAGGGCAAAGCACATTCCAGCAGGTTCTCTGCATTTCTAGGGGAGGTCAGAAGGGGAAAAGGGTGAGGAGAAATAGTAAGCTATGCTAGGACGCACTTTTGACCCTGACTATGACTTTGCATTTGGATCAAACACTCAAAACTCCAGGCTCCAGCCCTTATTCTGGCCCTAACTCTCCAGGGCATTCCCGAAATGAGTAGCATTTATTTTTCTGCCTAGTCAGACTGGGCTTATTCCTGTAAGTGCTGATCAGCTTGAGCAAAGGGTGAAGAATTAATTCTTACAAACATACTCTGCTATGCTGGAAATGGCTATGGCTGTAGTGAACATTTATTTGAAGTGGCGAGCAGTTATTCAGATGTGCTGTCCATGATTACTGCTAGGGGCCCACCAGTTAGCAGTATTTGGTACTAAGGCCATATGATTTTGCATAGGCAAACCTGCCGCTGCTAGCATTAAGACTGAGACTAGCTTCTCCTATGCTATAAAAGGATTTAAAGTTCAAGAAGATATTACTAATCAGTTCTATCTGAGCCTTTACTAAAACTGAATCCCAAATACTGTATGTCCTAGAGGGGTCCTCGGCTTCCTCTGAATTCCCTAGGCGACACATATGATGTCCATATGTATAAAGACCATCATCCTGACATCAAAGTCCTTCTAAGAAGGAACTCAGGACCCCAGCAAAACAACCTGTTCTGTCTGATGTTTTAGGAGAGGGCAAACATTGTATATAAAGCTTTGGACCCTGTCCACGATGAATCTCTCCAGGAGATGAGAAAAGCAGGCTGTAAGCACTGCATGTACCTTAGCTTTCCGTCAGGAATGCCAGCAAGATCATTTCATAACCCATCATAAAGGTCATGCTACCACCAACCAGTGGAAGTGGGTGGCTATCTTGAGCTTGAATTTCTGAGAAGAATGGGGCTATCTGCCCTGTAGATGTGGCCAGGGGTACTTTTTTATACATACGGTAACAAACAGGTAGGTTGTTTTGGTACATGTTAACATAAGGAGCAATAGCACCTCTAAAGCCCCCGAGATATCAGTATTAGTTCTGGGGAATGTTAAATAAGTGTAAAACCCACAAAAATTGAATAGCCCAGATTGTTTTTAGATGCATTACTGAAAAGCGTCCAGTTCTGAGTGGAGTTATGTGAGAACACTCTTAACTCCTACTTCAGAAGTGATGAGGTTGTGCTCACTACCAGCACAGTGCATCTGTAGCTGGAATGTACTGTGCCTTTGCTGGAAGACTGCACTGGACCTATCTCCTACATCCCTTTAGAAAACATGTTAGGAAGGGAAGAGGTCCAACCAAAGAAGAGGAAACCTGGTCAGCGTGATCTCAGGGACAGAACATGCAGTTTACAGGAAGCAAAATGTTGGTCTACATAGGAAATTTTGGGGATTCATTTGTGGATCAGAAAAGATTGGCTAGGAATAGAAAAAAAATGACAAAAGTGAGGCCTTTGCAGACCTCAGTGGAGATTTTTATTTGGTAAGGTTTCAAGGCTAGTGTCCCTGGACACCACTCCCTACCAGGATTCTGAGCCTTTGGTTTAATTATACTTAGGGAGTTTCACAAAGAGGCATTTAAGCTTTGAATTTTCATCAGTATTTGTCATGACTTGCAGCTGGATTTTCAGAGTAGTGAAATATCCCCCTTCAGCACATTAGAATCGAGTGCCTTCTCTTTGATGCAAAACAGGCATGGGTCTGGTTGCCAACTGTGCAGTCTACGTCAGGCCACTCCACCAAATACTTATGCCCTATTTGACGATAAATGCCTAACTCATTGTGTGAGGGTCTGGAAAAGCCTTTTACTGCCTGAAAGATCAAAAGAGCTAAAGAACCACAAATGGAACCAGAGACACTTAAAGAGATGACAAGATTTTGTAAAGGAAATCTTGATGTTAGACTTACAAGAGGATTTGAAGGGTGCTAAGCAATTTTTTCTTTACTTGGTCAATACAGAGGTGCTTGAACAGAAACAGTTCTTTGGAAAATCTGGGTCCAGCAATTTCTGCTGAGGCTAGGAAAATCTTCTCCAGTCTTTTAAAAAATCTAGCTGTTAATAGTCAAAACTAGATGTCCTAATTTGAAAATTGGATCTTAAATGTTTCCACATGAAGTTGCACAGACAATATTTTATTACTTAACATTTAGCAAATTATTCCTCAGAAAAGCGAAGATTAAAACGTATAACCATTGCAGCCTTTTTTTATTTTCAAAAACTTAATGTAGATTGAAGGACTGGGAATAGAGGTACCTGTACTATCAAGGCTTACAAGCTTCTTGTTTGAAGGATTGAGCCAAGGTAGCCAACTTTTTCAAATGAAAAAATCCATATTTTAAAAAGGAGAAATTTTTTAAAAAAGCCCCCTGTTCAGCAGCTTTAATTATAAAGTTGTATTTTCTCATTTTTTGTTCTCAAGTTGCATTTTAAAATGCTGCTGGTGAAGGTAATGCATACTTCTGTGTGTGTGTGTGTGTGTGTGTTTTAAAGATCAAGACGATACATGGTAAATTAGGATCCAGGGCTGCATTACTGTCCCCAGGTTCATGTTAACCTCTGGAACTTCTGTGTCTTCTACCACTCTAGTCCTCGGTGTCCATCAAGCTGACAGTTTCTCTCTTCCCTAACACACTGAACCCCACGTTATTTGAGTTCTGTGCACTGCAACACAACTCTATCAATATATCTCACTAGTAACCAGATGTATCAGCTGCTTCTTCTGACCTAGTTGTCCAGCTATACTGTTGATGCACTTCAAATGTCTAGGATTCCCTGCTGGCCTGATCACGCATCCCTCCTTATTTGGGATATTTTTCTTTCTGTATTTTTATGTGCTGTCATTGAAAAACAAGGATGAGGCCAGGAAATTCTTTTTTTTTATTTTTTGTACTTTGACCTAATTAGAATGGGACCCAAGACTTTCAGTGCTAAAAGGGAGCATGCATTTCACCACTGCATAATCTGGGCTTCCAAACTGCTGTTACCTTTGTAAGTTTACTTTATATATCAGGCAGCACCATTTTAGGGTCATTTAAAGCCATATGCATTGGGCAAGGATACTAATGACACATACTTCTAAGCAGCTGATGCTATCAAAATATCAGTGAAAAGAAACAAATGGAGAAATTCCAGTGATCTGGAAAGTGGCTTTTTTCTGTAAAAAGTTTACCTACAAAATAGAGAAAAAGGTACTGTTAGCTATGCATCTGCTTTTAGCTTCAAGATGTGTTGGCAGCATTTTCTCCTCTGGCTAGAATATTTTGGTAGCCAAAATATACGTTAAATAGTTAAGGGGAAAAAAAGCCCTGCAAAAATCTCCACTTCAGGCATATGTCTGTACACCAAGGAAGAGAAGAATCTTCCCAATCGCCAGTGATTTCACCGTAAAATAAACACATACACAAATACAGACTAAGAGACTTGGTTCTCTCCCTCCCGCTAAAACTGGTTAAGTACACTCTACAGCTGCTTAAAAGTCAGTGAGTTTACCTCTTCCTAATATAAATACTAGAAATGCTAGATCCAGCAAGAAACCCTCCTAAGAGCTACAGGTGCAGCATGGCTTTTCTGATTGTCCACAACTCAAGTCATTATCTGGCATATGGGGAGAATGGAAGAAAATGAGTAGAAGAGGGGGGAGATTGTTCTACAGGACGAAGTCCCAAGAAAGAGAAGGCAGAATGCCAGGGGGATTCTGGCAGGAATCTGGGAAACTTGGTGTTTCTACATGGTCCTTCCCGCTTGTAGTAGCTCCCAAAACAACCTGTTCGTTCTCGCATGCTTTTAACCTTTCTCAGAGTAGTATTTTTCAGACATCCAGCCAAATGAATGCTTAGCAGACCACAAATAACAAATAGCTTATAGATTAATAGGAGTAAAATACTAATTTTCAAGGCAACCCCTCATCCCTACCCCCAACTCAGAATAAAAATCTGTTCCTGTGATTCCCATCGGTTATCCACACTAATTTAAACCATAAAAGGAGTATTTGGTTAGCTGGTCCACTACAAAACACAGAGAGATAGGAATAGCCTAAGAAGATAAATTAGTTATATCACTTCCCTTGCACCAGCTGTTTGTACTGGCAAAAAGCTCTCTCATTCTAAGCCTACGGGCACATCTTAAGCTCAGAAATAAAAAAGCTAATCTACAGTAAGAATGTCTACATGAGCATCACTGAAAAAGTCCCACATGCCGTCCTGTTTGTTTTTGCATGTAAGAGTTAATTAATGGGGCTTCTTTATAGCAATGAGCTAGAAAACTATCAAATACGAAAGCACATTTATAGCTACCAGAGCTAAGGAAATCACAGGGCTAAACCACCACGGCTCTCTGGAGTAAAGAATTTTTCAGGTGTTTGCCATAAGCTTCTTATCTTTTCACATTCCTCCAAACCAAAGAGTATTTTGATGCTTCCAGTGCTAAGCAGCCCATCCAATATCACTGGCCTGAAAGCATTCTTCCCATGCATCTCCACTCAACCGTTTGTTTCTCCTGGGAGAAGGATCTGATGTTTTCTTGAAAGACTGAAAATTGACATTTGTAGTCAGCCCAGCTAAGGCTTCTTTATGTAAAGCTAAACTTATTTAATCCTAAAAGTCAGTCACATGGGAAAAAATCTTTCTGAATCCTGAGGGATTTTGCAACCACTAACCAGATCCTCATACTGACAAACTCAGTAGCAGAGCTCCATCCAATAATTTGAGTGGGAGCAGGAAGAGTTTACTGTCTTTGGTCTAAACCCATGCAGCAAATGTTTCCTGCATATTTACGGTATACTAAAATGTACATAAGTTTTTGCTTATCAGTAAACATAGAGCAGCAAGGGTATCTTAGTGTCTCCTCCTTTCTTCAGTGTATACAGCTATGAAGCAGCCAGGCAAAAATACGTGTCATCAGTTTGTCTGAATGCTAGTGAATACGCCACAACTACCAAATTCCTTCTTATTAGTTGCATCCCAAGAAGTCTTATACTGTCATACCATTTAATATTACTTTTTTAGAATGTACCTGGGAAACACATCAAGCCAACTCTCAAATAGGCTGCCTAAGGGATCACTAGGCACATCTGTATATGAAACATATCTTAGAAAACTTACTGGGGATAATTACATGGGAAAATTGAGGAATTTAGGAAGTGCTTAGACTCAGGACTGATCTGAATGTCCAAATCCTAAAAGACACCTGAAATGTGTGTCTGTGTAAGGAGGGTATGCCACACTGAGATATCTGATGGAATTAGTGCCTACTTGGCTGGCATACAAATACTCTCTCAGGTGCAGCTAAAGCGCAACCACATGAAGATCTGGATACTTCATGAATGCTGTTCTGTACCTAACCTTACTGTTGACTCCACATTATCCTCTGTGGGAGTTGTACACCCACGTTAACTGATGCGTAACAGTTATTCCTATGATATCCTCCATTCATATGTAATTACTCATAAATATATTTTCCTATTGGATTCTTTAAGAAGAAGTCAATTCCAGTGACCTTCAGAAGTAGACAGGCCCCTATTTCAGTGCCATATTTTTAATCACTTGGATGCTAGGCTACACTTGCCATTTCTGTTGAAAGATCCTGCAAAGTAATTTAATTCATCCCTCAGCCAGCATAAGCACATTACATTCTCAAAGTCTGTAGCTAGTCCAGCTGCAAGCGACTCAGTGGATGGAACTTCCTCCCTTGCTTTGTGAGAGGAGGATCCAAAGCGTAGTAAATTCACTGTCAAAAGGTTTCTCTTGCAAAGAACTTAAACTTCTCTTCTGATGGCAAAGTAGTGATCCTAGTTCTGCCCTCGATAACCCCTCTTCTTTTAGTATTTCCTGCTCCTCTTACAGACATAAATCAGTGCTGGGAAGAACCTGCATTTGCAGCTTGTACCCAGAGATAGCTGCTGTGCTTTTATCTTGGAGCTGTAAACAAAACAAAGCAAAGCAAAACAAAACCACACAAAGAAAAATGTTGTCCACTTCTTGGATGGTTGAATAATCCAGGATCATCCCAAGCATTACCCAGGCATTCCATCTCTGTGGAAGACGTTCAAGATCTAAAGCATTTCACTTTATAAGTCTCTTTGGTGAAGCAGCTGCAGCTTATTCTTGAGAATACATGTGAAACAGTACTACTACAGACCTTTTAGAAGGACCTTTAACAGTGTACACACTGGACTAAGAAAATTTGTTTGACAAGCTGTAGAAGAAAACAGGGGTGTTAATGAATGAGGATAAATTGGGCTCTACAGACACGGTGATGAATTCCAACTAAAAACAATACACGATTTCCTTGGAAATTATATCAAGCCAAATATTGCAATAACTGAGAAGAAACAATAAACCATGTCTGTTCAGCATTGTGAATATCAGTCCCTGGTAAAATGTGGAGTGAAGAGAATTTACAGTGTGATGGTTGGGAAGAAGCTTACTCCAGTAGGCTTTGAACAAGATTCATTTACCTGTGCCTTCAAAGCTAAACATTTCTTTCACTAATCAACACTACTGAAAAGGGTATGGTAAGTATCTGCATGTTCTCTTCTACTGAGTTTGAGCACTTTTACATCCACTCCTAGGGTAACTGGGGTGGAAGAGTTAAGAATTGAAGTGACCTATTCAAACTCATGTAGAAAAACTGCGATAAATCAGGGACTCATAAGCACATCTTCCAAATGATGGCTTATCCAGTGGTACAGCCCTGCTCCTCAGCCAAGAACTCAAGTCAAAATATTCCTCAGAATCAATACAAGGGTTGCCTCACAGCCATGCTAAAAAGGCTAGGCCAAGTTCCCCATCAGCAAAATGAGCTGATGTTGGGTACACTAAGGCTTTGTTTAATACCTGGTTACCTGTAGAGGAAAAATGTTACATAAGAGACTGTTACTGATGAGAAGATCACTACCAAGTAGATTGCTGATAGGTTCTACCAAATTACCATTGGGAAGTGGTAGAAAATCCTAGGTAGAAATCCTGATATTGAGTAAATATAAATAAATACAGCCACAACTCTTCCTCTGAAAAGGAAAAAAGGGAACACCAACCTTTTGAGCAGTATGTTAGGTGTTGTTCTCTCACATCAGTTCAGAGGGTGTGAGATGCTCTTTCCTTTTGATTGTACTAATGTTTAAATGCACAAGAATCCCCTTGAGACCTCAAGCAGAGGTGTTTGGAGACAGAACGGCAATGACTATTAATCCGTGCTTTGAAGGAAATTCTCCTACTAGGCAGCATTTGTAACTGCATCAGAAATACAATAGAGCCAACTAACGTATGAACTATCTAGCTCTGAAGCACTGCAGGGGAGCCCTTTGTATAGGAGCTTTCAACATGTGAGCTAGTTCTGTCTATCATTTGGAAAAGACAAGAGGGGATAGTGCTGTGATTCAGGCATTTTGGGATGGATTTTTGGCAGGACTTCTTGTTTGTTTGTTTGTTTTTATGGACAAGTTTAGTACTAGCTGGGAAGTGCAGAAGCATAAAAAGAGGGGACCGTTTTTGCAGATTTCCTTTTGAAAGTTCAGGATTACAGTGGTGAAAGGCTGCTGCAGGCAAGTTTGAATCCTCTTTTTCAACATAGTGAATGACTGGAATAAAATCTACTGTGATTCAGAAGCCAAAGCTTTAAGCTGTTTATCAGAGGTTGCATTATAGCAAGAAAGTGCCTGGGAAGGGTATTATTTGCTCTGTTTTCATAACAGATTGGATTAGAAGAGAAACAGATCTCATTCCAAAAGTTAACCTACTTTAATATCGATGATAATGATGATACTTCGGTGTATTTCAGAAGCACGGGTAAAGATAGTATGTCCATGAATAAAGCTGAGGAGCTGGACACCAGAATTCTTCAGGTACATTCAGACTTTAAGGACTTTTTGAACAAAAATTCAGGATGACTGACTTCTGCTACTGACTAATTCTGCTTACCTCATTGGTAAGCTAGGTGCCCTTGGCATCCTTTCTCCCTTATCTTCACACCATGATAAGATAACGTATATCCCACTATCACAAATGTTTAATTGTTTTCTTCGTTAGAGGAGTTGGAGCACTAACTTTCAAAATGTGGGTTTTTTATTTTTTTTAAAAACAACAGTTAATATTCATAGACCAGGGCAGGTCAGATTGCTGCGGAATCACTGTTTAAAGAGATCTATAGTCATACACTTGAATATGTTTTCCATATGACTGCTTACTATATTATCTGAAATATTTACATTTAAATTTTAGGGTCATTGTTAGAAAATCAACTAAAAGATGACTTTGCATAGCTATTAACCATCCTGTCTGAGCTTCATGGTTTAGTAATTCACAGGAGCATAACAATCACGGATACCTGTGAAATGAAAGTTAACTGCAGATCAAGTCTAATACGATGGAAAGTTAATTAAAAGAAGCTAAAAAAAATTCTTATCATATTAGTATTTCCTCTGCTATGAAGTAAGACATTATATGGTTAGATTTTAATAGGAAAGTCTATTACTTTCTCATAGACTATAATTTCCTTTGTCTGTATGAGTCACAAAATTTTCTCATGCAGATTTTTTCTTTCTGATGAATTCGTTATTCCTATTCATATTCTTATTCTAATTGATAGTCTTAAGCACAATCAAAACAGAGGTGGAACTGGAAATATTATGTTAAAAGAACAAATACTTTATTTGGCTAATTCTGCTATTGGCAAAACTTGCAGCTTTGAACTTTGTGAATGAATTAAAAAGGTGTTCAAATTCTAACCTTAGTGCCCTGAGATTTACTGGCTTATTAGGGTATAAATGAACAGCACTGTTTTGAAGTTAGAAGAAAAGTTACACCTTCAAAAGACTCATTATAAACACTTGAGCCTGTCTGGGTCCTTCCTTGCCTTTTGCAAAAGGACACCAAACATGGACAGGCACATGGATCAACATTATGCTGGAGAAGAACTGGCAGATTTGCCTATTATTCCCAGTGCCTAAACAATGCATGCTAGTCTTTCATGGTAAATTTAAGTGTTTAATGCAAAGTGGCTTCTTTTCACAACCTTCCATGGCATTGAGTTATCTATCAAAATGGAAACATGCCAGAAGCCAAATTATCAACTGCTTGATTTCTACTACATGTTACACAGGTACATGCAAAGGACACTCTCTTTCTCAACTTCTAATCATTTTAGGTGCCTCACTCTTGGATATGTGAATATCGCATGTTTTCAGAAGTTTGTCTTTGCTTGTTTATTGGCTAATGAATCCATACAAGACACCCAAATAAATAACTTCAATGTAAGTTGCCATTGCTGCATTATAGCTCTATCACAATTCCTTGTTATTATATTATTTCACTGTGATGAAGTACGAATTTAGCAGTGGTAACCTCAGCTGAAAAATAGAGAGAAAGGGAAACAAGTGGCAATTCAAACATACAACTACAAAGAGAAGAATTCAGCACAGAAGCACTAAGCTTTGGGTAAGATGACAGCTGTATGTGCTCTGTCTTCATAGGTAGGGAGGCAGTGCAATGGAGTTAACTGGAAAAGCACTTGATTTCTTCTCTTTCCTCAGCTTCACCTTTCTCTTAGAAAAATACATTCCACTTTGAAAACTCTGCCATGGGGTTCCATGCTTATTATGTCTCAGTGGATGAATTTCCAACTTGAAAAATATCCAATCTATTTCCAACTCTAAAGATATTCTTCATACCAACTCTCTGCCAACCCAAGTTTGGGATCTGAGAGTCAAGTTCAGGTCTCCTATCGTCACCACTCATAAGGAAAGTCTGTAGGTCAATGTATGCCCTCAGCGACCTTGTAGCTACCTTCAGTGGTTTTACAGAAATATGACTGACTGAACTTGTAAATTGGACATAGGTAAATGGCTCCACTGGAGAAGTGAGAAACAGATTGGAACCCAGCCCCCAACCTCAGCGCTGTCTGGGCTCCACAGGGACCAACAGGATACAAAACCATTAAAGCCAGTGGACTGGACTTTAAAAGCAAACACAAGTATCAGTGAGGATGAGGAAAGACTATCTGTTTGCTCATCTACAGCATTCAGGTATAGCTATGGGTGAAATTGCTCCTTTTGCTTTAACAAATATGGATTTTCATACTGAAAAAAATAATTATATTCAGAAACATTTCCTCCCCTTTATTAGTGAAATTCTTCTTTTAACCTCAGTAGTAATTTTTCCTCCTCCCACCTCCGCAACTGTTGGGTGCCCTACAAGTCCTTTTTTCCATGCATCTCTCAAATCTTCTCCATGTTTCTCTCAATGAAAGCTTGTTAGTGAGTCATCTAAGGAAGCATCCCTCTAAGCACTCTGATTACAATATTTATAAAGTGGAGACAACAGTATTCACCCCTCTTACTAAAGGTCTGAAAAGCTTCTTTTTAATACCTGCAAAACATTTTTGAAGTCTGAGATAAACAATGCTACTGAAGTACTAACAGTACATTTCTGGTCAAACACAGTACCTGACATATAGGGCTGGGTGTTCTGTCAGATAAGACCAAGAAGATGCAGAACACTATCAAGTGCAGAAATAAAAATGGAAGTTGCATTGACTTACTTTAAAGACAAAACATATTTTCTAAGCAAAAGGAGGGTCCACCTCTGCTCTCTTCAAGCATACTAATGTGCAGAGTACAGATGCACCAACAGGGCTCAAAAAAGTAAGTGAAGGTCAGAAGCTGCCTGATCTCAGAAGACCAACGGACATTTCTCATGTATTCAAACCACATAAAGTAGATCATTGTAATGAAATACAGTAAAAAAATGTAGATGATATGCACCTTATAAAAACAAACTGTTGTACTCTACGGCTGAGCTTTGAAATGCTCCAGCTAAAGTCTCTCCTCTATGGTTTTTTTTCCAGACTGTGATTTAAGGTCTAGCTAATTCTATATAGTGATTTTTTTTCCACATATAACTATACGAACTCAGCCCTAATCCAACAAACTGCTAAATACTTCCTACTTTCATTAGAATCATAGAATCATTGAGGTTGGAAAAGACCTCTAAGATCATCGAGTCCAACCGTCAACCCAACACCACCATGCCCACTAAACCACGTCCCTAAGCGCCTCATCTACACGTCTTTTAAATACCTCCAGGGATGGGGACTCCACCACTTCCCTGGGCAGCCTGTTCCAATGTTTCACCACTCTTTCAGTAAAGAAATTTTTCCTTACATCCAATCTAAACCTCCCCTGGTGCAACTTGAGGCCATTTCCTCTCATCCTATCGCTTGTTACTTGGGAGAAGAGACCGACACCCACCTCGCTACAACCTCCTTTCAGGTAGTTGTAGAGAGCGATGAGGTCTCCCCTCAGCCTCCTTTTCTCCAGGCTAAACAACCCCAGTTCCCTCAGCCGCTCCTCATAAGACTTGTTCTCCAGACCCCTCACCAGCCTCGTTGCCCTTCTCTGGACACACTCCAGCACTTTAATCCCAGTGAAAACTGAAGGCACCCAACATCTCATCAGGCTGCCAGCTTTTCCAGCCATGTGGTTAATGTAATTAGTAATTATGCATGCACATGCATATATATACAGGAATCTACACACATTTTTAAAAATTTTTTGACCATGAAAGTATTTAATTTGCATCCAAATTCCAAACTGCTATGGAGATCCAAGTGCTGACTGCTTCCTTTTCCAAAAGAAAAATCAACATCCCTTCATAATTGCTCTGGACAAAAGGTTTGGAAGAGAGTTGTAAACAAGTGAGGAATGTGGTGAAAAAGTTCTGCTGTTGGTATTTTAAGCCTATTATCAAACACAGTCTCCCAGGAATTCCTTGTGCATACCATTTTTTTTTTCATGCATGCAATGAATTTCCTAATTCACTGTTTCTGATCTGATGTTCAGTTCTGGCAAACTATCCTACATCTGAAACTTAAGAGCATGATTTGCTACTCACCTGCAGCAGTTTTACACTGATAATAATGCTTATATGCATTACTGCTAACTTACATTAGCACTAAGTGAGAGGTAGAGCATGTGCATCATTTCTTAATGAATCACAAAGACCTGAAACGGGACATGCAGGCCATCTCTTGGGGACCAGTACAGGATATTACCAGCACTCTGTTTTCATACCTAAGTTATTTGCTAGAACTATCTGAAATCTGTCATCATATTATGTAACTGAATAATACTTATGCTTTTTATATATATACTTACACACATATATATGTACTATGTATTACATACATATAGATATGTTTATACACTCACATATATGTATCTTTTTCCTTTAATTCCTGTTTCCAGCACCTTTCCCAGTGCTCCAGTCAGAGACACAGAGCTCAAATTTCTTGGATTTTATAAAAGGAAACTGCATTTGTCATCCCTTAATCCTCTGTTGCAGAGAATCTCTTTCCTCTGCTCCAGTTTCCTATGCTTATTAAGCTTTCCAACTATTTTCAGAACTCAGGCTGTGTATAAGCAGAGGCTTCACTGTAATGGAGCAGAGAGATAACAGTGCCTCTCTACACAGCTTTGTCACTGCTACCCCTGAAATGATGTGTATAGTTCTATGCATTTCATTACCAGAAAAGAATAGCACAAGACAAAACAAAAGAAAAAACTGATAAGGAACTGCTGTTCAACAAGGAACAATGATCATTGCTCTAAGCTGATGTCTGAAATCTTTAACTTCACTGTAGATAGCTCATTCATCTTGTTTTGCATTTGCTGAAATCTCCCTTGAATAAGAAAATTAATGTAATATGACACACCGCAGTAAAAGCTGTCATTGCCCTAACATGACTGGATCCCCAGAAAAATGACCTCCTGGAGTGTGTATCTGTGTTGTGTTTTACCCCCAGCCGGCAACTAACCCCCACGCAGCCGCTCGCTCACTCCCACCCGGGATGGGGGAGGAGAGAATCGGAAGGGTAAAAGTGAGAAAACTCGTGGGTTGAGATAAAGACAGTTTAATAGGTAAAGCAAAAGCCGCGCACGCAAGCAAAGCAAAGCAAGGAATTCATTCACTGCTTCCCATCGGCAGGCAGGTGCTCAGCCATCTCCAGGAAAGCAGGGCTCCATCACGCGTAACGGTTACTTGGGAAGACAAGCGCCATCACTCCGAATGTTCCCCCCTTCCTTCTTCTTCCCCCAGCTTTATACGCTGAGCATGACATCATATGGTGTGGAATATCCCTTTGGTCAGTTGGGGTCAGCTGTCCTGGCTGTGCCCCCTCCCAGCTTCTTGTGCACCTCCAGCCTTAACTAAAACATCCCTGTGTTATCAACACTGTTTCCAGCACAAATCCAAAACACAGCCCCATACTAGCTACTATGAAGAAAATTAACTCTATCCCAGTCAAAAGCAGCACAATCTGACAGAAGGTTTAAGAAATCTGTAGGATCAAAATGCAACCTTTGTTTAAAAGTGAAGAAGAGATTAACTGAGGTTTGAAAGGGAAAGAATAATTAAGACTCCAAGGTCTTATTTCAAGTCCTGCCATTCAGATGGTCCTTAAGGGCCCAGTCCACAAAAGGATTAACTATCTCTTGTCAGCGTATAAATCTAAAATTTACATCTTTGAAGCAAGTGCTCAGCTGCACTAACATCCACAAATCTCCTCTCAGCCGCTGAAAAATTATGGCAATACAGCTATAAAATGTTGTTGGAGCTATTGGACATTCACACATGCAGCCATCTCCAGGATCCAACTGCTAAAATTAATTTTAAATAAGCAGGCTGCATATGTAGCTGGTATCAGAGATCAAATCCCAATAAAATACAAGAAACAGTATTGCTTTTATAGGGATTTTAAGGCAAAAGAAGTAGGTATCAATACCAATTGATATTCAAATATCATCATAAATCTGGGCCTTACAAAAAATCTGTTTTTAAAAGTACTACAAATCTCTGTCACCTCATTTGGTGCTCAGATTCCTAATTAATTAGCTTCAATGGAAGCTAAGCAAAGTTGGTATGGAAAAAGAAACAAAACTGCTGAAGTTCCTCACAGTACTTTAAAGGTTTCTGTGCGAATATGAGGAGCGCCAAGCCTGGCAGCTCTATAGAGTTTCTTAAACTATCTGAATTGGCAGCTCATGTTTGGACACTTGCCACCTATGAGACAGGCCAACAGAAAACTTGTAGCTTGTCACCAGGAAGGAAAGGTCATCCGGGAGGTGGGGGGGGGGGGG
>NW_008795405.1:4654760-4676960 GCF_000699145.1 Aptenodytes forsteri | reverse complement strand
GGGGGGGGGGAATCACTGAAAGAATAATGAATCTACTAGTTCAATAGTTAACGAGGTATAGATGACTGAGATTCATTTTTCCTGTGCCATCACTTTGCGTTTGCTGTAGAAAGCACTACCGGAATGCTCATTCTTCAGCAGAGAACTGTGTAAATACCTTTTCAGAGGAGGTAAGAAGGAAAATAACTACCGCACCAGGTTTCCCTACTACTCCCGTATGGAGGAAGAATTACTACTAACAGAGTGAGCTAGACACACAAATGACTGCTTTAATCTTTAAACAATCCTGTTATTAGAATAGAGCTGCTCCAGGCACAACATTTGCAGTTTGTTTTACCAGCTGTTTCTAAAAATATCGCCTTAGTGAAGATTTCTTTCCCTCTCTCTCCAAAATAATTTTTGTTTGCTTTTCCTTTCCAAGGGAAAAGTGATAGATATGGAAAACAGCATATGTGGGAAAGATCACACAGCTTCAGGGATGGACTTTTACCATTGCTATTCAAAATATAATGAAAAGCTACGAATGAAACAACTGAAGATGCTGAAATGTACTGGCCCAGCTCCTTTGATAAATGTAATCAAAGGTTATATTCTTCTAACACATTGGTACAGAGCTAGTGACAGATTTTTCCTACGTGGAAAAGTACGGTATAACATTCAGGAGAACCTAACAGGGGAGAAAGGAAGTTGAAAAACTGAAAAGGAGTAGTAAAAATCTCCCAAGTTAGTTAAAGGTGAAGGTTACTAGTCATATTTTCAGAAATAAAAAAAAGAGACAAGTGTAGTGAAATCCTCACACAATACTTACAACTATGAAACTTGTTTAGTTTGTTTCATAACAAGATACTTTATTAGAATGTGAACTTTTAATTTTTTAATTTAAATAAACCCCATCAATTTCAAAATGAAAAGGCATTTTACAACAAACGTTGAAATTTGCATTTTAGGAGTCATAAAACATTTTCTTGTTTTGAATTTGACACAGATAGTTCAGAGGTAACTAGATGGAGTCCCCACAGTACTTTGCAAACACCAAATCTTCACTTTTTACCAAAAAAGAACTAGGGCCCAAATACTTTCAACTACCTTTCTGATCTCTGTGTTCCCTTTGGGCTTATATGGCATGTTTAAGAACGTGAAGTAAAGGATTTCAGGCAAACCTGAAAACCCCTCAGTTATCTTATCAGAAAATAAAGCTCAAAATTCGTTCATAATTTTGTGCTCAATGCTCACTCTACTGCTGTCTGGGGCATGTTGCAGCGTCTTGTCCGTGGGAAGGCTACCATCAACCACTGGACTAAGGGCAGAGCTGGTAGTATGTCCAATCTACTGTACAAAAAAGTACTCTTTTTTTTCTTCAGATACATACATACTCCTGCTACACTGCCAAGTCCCTTGACTTTCTCTTTGGCTGTCAAACCCTCTTTAATCCTCCCCACAGCTCTCTGAGAGTCTCTAATTCCCTGGAAGTGATAAGTCATTCAGAACCTTGCCAAAGGCACCTCCCTGCTGCGAGTTCAGATGCAGCCGGAGGTCCTCTGTTTCAGATTATGCCCAGATCTCAAACCCAAGAGTCACTCTTGCCTGCACTCACAAAACACCTTCCTCAAAATGCTGGGATGTACTAGCTGCTTTCAGAGTTATACAAAAGCCAAAGACTTGAATTCACAGAACTGAACAGTAGTATGAGAAAGAGGATAAGGCAAGATTCAATCTATTTGTTCCACATTTGCTTGTAAAGCTCCTAAACAAGTTTATTCTACTCCTCTATTTCAGTTCGCCAAAATGCTCTTTTAGCCAGAACATAAACATAGCATTAACAGGTGTATAAATATGCACACATGTATACAGAGAGAGTGTGCGCGCACATGCTTTGCAATATATTAATGATCCATGTTTCAACACTAAAAGAATCAGCATAAAGAAGAACCAGAGATTCTAGGGGAAATCGAGATCTCCAGGCACTCCATAGTAGACTTGTTGCTTCATTAAGAAGAGTGAGAAGAAGAAATTAAAATTATATTTTGATACCCCAGAAAATACCCTGAACTAATTACAGGGCTATTTTTGCTCTTTTTGTCTGTCAGATATAAAAGTTATGAAGTTCTCAAGATTTCAGTAGTGAAAATGAGTAGTCCCTAAAACTAGTATCTCAAATCAGTCATACTGGTTTCAGTACCAGGGAAAAAAAGAATTACTGACACCCATTAAAAAAAAAAAAAATTAAGATCAAAATTGCTTTGCACTTCTGCTCTCCTGCAAAGACAGAACAACTTTTTTCCCCTTTTTGATGCCTCTGACATTTATTGGGGAAGAGACAAGTGTTGGATTTTTCTTGTTGCTCTAAAAGAAGCGAATTTTGAGATTTTATATGTTTGTCTGTAAAACAGTTGTAGTTCCTCTTGAATGCCAAAAGAGGAGCCGATGATCCTTATAATACCCCCCCATGGGACCAAAAAACTTCAGTTTTTATGAGACTCAGCAGTAGAGAAATGAATCCTTGAGTGTGGCTCTTTTGTAAGGTTTTAATAATGTATTTATTAGCACAATGAAAATGCAGAAGAAAATATGTTGTCGAATTAGTGGACATTTGAGATTTCAAATCAAGTCAGTCTAATTATTTTTTTTGCTTCTGTCCCTACTTTCAAAACTGGTATGATCTTTCTCTCCTGCTCCTCAGACAGCATTTAAGGTAAGTGTTAACACTTCATATCACTCAGGATCCAAGATTCCCAGCTGCTAACAGTTGGGATAAAGCACTAATTTCTAGCTCTTGTGATTAATAAATTGGAACTGAAATAGAAAGGCAGAATGAAGGTAAGGTGATAACCCCTTTGACATGATTATAAGTTTTGGTATCTTATGATCTACTTGGGTTGAAAACGGAAGTAGAATCCTGCTCTACCAAGGTATCATTCCAGGTGTTGTAGTTCATGTGAACATCAGTACCTTCGGGTTTCTAATACAGAAGGCACCTTCAGGTCTAGGCATGATGACCAAAAGAAATATATAATAAAACCCTTTAGGAGCAAAAGTGTATTTCTGTCCCTAGTATCTGTAAATGCTCAACAGGTTTTCTCTCTAACAGATATTATATATCTTCCAGAAATCAGAGAGTTTCTTCTTGTTTAAAGCTAACTAATCAGTTGCTATAGACATTTAAGGGTCCAATTTACATACATTTGCCTTTGATGCAAAATCTGTTCCTGAGTCATGTGCTAGCTCTTCTCTTCCACTGAATGTGTCATTGGCTATTTTTTCTTTCTTTCTTTCCCATATATTTTATGAAGCTGAAAATCAAAGCTATCAGGGACAAAAAGCAAGTCCCAGCAGGTTGAAAATATCACATCTTAGTATTTTAGACATGTGTCAGCTTGATAACATAGGCACAGCACTAGAGGGATTGCCAGAATGTGACAGTGCACGTGGCTTCGAGTTTAGAGAACATGCTTTAAAAAAAGACTGGAAAGCAGCAAGGGCAAGGTAGCCAGACTGTGGGTCTGATCCTGATCTCCTCTTGATCTTAAATGCAAAACCAGGGAAACTTACACCAGCTAAGTCAGGCTGGAGAAACTGAAGTTTTTGAAGCAAAATTCTGATCAGGATGCAAGTTCAAGTGATGGAAATGCTGGTATAAAAGATCTGCATATTGTAGTCCACTCGTATTGATTTATGTAGCCTGAGCATGTTTCATACCATTGCATGTGTTAACTCTAGAAGAAAAAGTGATATTTAATGAAAATGATACCACGCCAATGTCCCTGACATGAAAATATTTGGCTTCCCTCTGCATTAACAGATTAGGAGTTGTACCTACTTCATAAAAATACACAATAATGTTACTTGCCACGGCAAGTGAAGGTAGCACTTAGTACTAAACCTTAACAGTGACATAGTTTGTTTGTGCATTTTTGGTAGTTAGCAGTACAGTAACATTTTGGTGTATTGCGCAGCAATTTGCACCTGAATATCAAAGTCCATTAAAATATTAATTAAATCTCCTTCTTTCCCTTTGTCTCCACCTCATTTAGCTAAGAAGTATTTCATTTACCCTGCCTTCCAGGTAGGCAAATGAGCAATATAGATGCACAGTCACAGAAGGAATCAACAGCAGAGCTGGGAGCAGCACACTGGAGTTCAGGCTTTTTATCCTTGGCTTTAACAACTCAACCCTCAGCTGTCCCCCTTGCTCAGTGACAAATGTCACGAGAGCTGAAGCCAGCAGCCTGCCCTGAGACAGAAAACACAAGTACAAACTATTTCGAGTGCCAGAAATCCATATATACACTTAGTGGGGTAAAACGGAGCACAACGGGACCTTCCACGGCACCTCCTGCGCTTGAGTGAGCCTCTCACTCCCTGCAGCAGAGGGCTAGTCGCAGGCATCACAGAGGCTACATAAGGTGAACAAAAGCAACCATTCAGCAGGACACAGCAGCTCCGCCACAGCCTGGAGGTTACTGTCCTGGCAACTGGACACTTGATTTACTCATCACAGTACTCCAATATGAAGGTTACCCTGAACTTCATGATGCAGGGTGCTAAAACTCCAATTGTTCTGCTCCAGTAACACCTGCCACTCGAGCTAAAAATTTTTTTTCTTTTGCTGTTAGCCTCATAACAGGACTGGTCTGGTCTATCTGACAGAGGGCAGTATTACACAAAACCATGAGCTTGTTGATTATATTATAATTAAAAAAGCAGTTGCTTTATTTACACAATTCCCAAGAAAAAGCTTTAGATCTGATAGGAATTAATAGTTGTGAAAAACACACAGAGATCTAAAATCTGAACTGAGAATGCTTTAAATATTGATTTGGTTTTGCTATAGTTGATAGCACTCAGTAATGTTTCTCAGATCACACATGAATTAAGAAAACTGAACTGAGCATAAGATCATTGGTTCTTATCGGCGAAAGAAAAGCTATCTTCTTTTTATCCCCCTGCAAATACAGGAACCGTATCTTGGATAAATTAAATGAAATAATTAAATTAAATCATTCTGTGTTGGAGATCTGAACATACCCCATCACTTCCCTCTTCTCGTAACTCTCTGCTTAAACAGGTAAGCCTTATATTGTGCTTTTGTGAGGAAAGTTCACAGATTTCATCATCTCATCTTCCCTGCAGAACAAACTAATTCCTGCAAAACAACTGGGATTTTAGCTAGGCTAAAGGCATGCTTTTTGTGATGTCCTGAACATTATCTGCACAGAAACTGGCTGCCTCTTCCTCCACTAACTTGAGCTGATCCACTGATGCCATCCGATGTATCCTAATGCACTGAGGCCTTCAGTGCCACTAACATGGCTAGTTCATTCAGTGGGAACGGAATTAAGGATACTGGGGAATGCGCCACTGTACAAGCCGAAGGATGTTTTTTCTAAATAGCGTTTAAAGTCTAAGCAGACACCTGAAAACTCCACTTGTTTTCTTCTGCCTTAAGCATTATTGCACATTTATGATGCATATGGCAGAAGACACTCCAGATGTATTTCCAGAATTGTGTTCAAGTTATACAAGTAAACATCAGCAAGACAGTTTTTACCAGTATCAGTAAAGAGTAGACATCACATAGTGACAGACAGAAGACTGACCCCATAGAGCGAAGATGCACCATTCTCAAAATCTTAAGTACATCCTACATTTTTGTCTCCTAACTACAAATGAACTATGAACTGTGCATTTTAGAAATACATTCACACAGACATCATTTCAGTTGCACGTGCACAGTGATATCCCTTCCCAAGACTGCCTTTCATAAAAGGGCCTATATACTTTCCATTTAACATACAGCCTGCACCCTGTGTAGCGTTTCTTGGCACCTACAGCACAAATAACAGTTGTTCTTACTCTAAGATGTCAGCATGCACATACAAATCTCCTAAAAATCTGTGTAAGAAGTCATTTTAGCATTATGCCAGGAAACCATTTCTAGGAGTGAAATGATAACACAGTTTGAAAACTTTCCAGCTGCAAACTTTGTCTTTCTTAAGAAGCTGCACGGACACCTTGCAACTTCCAGCCTGAAGCCTCGAGGTGACACTCAGAACATCATTCAAAGCTTGGTGCCCCTTTGTGGACCCCCCTTGGGCAGGTGGAGAGGGAAGGAGGGGAGGGGAAGAGGGACGACAGAGCGGCAGGGAGCTGAACACCAGCTTACGAACAGAGAACAGAATCACATAACAACACCGGACCAATGGACTCCAACACACACTGACAAGACAGATGGACACAGACAAGACATAAGATTGCTACTGAGCAATAAAAAAGAGCAAAAAAACCCATAAAATAAAGTAGATACAGAACGCTGAGGCTGCCAGAAGCAGCCGATGGTACTGGCATAACTCTTCCAAAAAGAAGAAATTATAATACAACTAAAAATTAAAATTGAAACGATATCCCCCCAAATCATACACTACAGACTTGCTCGGTTAGCCTGAATGCGTAGCTCTGATGAAACACAAGATGGCGTCATCACAGCCCATGCACCGGTTAATGAAGGCCATGGTTAGTTAAATCAGCTAAACTACAGCATGCCACAAAAATGATCTTGCACTGACCCAGAAATAAAGATATGACAGATACTCTGCATTGCAATAAAATTCTTTTTATGCCATCTGCGGTTTGTAGGGCTTTCTTTGTTGGAAGAATTGTTCCTGGGAGAACGCAGGGGAAAAGGGGAGTCTTTTTTTCCTTCTGGGTGTTTTTTCTCTGAACTCAATTGAAAAAAAAGGGAAAAGGGAAAAGACAGGATAGAGACTTTGCAGAAGTTTAAAAAAGGTAGGGAGCAGAGAAAATAAAAAGAAAGGAGGGATAAGAATCTTCATTCTTTTACACACAACTTTCTTGGGATGTCTGAAAATGTGGATTTCTTAAGGATGGCAAGAAAAGATTTTGTTGCCTTTATTGGTTTGCAGATCTATATCTCTTTCTTGAGATGATTAAACCATTATTTTGTTGGAAGAACTCCAAAAATATAAATTGAAAAGTACAGCAATGATTTTAAAAATTAAAAAATAGCAGTATGGCACCATTACGAGCCAAAAAAAAAAAAAAGGGAAAGAAATATAAAACAAACTAAAATATCAACCACCAAAAATTCATGCGGCACAAGATGAGGTGAAACGACAGAAAATGTTCTTCAAATATATACAATGTATATATCTATCTATATATACACGGAGTATGTGTGTATATATCGATGGATATACCTGTATAATTTTTTTATTCTCCCTGCCCCACCCTACCCCAAGGCTAATTGGTAAATGAAACTATCAATTAAAAGTAAACAAATAAATAAAAGGAAGAAAGAAAAAACTCTAACAAAAAAGAAATTAACGTGCTTTGTTCACCAAGAAATAACAATATCATGCATCTGTCCACGCCAGCGGATGCCAGGGTTAGATGAAGGCATGAATTTCTGTGTAAACATGTGACTGGATGATAGGGGCTACTGCTGATATTGGTCATTTATTACTTTAGCATATACACATATAGATATATATGCACACTGTATAGATAGCGCATATATAGATAAAATATCCTCAGGGGTGGCGCCTTTGGAGCTTACATAAGAAAAAAGACCAATATGCTGAAAACCAAACTCAGTATAAATTCCTAATATAAAAAAAGAAAACAAAAGTTCCTGTAAGTCATCTGCATGATTGATTAGTAAAACTTGTTTGTTTGGTTTTGTTTTGGCCATAAGACTGTAGCTAGGAAATTCCATCAAACAAGTGATGCTATTATATCCTGGGAAGTGCGGCGGATCAATCCCCCTCCTTCAGGTCTGTACGGTATTCAGCCTGTGAGATGGGAAGCCTACTTCTCCGTGTACTCTGAGGCACACGCCCAACGTTAAAGGCCACTTCTTGTTCACAGCATGAGAAATGGAGCAAAACTCCTGCTTGACAGAGGGAGAGACTGAGGGTAACTGGATTTGTGGGGGATGTTTCTCTGAGGAGAGCAAAGAAAATTCCCTGGGTACTTCAAGAAGGTTGATGTAGTTCATGGAGGACAAGAACCAAATCAGCACTCCTCTTGGTTTCTTCAGTCAAGGTTTCTTCACTTCCAGCATACTGCTTTTTGTACTATGCTGGCTGCTTGTAGGCCCTTGGAAGAGAGATTCTGCTTGTTTTCTGAAAAAAAATCTCTGACTCGGGCAGCCTGCAGGTAGCTTCCACCCAGCTTACATGGGTGCAAGCTTGATTGTCCTAGCCCATAAATCAGGAGCCTGAAGTGGATGAGTACAGACCAGTAAATTATAGATACAGACACCATACCAGTAGGACATGTGTCTCCTGTGTATGGGTATATGCTACAAAGCACTGTGTAACTTCCAGTACAACGAACTGTAGATTTTGGCATCTCTATTGCTGTCTCCAGTCCCTCATGTGAAAGGCTTACCAGTCTGATTACACAATACCAACCTTATGGAATATGAAGCCTTTTGGGAAACACAGAACAAATTTCTCTGGAAAAAAAATACCTAGGAAATTGTTGGGCTGATAGGAAGGGAGAGCTGGCAACTGCACCAGGGAAGAAACACGGGCTGTGTCAAGCCAGGGAGCTAGGATTAAGCCCGACAGACCATTTCGAGAGGTTGCATTATGGGATTCAGGCTAACAGGTGAGTGTTTGGGTCTTACTGTTTTGACTAGTGCAATGAGCAGCTTGGGCTATGATCCCAATCAGCTGCCCAGCCACCAGCATCCAGCCTGCCCGGTGCCAGAGCACTGCACTAATGGACATGCTTAACGGGAACAAAGGCAATAGTATGAGGAGACAGCAGCAGCTGCTGTCAGGAAAGCATAACTATAATCCTCAGGGCTTTGAAGTCTCAGTAAGATCAGATTGTAGGGGTGCTCCTCATTTGACTGGAAAGTGATAAACGCTTTCTTTCTTCACGATGGCTCAGTGCTTCCTAGTTAGGAGTAAAGATATTTCCCTTACAAACCTTTCATTCTCTGAGTGCAGCTGAGTGAGTGACCAAACTCCACCAGAGGGCTGTGTTCAAAAGCACAGGCTCGGGACCCTGGCTTCAGCTTTGAGGAACTTGAATATTTGAGCCCCAGATCTCCCCGGAACAGGCCAGAAGAGAGTCCTGTACTCATACCAGAGAAAAGCCTTGCGTTTCTGGCGCAGAAACCAGGTTTCCGAACCTGTACTGGGACAAGCGACATTTCCATACATAGTGATAAGAGAGGGACTGCTCTCAACTGTAAGTAAATGTTTCTTCAGGGCAGATGAACAGTTTTATGCCCTCTGTATCATTTACAGTAAGCCATTCTGGGAGATCTAGAGATCTAAGGGTATCTAGGCTTGTCTGCAATAAGATGAATAGCAAGTATTTTTTTATCCCTGAACGTGCAATGGCTTATTTTCATTATGTAAAATACAGATGGGTTTTGGATTCACAGCTGTCATTGCCACCACTTGTTAAAATAATTCCTCATGCATACATATGTGTCTACGGGGGATGCCTGCAGGCTACCTCGGTCAGGACAGGTCCTGTGACAGCTCCTAGCTTCTAAACAAGGGGATCTACAGAAATCCCAACAGAAATCACTTTTGGAAGAGGGGTACAGAGTGGTAGCCAGCCTGCTACAGCAAGTGTCTCAAGCTAGCCAGGAAAATCCTGAGGGGAGCAGAGCAAGGAAACTGCCTTTACACCATCTTCTTTTAAAGAGATGCAAGTATCCAGATGCAGATCGTATGCTTACTGAGATTCAGGTCTTGGATTCAACAGACAATCAGAATTAAATGGCAATAAGACCTTACAAATGGTTCTCATACAATATTTAGCTTCAAAGAGGACATGATTTTCTGTCTTTTGAACTAATCTTTGAGTACACCAAAACCAAAGTCTTCAAAAGGACTCTGTAGGGTACTGCCTCTAATCCAGCACCAAGACCAAAGTAATATATTTAGATCTTGGGATTTGATTCTGACCCATATGAAATCTGAAAGCTTTTGATTTGCCGGGCAACATTCTCTGCTGCCCTTGTCTTGGTTATTGCACAGCAAGTTCATAGTGATCTATATCATATCTCACAGCTGTAGCAGTGAGTCCAGTAACCTTTGCATTACTGGACCATGGCACTGAGGGTGATGGAAGGCTAAGTCCTGATGTTTGGCAGAAACTCAAGAGCTTTAAAAGCTACACATTATCAGAGCAACAAAAAGGAGCCTGTGCTGGGTTAGGTTGTTCAGTTTTCAATTTGCTGCAAAAGGGATCAGGCAAGCCAGAAGGCAGCGTAAAATACACTGACCTGCTAACAGAACAGGATGAAGCAACTTCAGATGGGCCCAATTAAAAACAAAAAATTAAATTTAAAAAAGTCCAAACCCATACAATAGAAAATACAAGCAAGTTAATCCGGATCTTCATCGTTAATCATCATGTATATATTTAAGTACCAGATCTTGGCGTATGGCCAGAATCCTGAGTTGGCTGGTGAAGTGTAAAGGCAAACATATCTGCTCAGCCAAGCCAGCACCACTGGATTTTGATAAGCCGGCTCAGATTGCTTTAGTGCTCCAGAGCAGAATGGGCTGCGTGAGTGCTTTGATACTGTCTGTATTGCAGACACTGTTCTACGTTCCCTGGATGCACTGGGAATGGAGACAATAAGATAGACAAAGAAACCTGAATGAGGAGCACCATAAACCTGCTACTTTTCCTTCTTATTATGATGAAATGAGCTAAGTTTATGCTTTTGGAGGAAAAAAGGACCTGCATATCCTCCTCCTTCTGGCGACTTTGTACACCAGTGCCTCGGAGAGCAGGAAAACTCAAATCTGGAAGTGTAAATTTCATCAGCAAGGACCATCTGGGAGACTTTTTTAACATATGATCAGGCTAACTTTTGTTCTCAATGCCACAGTAATTCCCAAGAAAAGATTCAGATTTCAGTGGCTCATGTGGATCACCATCCTGGAGGAGGAGTAAGGTGCAACAAAAGATACTGGGTGAATTTTCAAGAATGTCTAGTAGTTTAGGAGAGTACCTTCAGCAGATTTTCAGCGAATCATATTATTTTACACAGCAGATATTCAAATGTCTGTAGGCACTTATAGCTGCCGACTGTAACGCTTAGCAGGATTTTCAAAGGCAAGTCATTTTTACAAATCCAGTTTGTACCTGTTTGTAGCATTAGGTTTCTAACAGGAGAGAGTTATTTTTAGTCTGGAAATGTTGCTCTAAAGCAGTCTGAAATTTCATGCTAAACATCCTGTTTTACCAAATTTCTCCTCAAACTTTGATTTTTCCACTGGCAGCACAAGCTGAAAACATTGTTATGACAATTTCTAGCCATTGAAGTAATTGTGATTTCTGCGTTGAAACATAAATGACAATAATGTACAAGAGAAGGAGTCTGATCAAGATCTCGTTTCCTCCTTTAATTGAAATACGTGGCAATCAGAATAAAAAACAAAATGAAGTCTTGAAATGTTAGTGAAGCTTTAATGAAATGATTCCTATCCATTCACTTGCGTATCAGTCGTGGTATATTAGTCCTTTTAGCATGGTCCTATTAATCTCATGTCTCACTTGCATGATAATCACTGTGCTGGCATTTCATTACTACCTTTATTTAAAATCCCAGTACCCACACTGTTTATGCTTCACAATCTAGTATTATTTGGACTGTTTTTCTGCCAGGTGGGGAGTTGAAAAACTCATATAGATCTGTGAAAAAAGAGATGGGAGTAAGCTGAGCTATCTGTTAGCATCAGTTGTTGTGTCACTGCCTTCCCTGCCACCACAGGGAAGTCAAGAGTACGGGTGGAAGTTCCCAGCTACAAGGCAACGCCAATCTCAGGTTACTGCAGGACCAAGTTCTACCAAAAAATGCGGGTACAGCATGACGAACTGAAAAGAAATATGAAAGCACTAGCCTTGGGTGAATTTTAATGTTATTATTGTATTAATCAAACGGCTTCAGGAAACTAGAAACAGAACATTTATAATGCTTTCTTGGGATTTTTTAAAAGAAAAAAAAATCATCCCCAATAAAACAAAGCAAAACCAAACAAAACAAAGCAAAACAAAAAAACCCCTAAACTATTTATATGTTTCACTTTTAAGGACAAAAAATTCTAACCAAACTTCCTCTTTTTCTTTTAAATGTACACAGAAATTCGATGATGTCTGTTCTCTATTATAGAAATGCTTAACTCATGGCAAGCCTCAAAAAAGAAGACTTGAAAAAGCCTGTAAGAAATAAAATAGACTGCAGTTGCCTGCTGGATATCACATCATATATCTCACCAGAAAGAAAAGCCATCAATTTATCAAAATGTATCTGAAAGGGAGAAGTTGAGTCAGTTCCACATGGCCAGTCCTTCTGACTCTTTAATGGATACATTTTGAAGCATCACTGCAGATAACAGGGCAAGAATTACGACTAATTTTGTTATGTTAGAACTATGTTTTGGTGCTCCCCAATTTCTTTGGGCTCACAGGAAACAAAATTAGTACAAACACATTACCATGTTAACTGTATTCAAAATCCCATGGACAAATGTATCCTTTTACAGTCCATCTTCAGAGCAATTAACAAAGATTAAACAATGCTAATAACCCATTATTGCTTCACTTTTATTTCTCTTCTGTTTTTCAAACATTCACCCTCCCCACTTCATAAATTTTTATAATTCGTCACATGCCACATTGATATTTTTGCTTTCCCACTGTGTCAGTGAAGTAACTGCTACAAACATGTGAACCATTAATTAGCTGGGATCACTTTCAGGAAGTTTGGCTTTCCATGCAAACAACTTTATATTAACCAAATAATGACTACACATCTGCATTTTGCTGTTGCCAAGTCCATGGGATCTGATGCTTGGCTGTATAATTTTTATTTTATATACAGTGTATATATACATAAGTGTATATATATACACATATACACACACATATATTACAATTATACCCACTGTGTCAGTGAAGTAACTGCTACAAACATGTGAACCATTAATTAGCTGGGATCACTTTCAGGAAGTTTGGCTTTCCATGCAAACAACTTTATATTAACCAAATAATGACTACACATCTGCATTTTGCTGTTGCCAAGTCCATGGGATCTGATGCTTGGCTGTATAATTTTTATTTTATATACAGTGTATATATACATAAGTGTATATATATACACATATACACACACATATATACATATACAATTATATATGTATACATCCACACACATATAAATATATGTATGCATTGCTTTTTTGCAAATGAAATCAGAAAGCAAGCAAAACAAGACTGACCTGACTTACCTGTACTGGGCTCACAGTCAATGAAATCTTCATCATCACTGGAACATTCAGCTGATGAAACGATGTCATCCGTTGTCTGGCATGTGAAGGAAAGGAACGAAGGAAAAAGAACAGAGGAAAGAAAATATAAGATACTTGCAAGTCAAGAGGCTGTTAAGAGGCAGCCAAGTATCCTAGAAAAAAAAATATTTCAGAATTGTAACTTTTAAAATATTTAACTTGTACCAAGCATTCCAGATATGCCTGCGAATTTGTGCCCTCCGTGAAGCTGGAGTCCCCTGTCGGACGAATAGTGCTTATCCTGTGCTGTTGAATATTTCAGGTGTGCACAGGTGCGGTGTGCCTGCCAGGCTGCTTAGGTTAGCAGGCGGATCGCACTGTGCTATTGAACACAACAAGTACAGCAGGCTACGACACCTGCTTGGCTGGCAAACCATCCTCCGACAGCCAAAGTAGATGTGTCCGGTTGGAACATGCTGGGCTCCTCGATAAATACCAATACGATGTAGGGCCAGCCAGAAGGCACCTACTGAGAGACTTACCATATGAGGCACGTTCAGGCTGAACATGCTTTCTGCAAAGAAAAACATACAAGATAGACTCAGACAATATGCATCACCCAGGCAGCTACCTGTACACTTCGCTGTGTTGCTAGATGCATCACTCTGAGGTAAAAGTAATTCCTGCTCTGCTAATGCACCTCTTGGGCTGGGAATCCTTTGTATTTACCCAGATAGTAAATATCTGTGCAACCCATTTGTTGCACGGTGAAGAACTGCTGCATGTGTCATTCATGCAACCTCACCTGCTTGCTTGCCAAGTGAACAGGGACGTGGCTGTGACTGGACTGACAGGCTGGAAAGTCTGGTTCTGAAAGGCTTAAACCAAACTGTGACTGTTCACGTCCCTTACAGGTTTCAGCACATTCCTTTGCATTTCCAGCTGGTGATATTTTATTTCTTTTTTTTTTTTTTTTTTTTTTCCTTTTTGCTGCTGGTCTAATTAATGAGCGGCATGTACTGCAGCACGTTAGAGAGAAGTGTACTGGTGTCTCTTCCCAGCAGCATCTCCTGCCTGTAATTGCTGCAATTAGTTGAATTAGTAATGCAGACCATTAGGGAGAGTCTGTGGCAGCCTCTGGACACAGGTTGTAACGTTCCTGCACACAGTACAAAATTACCCCAGCTCAGCAGCGCAGCATTGGCTCAGACCATGGCTTCTGCTGAAATTGTCTCCCTTAACAACTTTTCCTTGCAGAGAGCTGCCTATTCTGCTGAGCAGTAGGATCAGTGGGATGACTCCTGAAACAAACCAACTAAAATGTTCCTCACCAGGCAGGAAGCATTGCTGAAATCTCAGCTCCTCAGGAGCAGGGTGGCTGTACTTCAGTACACTGTACTTTAGTACTTCAGGTGAATATTCCTGGGAATCTCACATCATGACAAGCCTTCCAAAACCTTATTCCTGAAAAAGACTCTCCAGCTTTAAATAAGGTCTCCTTTACATTCCTATGTCTGCTATGGCTGTCTCCAACATGCTGCATGTTCTCTCTTCTCTTTGCATAAGTGTTCTGAGGTCTCAGTCTTTTCTTTAGCCTCCTGTGGTCCTAGCGCTAGCAAGTCCCTCTGTCCCCTGCCAGAAGGTCCTTGCTCTCCCCCTCTCTGTATTTGAGCTAAGGAAAAAACCAGAACTGAGCAGTCAGTCATAAAGATCAGATTGAACCTGACATTCCTTCACTCTTGATTTCAGTGGCTTAGAGTGAGCCAAGAAAGAAAAATAGGATTGGTCGACTGTAAATAAAAATTCTAAAAATAGAGTATCTGTAAAAAAACAGCCATGAAGTAAGGGAATCCCTATCATACGTGTTACTCAGTCTTACCCTGGCATTGCCATTTGGCAATGTTTTGTAGGATGCAATCTTGCAGTAGTCCCATGCTTAAATACTTTCATTAAATACCTTCATAACCTTGCCTCAATGGGGAGGCAAGATTAAAAGGAACTGGAGGGAACATGTACAAAGCAATTTCCTGCCTTACATGCTAAAGTCAGGTTTTTAGCATCTTCTTTCAGTCATAGAAAACAGAAGAACACTTGAAATCCTGGTGACTTCTCTCTTAAAACAAAATGTCTTTAAAAGTTTGTTCAGTGAGAGGTCAAGAAAGGAGGAATGCACAAAATATAAATTTACTTTCTAAAATTCTTCTGGTCCTGTCACATATATTTTATAAAGCATTATTTATCCCGAAGGATACCAAATCACTTTATAACTTATACAAACAGTGATCATATCCTCCAACAGTGAAATGCAGCTGTCCCTGGGTAGAAAGATATTAGTTTTTAATTGCACCACTGTAAAGTAATTTAGCACAATAAGTCAACAAAACTATACTGCAAGAAATTTAAGTAGGTGAAATGTAGCTAGTGAAACTGGAGATGTATATTACAGTTGTCTAAAGCATCTGTAAAAGAGTGTTAAGGATAGCACTATGAATAAAGAATAAATCATCCATCACTACTAGAAGACCTTCCTCAGACAGTGCTAAGACCCTGGCAATTGGTTTTGATTTCCAGGTTGAATTTAGAGCATGTGGATTTTGCTCCTAGTTGAAGATCTGACAATTCACATGTAGGGTCTCACAGAAGAATAGTGATGGTTTACTTCAAGTAGGAAATAAACATAAAAATTATAACTGTGTGGTTGTCACTTATCAACTGCTATACCTATCCACTTACCCACTTACTTGCTCATATCAAAGGGCTTCATACAACATTAACTTGGAATCAGATTCAATTGAATTGACAATGTGATTCAGTATTTGTAAAGAATAAGGAGTTCCTTTATAACTCTTTTTTTCCCCTCTTGCTTATTAGGGGCATCATATGAAACCAGAAAGGTAGCATGCCCAGAAAAAAACAGGTGATATTTATTTACACAATGTTGGGGATTTTTTTTTGTTTTGTTTTTGTTTTTTTTTTTAAACTGGGGAACTTGCAACAGGATACTGGTAGGTAATAATAAAGGTTTAGATGCATTTTGGATGTGACGGCCAAATTAAAGGTAAAAACATCCATTCAGAGCTATTAAATACCCCATACCTAGCTTGGGAAGTTCCTGTGCCACAGACACTGAAGACCAAAGAAGTATCACTATTTGCATTGTCCTGTTCAGGACTCTCTCCCCAAGGCCCCATGCATGGCCAGGGCCAGCAGCAGGGCGCTGGGCGAGGTAAGCCTCTGTGGCCTCCCAGCCACTCTTGTGCGTGACTGATCCTGAACATTGGGGGATGAAGAATTTTGAAGCCAAGATGAGTTCTGAGCAGGAGCTAAAAAGTCATGAAGCCTGGCTCTTGATCAATTTCCCATCTAATAAGCAGCTTAAGGACAGCACATGCAACATATTTATGCTGCACTCTTAGATACATGTTCTAGATTTCGTTCTATAAAATCCTCTTGCAGCTTGTCTTGGTTCTGAACAGAAAAGGGCACAGTCGGCCAGACTCAGACAAAATGCAAATGTGTGATGTGCAGTACTCACCAACCCTGCCAACTCTGACCTGTATCTGCACTTTTTCACAACTGGTTCCACACTTGATTCTATCAATTAATATCTGTCCTTTTCTCCCCATCTCCACTGCATCCTATTTCCCCTGATATTCCAGTTTTTCTTGCTCTGTGATTGCTGTTTATCCCATGCTGCTGATTTTGTATGTATAAAAATGAGGGTTAGAAAAAGAGAAAAACCTCCAGAAGTGGTGTTAGACTGAAGTCAAGGTCATTAACAAGATCTCTAGAAACCACAGAAAAGATAAGTACACTAATCTGTCTTGCCATTTCCTATCTTGTATTTTTAATCTCAGTACTTTCCATCACAACTCATCACTGATTTTCTAGTTCCATCACATATTGGTTTTCCATGCACCTTCCGCTCAGATACCAACATCTGAATCATCCCAGAGGAATAAAGCTATTTCAGTGAGAAACAGCAGCAAATTCCTGACCACAGAGACAGAGTCGAGGAAACCTCCAGAAGACCATAACTTCTTGTAACTAGAACCTGTACCTTTCAAAACCCTCCTGGAGCTGACAATTTTCACTGGATGATTATTAAACTTGCTGCTTCCACAAGCTCACTAGCCTTCTCCAAGACAGGAGAGGCTAGTGAGCAGCGACACCAGAAATCTCTCCACCATCATTTCTTCTCATCAGAAATGTCTCACTGTGAGGCAGTAAGCAAAACTAGCTATTCCATTTCTGATTTCCTTTCCCCATTTTTGAAATGGGGCTCCCCCATTGGGGAGGTAAACGGATTAATTCTTTAGTGTCTGCCCAATGATCTGGAGATGGTAAATGCTAAACATTCTTATGTACAGGCAACATGATAGTAAAGAAACTTCTCTGTATGCTATGATGGAAACAATGTTTGTGTTTTCATTGGTAAGAACATGAGAGAGAAAATATTTTTCTATTCCATATATTAGCTAAATTCTATATTAAAAATAATAATTCATACTATACCATTTTAAAATATGTATTTCATTTTTAAAGAATCCCAGCTTTGAAATTACTTGGCCCTGTATTAAAGGCCATAAAACTAAAGATAGGTATTATAATAACTTTCAATAAAATCTCTCTCTGGCAGGAACCCTTTTTATTCCTTCCTCTGAAAGATTTTTTATGGCATTTATATTATTATTTTTTCTCTCCCTCTCTCTAGTGTTTAATGAAATTGCCTTGGAATAAAACCAGGGTAGGAGAAAGTGCTAAACTCTGAGTCCACCCCGGAGGATTTATGGGCATATTTACCTTCAAATTCTTTCAATTTCACTGAATTGGCTCCCCATTCCTTTCCATGAATTATTAGTTCTGTAATCACCTCCTCCTAATTATTCACTCTAAAGGCCTCTTCAATCTTGCCACGGTGATGGTTCCACATCTTTGTTCATTACCCTGTACATACTGGTGTGGGATGTAAAGCACAAGGAGAGTTGAGATGGTGTGGCAAGAGCTGCTCAGGATGACTCCATTCCTGTCCAATCCTTCCAAACACCCAAAGCCCTAATTTATGTGTCAGATCCACAACCTTTGCTCCTTTGTTCTACACAAAATGACAGGTGCTGAATCTTCCTTTTCCCACCGCAAAGTTTTTTGACACCTTGCTCTTTGGGTGCACCATTATTTGAGAAAGATTAAGCATGCTGGGTAAAATAAGTCCTGTCACAGAACAGCTTTATGAAATTATAAATAACGCACCCAAGAATGATGGAGTTCTCACTTCTAGTGGGACAGAAAAGACAAGGACCCATAAATTCAAACCCCAGACAAATTCCTCCAGAAGTACATACTTGGCAGTTGCTTCACCCAGTAAAGTAGGATTCAGTTTTCCTACTTGCCCTTTGCTTGAAACTCTTCTGCACACTGAACACATTACTTCCAATTCAACACCGTTATTTGAAAGCAACACTTAATGCTTTGTTGCAAGAGAAGTGTAAATCTCTTTGCCACCAAGGAACCGCAATTTACAATCCTTCTTGAAATATGACCACCACAAAATGCCAGGCACAAATATCTTCCCAACAGTGGAGAAATACAGTTGTATTAATCTAAGCAGTGCATTTGCCTTTCACACCTAAAATGTACAGAGCTGAAACTCAACAAACTTTTCTTAAATCCGACCATTTGACTCCCTCCACTGCTCCCATACTGCTGTATTTTCTAAATATCTCAAATTTATTATGGAATACGGACAATGTACTGACTTCCATGCATAACAGCATACAGTACAAATGCTCCCCCAGAATGGCAAAATGTTAGTGATGCTGTTCTGTCTTCCAGAAACCAAGATGTTTCTTGGCAAAGAACAGGCTCAAGACATTTGCTGCCTTGCCAAAAGAAGATAGCAGAGGAAGTGTCTGTCTCATTAGGTGTCATTTCTAGCTTGAATACCTCAACCTTTTGTACTTTGATAACTGGGCTTTTTAAAGAACTTGTATTCTGTTCACACTACTCCAATTAAATGGGAATCCTTCATCTGTCCTTTCTACACCTTATATTTGTTTCTCACTTTCTATTTAATCTTTATTTGCAAAATACCCTGGAGCTCATTACAGTATAGCAGACCTGAGAGACTCAGCCTGGACAAATCCAAGCTACTACATACAGATAGAAAGAACCTGCATACAAATGGGAAAATATTAGAAATGTTGTGAAAATCATAATGAGGTATTATAAAAGAAGCTGCAATTTGGGACTGTATAAACTTTTAAGGAGAGTGCTGGAAGGGTATTAATACTCTCCAACTCATTAGCACTGGATAGTACAACTTGTATTTTCTTATCACGGCACAGCCACAGCCACAAAAATATGCCCTTTGGACCCCCACATACTGATGCTGAGGTTGTGTCTGCCTCTGCAGAGGCAACGCATCAAAGAACGTGAAACTATTAATTTTTCTTCATATAGCTCATTTGAGGTGAAAACAAAAACAAGAGGGCCAAATCCTCTGTTGGTTTAAATTGGCATTGATTTCAACCAGGCTACAACAATTTACAGCAAGAGAGCATAGCTCATTACGTTTAGTTTTGGACAATTCAATGCCAAAAGATTTAAGAGTAATTGGAGGCAATTCAGAGAAGAGCCACTGAAAAGATGAAAGAAATGGAAAGATGTATGAATAAGACAGGCTTAGCAAAACTAAACACCAGAGCTTGACTTAACAAGGACTAAAGGTATGATAAATGTCTACAGGTGTCACAAGGGTGTAATAAACATCAGGAAGGAAGATGAACCATTTAGGGTGCTTCAAAAAAGTAGTGGATAAAATTAAGCCAAAAAAAATTTAGGATGACTTTCAGCAAGACAAATCTCAATAGTGATCTTTATTAACTATGGAGAAGTCTCCCCAAAGAAATACCAGAAACCACCAGTACTGAGATTAAGCAGTTGCCCAAGCCATTCAGGTGTGAATACCATTAGTGTATATGCCCTAGTGGGGAAGAACCCACCCCATCTATCTTCAGTCCAATCTAATTAACTCTAAATCAATTTGGTATTTGCATCCTCTTCATCACTATGTAGTATACACACATCATTATGCATTTCTCTCTGTCATTCCAAAGCAGGCGGTAAAGCTATCCAGCAAAGCCTTTCAGCTAGTTGTACTCGGAGCAAGAAGATATCACTGTTGTAGACCTGTCCAGACCATGGGAACAAATCCATCCTTGTGTTCCCAGGACCCTGACTGGCTGGGAGCTGGTAGGTAACCAGCAGGCATGTACCCTTCAACAGTAGCCCAGAAAAAGTGCATTTCCTGGCTGCGTGTTCCTGGCTAGACACAAAAGCTGACTTGTTGTCAAATTATATCATTAAGTAGGGATCATGAGAGAGCTACCCCTTAACAAAATCAGCTATTTGTCCATTACTATGGCAGGCAAGAGATTAAGTAACTGGCCAGTTAAGTAAGAGAAAGCAAAAAATAATCCCCCCAATTGTGTGTCAATCCAGAGTCATGGGCAGTCATGTTTAAAAAGAGCCTTGAAAGCTGAATTAGTCCTTTGAAAACCAAAAGCCTGTCTCAATAGAATCAATAGTTCATTAAGACTGTAAAGCCTGACTTTTCTTGACCAGGTTTGATGCCACATTTCAGGGACTTTGTTCTGCGCCTAAGCTGTACAAAGACAATGGGGGAAAAACATGTTTCTGACTTTTGTTTCCGTCTGCTGGCAGTGGGAAGGGTGATGATGTTGCGAGGGGTGTGAGCAGAGAGAGAAAGGGAGGGAGGGCAAAGAGGGGAGAAAGGGAAGTGGGGAGGATTAATCCGTCTGTTGTTCAAGGCACCCTGACAGGGGAAAGAGAAGTACTGAACCACAGCAGCTTAACCCAACTTCAATATACCTTCCCAAAAGCAGAAGGAATGTAATGCTACGTGGTGTTCTGCTGATAAACAAATCCTTCTAAATCCTTTCAATTTATTTCTTGGCCTGAAGAAATTACATACTATTTAGGATCTAAATAAATAAATAAAATTTCATCTCTGGGAATCTAGATTGGTTGTTTATTGATTACGTATGCACACAGAGTCACTTGCTTTTCTGTTTCTTTCCTTTCCCAGTAGAACAGTGCTCCTTTCATCTTGATGTGGTAAAGGATCAACTGGCAAGTCTTTTCCAAACTATTCAGTGTAACCCTTGAGATTTGCAAGAGTTTTGGACTGGACTGTGAAATATAATTTCTTGGCTTAAACACAAAAGATACAGCTCTGGCATGAGAGAGGACTCTTTTCCCCACCCTTATCAACCTACTGCTCCGTTCCACATGCATTTGCCTGCTTCTAAAGAAGCACCTTGAAGACGAAAGTTGTGTGTCTATACACTGAAGTCATTATATGAGTATAGTGCCTCTCAGAGTAATCACACAGGAAGAATTTCCACACTGAGTGTCTTTTACATCATTTGATACAGCTTGTTCCCCTTCCCTATTATATTTTTACTTCTTATTGAAACAAACTTGTCAGTTGAAACAGAAACCATCAGCCCTCTGTTTTAAGCATAACCCCAGTTATGCAGATGGTGGTGATGCTGGTGAAAACTCCAGAAGAAAGGTACACTACATGTACCGCCATTAACTAAATTAACTAGAATCATAGAATCGTTAAGGTTGGAAGAGACCTCTAAGATCATCGAGTCCAACCGTCAACCCAACACCACCATGCCCACTAAACCACGTCCCTAAGCGCCTCATCTACACGTCTTTTAAATACCTCCAGGGATGGGGACTCCACCACTTCCCTGGGCAGCCTGTTCCAATGTTTCACCACTCTTTCAGTTGAGAAATTTTTCCTCCCGTCCAATCTAAACCTCCCCCAGCGCAACTTGAGGCCATTTCCTCTCGTCCTATCACTTGTTACTTCGGAGAA
>NW_008795405.1:4638782-4653007 GCF_000699145.1 Aptenodytes forsteri | reverse complement strand
GTCCTTCTCTGTTTGTAAGCAGCAGGTCGAGCGAGGCACCTCCCCTGGTAGGCTCACTTACCAGCTGTGTCAGGAAGTTGTCTTCCACACACTCCAGGAACCTCCTAGACTGTTTCCTCTCTGCCGTGTTGTATTTCCAGCAGACGTCCGGGAAGTTGAAGTCCCCCGTGAGAACAAGGGCTAGCGATTGAGAGACTTCTGCCAGCTGCTTGTAGAACGCTTCATCCGCCTCTTCATCCTGCTTGGGTGGGTGGTCTATAACAGACTCCCAGCAGGATATCTGCCTTGTTGGCCTTCCCCCTCATCCTTACCCATAAACACTCAACCGTATCATCATCACAATCGTTGAGCTCTAGACAATCGAAACAGTCCCTAACATACAGGGCCACACCACCGCGTCTCCTTCCTCGCCTGTCCCTTCTGAAGAGTCTATAGCCATCCATTGCAGCACTCCAATCATGAGAGTCACAAATATAGTGCTAAATAGCATAATCCTAAAAATTAAGCCATTACAGCTGAACGCACAACAACTCCCACCCTGAAATCAGTGACAGCTGCTGGAAGGACAAAACTGCTGAAATTCAGGCACTGCTCAGAAGTTTGGCTTTTTGAAAATCACATTAATTTACACAGTGTTGTTTCCCAATGCTTGTCCAAGAGTCTTCAAATGGAAGACATATTTATTTTAGGAAATGCTCTGAAAATAGTTTCAGAGTGGTCTCCCATGTGTCGTGACCCCCTCTCAGAAGAACTGACAACCAGCCAAATGCACCGGGCAGCACAGGCTTCAACCTCCCCCTCTCCTCAGCATCTGCTTAAAGCAGGACACAGGAAGCAAAAGCTGAACAAAAATTTTCAGAGGTATGTAGGAAAAAGCCAGCCTGTTGCCAGAGTTCAGCATCCTGCTGGTGTAGACCCTAGTCCCTGATGCACACAGTCTGATGTATTAACTTAAACTGCCACAGAAATAATTTTATTAATCTTCTGGGCTATGAACTACACTTGCTGAAGAACAAACACATTATCTACTTCACCAGCAGAAGGGCAGGGCAGACTGCTGGGGAGCAGCAACTTCTTATATTGCCCCAGTCCAAATTGCCAAGGACACTGAATCAGAGCCCTCATGTTGCTTGATTTTATATTCCTGATATTGTCATAAACTCACTGACGTCAGGAAAATTGCCTCCTTTCCTCATGCTTCTGTTTATACTGCTATAAAAAGGGGAGAAAACAACTTCTCAGCTTACTTGGCATACAATCAGAATTGTAGTAAACATTTTACATTCTCAAAGCAAAGCCCAAGTAAAGAAAAATCCTTATATTTAGTAAAGGGAAGCCTATGTTTCAGAAAGTTAGAGACTCAAATGATCTGAGATGAATCAGCTGCCCTTTGAAGACTCAGCCTCTAGTAAGAGTAAATGGGTTTTCTTTGCGTGCTAGCTTGCACTTAATAACTGTGTCAGAAGAATATTTTTCATTTACACTTTGCTCCTTTACTGGAAATCAATATGTCATTTGCTGGCATTTTCTCCTGGACATCTTTATTAAACTTGTCTTTTCTTCCTTGGAGGGGAGGGAATTGTATTTGATTTTGTTCTGTTATGGATCGGATCACTCTGAGCAAGAAATAAATAACTAAGTACAGCACAGTAGCTTTAATGACAATCTCTTAAGCCTCAAAATCTGCACACCATGTTGCACTCCCCCCAACACGATTTAAAAGAAACAAATCTGTAAAGAAAGGTTACTATGTAGCGAAAAGGCAGACACATATACAATTTAACTGGCATTTCTATTTCTGTGTTCATTAATAAACCCAGATAAGTCCTGTTTCTATTTTTAAAGCAGTACTCCTATTGCCATAGTACCTAGTGCTGGGATCTCACAATCTCTTACAAATGAGGCTTAATGAGAAATTAGAGATATTGGAGACCTTCTCCCAGCAGACATCTTTCACTGGAGAAAAACTGAGCATGTTCACGTGTTTATCACTCATGGCAAGTGACAGTACGGCCTAATAGGTCGCACCCAATCTGCAAAAGCCGAAGCACCACACCAGCCCACAGCATCCCTCCCAGTATCAAATGGGAAACGATTGGTAAGCCAACCCCAGGGGATGCACAGCAATCACAGTCATTTTCTTAACTTGGGAAGTTCTTTGTCTCCTCCCCTGCTTCTCTCAATTTCTGCTACTCATTATTACACAGGCCACAAAAAGTTGGCGTATGTAATGGTAAAATTCATAAAGGATAAAATACCCTGTTCTATCGTCCAAACCGTGGCATTAAAATCTAATGTGACAGGGTATGTTATTCATAAAGTAACAATAAACATAATCACTCTGAATAAATGTGCCTTAAAACAACTTCTGCAATTATTGTAAGTACCTCTGAGTCCAATAAGATAAACATCTATCTTTGAATATTTGCATTAATGTACTAGACTACTCTTTCCAGACAAATATTCCTCTTTCTCTCCAAACATTAACACACACTTAGAAAATGGCATTTAAATACTTCTACTCACAGGATTCACACATTAACTCACAAGGGGAAGGGGGTTGCCACACACATTTAAATGCAGAATTAATATAATGCAGAATAAACAGATGCAGAATACACCCTGGCCCACTAGGTACACATCAGCACCTAGCACTACTCCCTGAATAACATATATACAAAACAGTTAACAAAGGAAAACAGACACTAAATATCTATATATAAGCATATACACAGCATACCTGCTAAAAGAAAGCCATAAATAGTTTTAGTCTATAAACAATAAGAAAGTTCATAAACACAAAGAAGGTCACAAAGGTGGCTTTGGTAGAACACAGATTTCCCAGGAGCAGTGACAGCCTCTTAACCACAAGTCCTTCCTCTCTTAATATAGGATATAAATGATTGTCAGCAGCTAGTAGAGAAACATCTGTATACACAACAGAAAGTATATATTACCATTAACTTATTGACACACTAACATATTAACATTATCAGGGTCAAATCTAATAAAAATGATGTTAAACAGTTCTAGACATTATTCCATCCAGGAATACCTCTGCCAAATACTTGATGCTTAAAAATAATGCTTTGCTATCATTAGCCTTTTTTCTTTCTTTTTGATACGTGAATAGACTAACAACTTTACTGGGGGGATAGGGATCTGACTTCACACCACATGTTAGCAAAAACCAGGTAACAAAAAAATAAACAAACAACCTAAATCAGTCCCACCACCAACAGGAATCATGGGGGGAAACTTAGGTAAGTTGGAGACAGAAGTTTGCACATTCTTCTCTAATCTTAACTTAAACAAGGAAAGAGATCTACAAAATACTCCCATCATATATCCATCATCTTAAAAAACATACTTGGTCCATCAAGTATTGATGAAGCCAGGTAAACTTCAACCTCCTGAGCTGCTGAACCTAACAATGCCTCCTGGGATCCCATTAAATTTGAACTGAACTTCACTTAAATGCCACATCAAGTGCAAATGGTTGTCATGCAAGAAAATTCTGTCATTGGGTAGGCAGACTCCCATGCACAACAAACATGGTGAACACTTATCCCTGCTGGGTTTCTTTGCAGCCCCTGCCTAATCAGAACATTTGCTCTCCGTGATGGATAAGAAGGCCATTTTCCTTGCTTATTTATTTAGCGCTCTCTTGAGTTTGATTAACTGTAGTAAAGGCAAATCAATCTTTTGTGTTTGTGTAAAATGAAAAAAAGGAACAAAGTTAGCTTTAATGGCCCAATAGATGCTCAGCTGGAATGCACTTACCGAGCGAGAGAATTAGACAAAGGAATTCAGGCAGCTTTAAACACCACGGGGAACATGCTGAGATCATCTATACTTCTACCTGTTTAAAGGGAAAAAACCAACCCCACCCCATACCCAGTGAAGAGGCTTTCTGTTTCTCTGCAATTCTGTCTACCAAGGCATCAAGTACTACAGGGTTTTTCTCTTGTGTCCTTCAGACTTCCATGGCCAAAGCTGGGAGATGCTAGGAAACAAGTATCCAAAGGAACATTGTCAGAAGGAAAGGACATGAAGCTCTAAATCCATGAGAATACTTCCTCCACTGTCAGTAAACTTGCCTCTAAACTCAGATTTGTTGTAATGTAACATTTTTGACATCAGTAACCTCTCGTAAGGATTGTAAGATAGCATGAAATTCATGACCAGTATGAAATGAAGAAGCTTCTGCGTAACGAATTTGAGTGAGATACTTATCATTTCAAGGTAGCACTCTGAGAAAGTCTTTCTCTCATATATTCTAATTATAGTGTTGACAACAGTGGAAATCACAAAAGAAACTATGCCTGATTTTCAGCAATGCCCACTAAAAGCCTTCAGTAATATACAGAAATACTCAGGCCTTCCAGACTATGGACAGCCAAGTATTAGCCCACAGAGAATTTAACCTCAGTCTTAGCAATGCATAAAACAGGACAGCTTGACTAGGATGGAGCCAAAATGTAGCAAGAGGTATTTGTCCCCATATCCGAAGTACTCCAGTCCCTGAATGGACAGATGAAAGTGTGTGCATAGGTTTCTTGCTACATCAGTTTCAGCCTTTTAACAGGAATTAAAAAAGCAGAAAGAATCCAACCATCCTTGTTCTAAGACAAAGTTTGATGCTCCCTTGCTATAACAGCTATAGCAACAGCTTTGGGTTGATGGTATGTCTCTAGTCTCTCCTGGGAGGAAACAAGTTCACTTTCCCTTAAAATTCCTTTCTCTATGGTATCATTATTGTAGCTTCACTTGTGCTATCCAGAAACAAGTCATAGAAGCCACTGACATTAAAAGGTGGTGCCTTCTGGCATTTTTACCACTTAATTTTCAGACTTAGGCCCTACTCACACTAGAGAGCTTACTGGCATTACAGCCATGCCGGCATATCCAAGTTGGCAGAGCTGCTCCCTTTAGATCCAGCGATGCTGACAGAAGAAGGGTTTTTGCCGGCAGAGTTACACCACCTCTGAGTGTTGCAAGCTAAGCTGACAAAAGTTGGCACAGTTATATCCATATCAGGCTTTTGACTGGCAGCAGCATGCAAAATTAAAGCATGTGCATTTTTGCACTCTGGGACACTGCAGCGACGTTGACAGAACTTTGGAGTATAGCACTGTATTATTCTGAAATGCTTCAGACGGCAAAACAGTTTTTAAAGAATCCTGTAATTGTCTCCGCAGTTGTTGGTAGGCATATAGCTTCCATAACTGAAGCCAGGAATTTGCAAGAAAAAGACTGCAGTCAATGGGGTTTTTTTGGACTCAGAGATCTCAAGGTCAGAAGGGTCCATTATTTTCACCTAGTCTGATCTCCCATTTTACACAACTGTGGAGTTACACAGAAGAGCTGAGTGCCAGGACACCTCTGCCACTGATTTGCAATGACCCTTGGGGCAGTTAACCTGTCAGCACACCATGGCTTAATTTTTAAGATAGTGAAGATGCAAATGTTTATAAGCTGCTGTGTGAATACTTGGAGGAGAGTGCTGTGTAAAGCATCGATGGAAGATACCGTGATTGTATCCAGTTGTTTATATTTTGTGAGCAGAAAGACTCACACGGTCAAAATGGAACTCACATATGGACTGCGTTATGCGGGGCTGAGGTAGGAGGGACCTAAGAAATACTCCACTCTCTTTAGTGTTTCTGAAATGAGATAAAGTACTGGATATGACTGCACAGTCCTACAAACTGGGACTCCTGCGTGAGAAGGAAAGGAACTTCCTGCAAATTCTCCTGATCGGTGGAGAAAACCTGCAGCGCACACCTACAGAAATAAACAGCCATTCATCACCAAAGGCAAACAACTCTCAGAAAAACAGCCCTGCCACGGTGGACTACCAGCACTCATTCCATCAGAAAGCAAACCTTGCTTTCAGACAAAGCACAGCTTTTCCAGCAGGTGCAGAGAAATGCTCTGTAACCTCTCTACCGGGCGGCTTTGAACCTCAGCACCTCATAGGTAGTGGAACAAATTGCCTGGCTGGTCCCAGGACATCCCATGTACCCAAGTCTCCCACTTACCCACAATGTGCAAATGATCGAAACAAATGCTACAATCTGACACCATGGAGCTCTCGACAGCTGTCAACTCATTAAGTTCTATTCACTGGCTTCCCACCTCCTTGCCAATGTATTACATAAATTGCTTTTTAGCTGGCAGCCTTTCCCTTTGCCTGAAACCAGTTTGCACTGAGCATGTTTAAGTCCATTGTTTTTTTTAAAAAATGCATTTATTCCCTTCCCTTTGGTGATTTGCCTTGCTTTGCAACAGTTTGAATGGGCTGCAGGATACTGCTTCATTATCAAGCTGCAACTGGAAATGAATATTTTATAGCAGCTGAACAGAGGTTTGGCTGTAAATGACTATATCCTAATTAAACAAAACAAAAGAAGACAGAAAGAAAAATGAATTTAATTAATGAAATATTGATGCAATTTACAGACAAAGGCCTTCCCATTTAGAAGGGAATTCCTGCAATGTGAATTTTATAGAAAGAGTTGGAGGTTCGCTACCTCCTTCTTCATTTATCTAGTGATGTTTATCATATTTCATTTTTGCCTTTTTCAGCCTCTTCAGAATGCCTGAAGGTATGTCTGGTATCTGTCCATACGAAGTCACAGATGCAAGTACTCCAAATGCAAATATATACTTATAATGACTGTGCATTAAGAACATGTAAAAACAGAGCACAAGTGTAGTCATGCTAGCTCAAACTCCATCTAAGCCTTGATTCCTGCCTCTGGCGTTAGCCAGTTATTTATGCTTGTTCACAGAGAAAGGATAAACACAAGAGAAACAGGCAGAAGTACTTTTCTCTCACACATGCTAATTGGAGTGGCAAGCATCAGTTAGGAAGTGGTTATACCTGCATCTTTATGCTGCATAGATTTTGTATTTCATAGTTCTTAATGGGCTGTTCTACCACAAACTGGCATATTAGCTTTTAAAATCTATTTATGTTTTTTTCTACAATATCGTATGGCAGTGAGTTCCACATTTTGTGTAAAAGTATTTCCTCCTGTTTGATCTCAGCCTGCTGCTGCTTTATTTCACTCCTCAATCCTTCTTGCATGAGAAACAGTAAGCAGTCATTTCCTAGTCACAATTTCTCTGCACCATTTTGATTTTAGAGACCTCTATTACCACCATTTGGTTACCGATTTTTCAGCCTGAAGAATGCCAGCCTATTTAACCTCTCCTCGTGTGGAAACCACTGCATACCCTTGATCATCCCTGCTAATCTCTTCTGCAGCTTTTTTAGTTGTCATAGATCGGTTTTCGAGAGCTGATGGCCAAAACTGAGTGCAGCACAGAAGGCAAAGCACAACAGAGATTTACACAGTGGCACTGATATTTTCAGTTTGGGGTTTTTTCCTAATAATTTCTAAATTTGTTTTGCTTTCTTGAATGTTAACACATGTCCAAAATTAACCAAATCTGGCCATTTGTCAGCATAGAAACTCATTTTCAATGTTCAGTGTGGTTAAGCACATACGTAAACCAGTGCCCAATAACGCATTTCTTCTGTTATGGCCATCAGTTTCTGACAGTTTTGAATTAAAGGCCCTATAATAGGACAAATTTATTGGTTCTTGAGATGCTTCAGAATGCCATCCATTGAACGGATGGCAGTGGGATCTACAAAGAAGTGATAAAGCATTTGGGAGGATGCTGGATTTCTCAGTCTTTCTAAGTCCAACGAGCTGACACCTTTCCGACGTTGCAGAAGGCACCTGAGTGAGCCCAAGGGATGCCTGTCAGGTTCATGGTGTCAGGAGGCAGAAGCAATGCACTGCAATGTGGCATCATTCAAAATAGACTGGAGCAATCCTACTGATGCACACAAGATCAGTAACAGAGAGAAGACTCAGTATTTAAATTAGAAATGTGGAATGTATACCTATGCATTCCAGAAGTGGGGCCAAACTGTAGAATCTGCTCCAACCTGTTTCCTTATCTCTTTTTGCTGGTAAATGTTCTTTATATCGAGTATGTTGTAAAGCGAATCAGGATTAAATATAATGTCAAAATGCTGCCTCAATCAAATTAGAACATGAGAATAGCCCTGAACTTACAGAAAACCACAGCTGTACTTTATAGCCCAACAGACAGTTGAAAACGGAAAAACTATGGCATATATTTGCCCACAATAATCTCTTTTTCTCAAACCATTTGTATAATTTTGGGTGATCGTGACATTTCACTCTGGAGTGGACTCTACTGTCCACTGGGGATCAGTGACAAAATAGTTTTAAGGAAACTGCTCTGGTTTAAAGTTAGTAAGGACAAAGAGAATGCGCATAAATAAATCCAAAAACCACAGCCCCAAGCAAACCACGGAATCTGGTTCTATGTGAAATGCAGTCTTCAGAAACCTGGGAGAGAAGCTATTGACTCTCGCCAGGCCATCCATGATTTGACTAACTGAATACCAGTAGGCAAATGTTTGCAGAAGGAAGAGAAGTCATTGTCCTGAAAGCATATAACCTATAATATTCTACAGCCATAATTTCTTTAAATCCTGTATAGCATGTGAATGTAAAGGACATAAATGAAAACACAACTCCTATACAATTCCATGCCTTGCCACTGATTTACAGTAAATATAATTTCTCAGCCACTTAAGCAAAAGAAAGAAAAAATATACCAGGAGTGAACGAATGAAATAAATGTATAATAGACAAGACAAGTTTGAAGGGAGACAGATACCTTTCACAGACTTCACTTACCTCTCTCCCTATGCTATGATTTGCTTTCTAGCTAGGATCTAAAGAAAAAGTGCTAAAGTGAGACTTTACTCTCCGTCTCCCACTCAGTGTTCCCACCTTCAGCCCAGAGCTGTCAGAGCTTTCCTGCTTTTAGTGTGCCATTCCCTCCCTTGCAGTATTACTGAAGCTCATGGGCTTTGGTCTCCTACTTTCAACATTACTCATTTTTCACTGCCACCCCTTCTTCTTTTAGACTCTGAGGAAAGCTGAGTGGCTCTTTAATACTAGCAAAGATACTGATATTGACTCAAACGCAGGCTTTTAAATTTGCAGGGGAAAGATTTCTTTAAATTCCACATTATCAGAGAACATACAGCTTATACGTGAAGATACAACAGCTATTACCTGAATTTTAACAATAATGATATTACCCACAGCCTCTAATCAGATCAAGATCTTGTTATTTAGATACTGCAGTATCAACAGGATGAAAGAGACCCTGTTCCAAGTACTGCTGTTTAGGCAAACAAGCAATATATTTAGTACAGCAGACAAGGGAATAACAGCTCAGTTTTATGATAAATTATGATGCTAAAGCATTAGCTTTTGTTCTATGCTGGAACAAACCCAAACATCCTTTAAAAACCATCTCAGAAAAAGAATTATATAAAAGTATCAATTTTCAGATAATAATATTTTTTTTTTATTTGCACCTAAATTTCAGATATACCATTCAGTATGTGCACGACAGCAAAGCACCCACAGGACACAGGAGGGTGTAGCCCCCAGAAAGGGTTAACACTGCAAAAAGGATCCAGGCTTGACATCCATGCTTCTGAATAGTTAAAAGCAGGGGATTTCCTCCTGGATCTCTCTGCATCAGGAGCATAGGAACAAGAACCTATAGCATCTCCTTCCAGGAACAGTGTCCTGATTGCAACCTGCTGTGGTGAGAGAGCCTCTCACCCACTCCACATTAGAGAACATACACCATCCTCTACGCCCCCCACCCACTACCATGCAGATACCTTGCAGAAAGCATGACATGAGCAGAGGGTAATGAGAACGATGGCAGGAAGACAGCTTTAGGAAATACTACCTATAGCCAAGGTCACTGAAGGTGTGCGGAGGAAGTATGGGCAGAACAAGACTCTTTGCCTAAACGTGGATTCTTTAATCTGGTTAGCCTGGGAGATTTCCAAAGAGGCTAACAAAGGCTGAGCTTAGGAAAGCAGTTAGTGCAGGTTTAGCACTAACTGAGACTAAACCTTAATAATCTACAAAATAACACTGCCAAAGATTATACTCTTATGCTTGCAGGGCCTTCTGACAAGAACAACTTCAGGAAAAAAAAAGAGAGAAAGAGAGAGAACAAAAATGTAATTGCCTGCCTATCAGCTCCACTATCATAATTACTTTCAAACTCTGACATGGGTTGAATCAGATGAACACCAAACCAATTTTTGCAGCCAGCAATCAGTGCATTCTTAGCTCATAAATTAAAATGTCACTGGTAGAGTGAGTACAAAATAATGCCTCTTTCACTATTTTACACTGCAGAGAGAGCAACTTCCTTCTTTTTCCTTCTGTTTATGAGTGAATGTTGCTTGTATGTCCTTAAGCACTGTACAGCACATTACACTCATCTAATTCAAACCAAAGTTTGCACAGCTGGATGCCACACATGAAAACACAAGAAATTATACACTAAGGAGTGGGGCAGTGTTATCCCCCTAGGTATCCAGAGCCCTATTCTAGATGTGGGGAGATGGTGGCATGAGTTTTTCTCCTGCATCTGCACTTCACGCAGTGTTGGGAATTTGCTGGCTGCACACAGCTTCGGTGGAAGAAATGCCTTAAGGCTCCACTCCACTGTCTTCCCTTTCCCCCTTTCCGACCTGCAGTGAAACTCCTCAGGCTGAAATGAGTAGAAGGCTCCCCAATACAAGGAAAGTTCTCAAAAAAAAAAACATTTTAAGGACAGAAACTACTCATTGTTGTGATTTCTTTGAGGACTAAAGTGATCAGATTAAACTGATGAATCAGTACCATATGTTGAAACCTAACCCATACTAATAAAGTGCTTAATTTCATATTACCTTCTGTGTCTCATTTCTGAGTCTGAGTAGGAATAATTTAATGGGCCATTCTGTGCCCAGTACCTTGCCTATCACTTTTGACTCTCTACTTCAAACCACAAACTCTGCAGCTGAGGGGCAGAGCACCAGGCCGATGAGTTTACCTCTCACGTAACTAGAACTGTCAAGATACCTCATTCTTTTCTCCTTTTTACGGGCTTTTGGACTTTACGTGCACTTTAAATGCATTTTTTTCACTTTAAGTGCATTGCCTAATCTTTACCTAATGATTAAGATAATTTGTCCTCATATAATGTGAATAGTCAAGCCCCAAATTCCCTGTTTGTGCTCTGACTAGCTCTAAGGTCATACCTACTTTCCAAAAGATAAAACTTCAAGCACGTTCCTCTCCCATCCACCCCAGCTGGAAAGGAGCTCTGAAGACCAACACTGGCTGAACTCCTAATTGCTCCAAAATTCTTCTCCAAGGTTTCACCTGCAGATACCACTGAACAAGACATCCACTATACTAGCAAATCCAGCTAATCATTTTTAATGCATTTCTGTAACAGCCAATGTCAGTGTTGAGAGTTTTGCCTTGACTGATATCTTTGAAGAGCTCAGGATTTTCCTTCTGCTTTTTCTAGCCTTCAGAAGCTGAGCTATAAACTTATTGAAACCTGAATATAAAATACTTCCTTATTTAGTACAAATAGGAGTGCCTATCACTTCAACCCAACCAGCAGCCAGCATATAGGATTTTTGGAGTGTTGCATTTAGCAGAAGTCTCCTCTCTTCCTTACAGTTGATTACTTCTCTGGTTCAGAAAGAGAAATTTCACTTTAAGTGGAATGGCTGACTCTTTGCCTAATCAGTGGGGTAATTTGACCTCATGATGTGACTAGCCAAATGAACAAAAGGTCTTATCTTGTATGTTTATCAATGAGTTGTCTGCTACTGTCTGCCACAGGGAGCTCTGCATCTTTTTGCAAGAGCGTCTTGCTCAGCTGCGCCACCCAAGAGCTGACAACTCATCACACTGAAGCTCAGCAGAGCTGTGAGACAGCAGTGCTCTCGTATCTCTATGATATTGCCATTAATACAATACTAAAATGGCAGTAGGTGCAGACTCATCAAGTACACAAATCACAGAAGAACAAGAAGGAACCTCTGAATGCGTAAGAGCTAGCACTCAGCTACTTCTGCTCTACATCATATAAAGCCACCAATAAACTTATTCTCCCAGACCTCTTCATCCAGAAGACTCCCCTTTTGGATAGGAACCCACTTCTAACTTCCAGCCATAGCTTATTCACAGTTGGGTACTGGCCATTTTGGGCCATGCAACCCTTTAGTTCAAATAAATATTTTCCCACCCTCCTCTTTGTAAACACGATACAGTTTCAGAGAGCCGTCATACCTCCTTTATTCCTTCAATATGCAAGCTAAAGAAGCTAAATTGTAACAAATCTCCTCTCCTAAGACTGACTCCCCGTTCACAACTTTGTCATTCTCTGTACCTGCGCCAAGCCCTGCCAGTCTTCTGGAACATGAGCAGATATACTTTGAAACAGCACTGAGCAAACTCAGAGAAAGAATTTTTTTTATAAAATACTTCAAAGAACAATCCTGCTGTAGTAAAATGGTGGGTATATTTGTGTGAAGAGGTTTAAGAGGTTTTTACTTCCATAAGTAGAGGAATGCAGCTAACTACGTTCTGTCAGATAGAAAACCAGGTTTGCTACCAGTTTTAACTAGTTTGGTATTCAGAGACCACCAAAAAAATTGAAACCAGTTCTTCAGGAAGGGAATTCTAGTGGCTTAAATGCAGTGAGGTTTAAGGATCAGCCCCACATACTCCTGAATGAATCCAAAGCAGAGCATCTACATCTGGCAACAGAAATGTGTGCCTTGCCTGAGCACAGAAGGAAGTAAAGAGATCAAGCTGAGAAAAAAAGGCAGCTACTTTTCAAACTGCCATCTTTTATCTCTGAAGAAACGCAAGAACTGGAACTGATAACTGTCTTGATACGTTATCAGTTATGATAACTACATTACAGAGATGCAATACAGAGTAAGTCCTTAGAAATTCCAAACTTACAAATCAAATATAATTTATAAATGAGAAAGCCCCACTTTCCATTTCAATTCTGCTCTCCTTATCTGCCATGCTAATATTTAGAAAGTAATTATTGCTCTTGATGATTAAACTTTTTTTCTTCTCTTGAAATGACTGATTTTTCTTTTGAAGTCCGCATCACCCTGAAGCAAAAATCCATTTCTCAGCAGATTTTTTTCCTTTTTGCCTAGCAAGTAAAGGGGATTAGAAAAATTAGAATAGAATGACAGTAAAAAGAAAAAGGAGGAACGGGAAGAGTGAGCAACGAAAGACAGGTCTTTTTTTTTATTTGAGGAATGTCTTTAGGAATTCATGAAGAGCAAGAAGTGAAAAATGATGAGCTCATCGCATAGGGTATGGCACCTCGTGCTGCAATCCAGAGTTCCTATACTGAGGTGAATGGGCACTGCTGAAAGCTCATTGCTGGGGTGAGGTTAAAATGAGTTCTGCATCAGCAGGCCAGGCCCATCAGCACTTGGCATCTTCATCGTACCACATTACATATAAAATTTTTTGCAGAATTATTGCGGCTGGGTTAGTTCTCCAAAGTGAGCACAAATGTGTCTTCTCCCAGAGTCTGAGTGGCATGACCAAGTTAACCTGCCCTGGAGGGAAAGGAATTCACGCTGTAATGATGAAGGGAGGTGGATGAACCTAGATGGTTGTATACTTTATCAAAAGATTAAACTATGGAAGCTTAGCCATGATTATATCAGACTCATGTTTTTCCTGTAGTACCCTCCATAACAAAAGGCAAAGTAAATAAAAATTAATATACTATAGGATACACCACAAACAAAATACAGACCTATGTGAGTTCCTGTTCCCAAAACTTCTCCCATTAAAGTGATACAATGAGACATTGGGGTTTTTGGTCCTATGGTATACTGAAACCACAAGTGAAAATCTCTTGAGAATCAAAGCCCACACATAGGAATGCACTTGTCACCAACTCACCCCCTCCGAAACCCTGGACTCAGTGTATGCGATGCGAATTTACTTGGCTGTCACTATGTATAACCTCACCACATAATTTGCGAGCGTGCCTCCATACTGCTGCAATGTAGATCATTACTGCATTCTGCTCTTGCAGAATGGAAAGCATAAGGTGTGCACCATTATAGATGAAACATTCTTTCTCCATAGTCACTTCTCTACATGGGGCTGACAATGTGGAAACTAATACTTCAAAGCACTCTTCGGTAAGAGTGGACAAAATGCCATACGTTGAAGACGTTTCCTTTTTCTCATAAAAGCCCAAACCCCAAACTCATCAGTGGTTGTTTCGGGGGGGAG
>NW_008795405.1:4622626-4638208 GCF_000699145.1 Aptenodytes forsteri | reverse complement strand
GGGAAGGTGGGAGTTCTTAGAAGATGACATACTGACCATGACTCTCAACTAAACCCTCCGATAGCCCCTGGAGCAGGTACTCAAGCCAGAATATATTTCACACAAACAAGCTGGAGAAGAGCCAGCTCTGGATGAAGTGATTGGCTTATTTCAGAATATGAAGTGTTTCTTCTTGACAGCAAGCCATGCTGCCTGTCCTTGGGGAGACGCTATAAAGCGAGCTGAGAAGAAACCTTGATCAGAAGTGAGACAAAGTATCAGTTTTGGGTTGTATAATGGCTGGCCATTCAATGCCCTTGTGTCTGCAAAGTAGCTTTCTAAGTAGAATCTGAAATAAAATAAAGGTCTTCAGTTGCTAAAGGGGCTAAGCATACATTTCTTGGACCTGTTGTTAGTGCTTGGTATATCATCAGCAAGTTTTGTCATTGTTGTCTTCTTTATTTTAAACACACTGCTTTTGAAGTTAATAAAATGACTTGTTTCTCCCTTGCGCTGGACCATTTGCATAATTATAAAGAGGGTTCATGGAAGAGAGTCAATCAGATAATTCCCACATGCAAATTAAAGCTCTTTCAATTAACATGGCAGGATGTGTGTGAAAACCGTGCTAATGTAGCAGAAGATACCCCTAGTGGCAGTTCAGCTCTCTGCCTGTATGCCAAGGAATCTCTTTGTCTCACTTGGCTTTGCCACTGGTGGCCTCTGCTTGGGCAAGAGAGGGTGGTGGAACAGAGCAAAAAAGGGAGGTTCATTAGACATCCTTATTGCAATGTTACTGGTGGGGTGGGGGAGCACTGCCTTACTCTTAATCTTGTTTCAGGCAAAAGTCAACCTGATTGATGAAACAACTGTGTCTCGCCATATCAGGGCAAAATTGTGAGAAGAATCTGATTTCCAGAAAGCACTTTCATTCACAGATCACTTTGCTTACAGTTCCCTTACTGAAAGATGACTTCTCTCTCCTGTCTTCAGTAATAACACACACTCTCTTTTCATAAGGCTTTCCTTGCTTCTCTGCTTGCAAGTAATGGCCCCACAGAACAGCTTCTGAAAAGCAGGTATGAGTAGAAAAGGGCTCTGGATACTTGGTAGTACCTTAGGTTATATCTGATAAAAAACAATGAAGTCAGATCTTTAGATTTCATAGATACAAGCTGGTCATCAACTTCAAAATCAGAATTTAATATTTCCGTGAGTATAAAGATGCTATACGGTCCTTTATGGAAGTATTACATCTTTCCCTCAAGCATGGAAAACATGACCAGATACCAGAAGAGATGGATCCTTGTTTTCTACTGTGGCACCCTGTTAGCTTTCTAATCAACGAATGAATTTTCAAAAGCAGCTCTTGCATAGGAGAAATGGCATGTCTGTGTCTTCCAGCAAAACAAACCAAACTGTTTTATTTTAGGTGCTAGCTGCTCCTTACTCCTGAATTGGAACCTGAATTAGGGGTCTGTAAGTCTGGAAATCAAGAGTCCCTATATGAGCATGTCAGAACTCCCCTGTGAAGGTATCTGCTGCTGCAGCATCACTGACACCCTCCCTGGGAAGCTGCAATGCTCCTAACAGCTGCCTCTCGGGGAGAAAACTCACTGTTTGTCTTAGCAAAAAAAAAAAAAAAAAGAACCTGCTGTTTGCTTTAGGTAACAATAATTCAGCAGAATATATATTTATTTGGATGATGAAGGGATGTAACAGCAGTGACTGTCACAAACTCCGAACTATTTTAAAGAAAATGAGAAAATTATCTTTGCTGAATGTACTCAAATTGTATTTTTTTTTAACCTTGGACACTCTCTAATTAAATGAATATGACTTTCACAAACAGGAATAATCTCCTACGAACTAATTGAGAGGATGAACTGGATGAACTGGTACTGGGCAAATTACTTTCCCATTCATGTCTTAGTGGTCAAAACTCGCAAGGGGACAGTGTTGTGAATGAATCCAGCTGAGACACAAGCCTTAGAGAGCTGCAAAGTTTGCAAGGATGCAATTGTAGCTCCCACATTGTGCATGTAACATCCAAATTATTGGAGTTTTCATCCACTTACCAGCATCTAAGAATAAAAAATGATAATAATGAAAAGCTGCTGCGTTTGCATTCCTGTGCCTCTGGATTTGACCAGTTTATAGAGTGGTTCAAACTGATCAAAAGTTTTAAATGTTATTTTTGTGGTAGCCAATAAAAAGCAGGAGATCATTCTTGGCAGGCTATTAGTTTTATAATTATTATTAATACTAGTTGCTTTATTATGTAGCACTAACAAAGTAAACTCAAGCTTTTTCAGCACATTTTAGCTTTAATGAAGCAATTACTTGAGTCAAAATCATTTATCAAATTGAGCAACTCCTAGCAAGAATTGTATTTCTGACTTCAAGTCTTTGTTTTTCAAATAGTAAAGCGTAATAACTTCTTGAAGAATTAGTAATCAATGTGTCACTCCTGTAAGTAATTATTTTACTTGAAACAAGTAATAAGTCTGTGTTCCCATTTGAGGGCATGTTATTGTAATGTATTGTTAATTCTGCAGTCTTTTGTATAGTATGAATATTCAACTTTAATAATCATGGGAAACTATCAAACTATCTCTAGTGTATGTTCTCTGTAGAAAAAAGAATGATAAGAGTTGCATACTGAGTATCTTTTTAAGTTTCAAACTTCAGAGAAAAACACAATCTATTGAAATGCATTCTGTGTGTGGTGTTTGTGTGCATACTCAGCATGTCCCGAGTTTTTTTTTTGTTGTTGTTTTGAAAGAAAACTATAGGCCTAGAAGAACTTGGAATCAGATGTGCTTGTTTCTTTATGCTTATCTCTTCCATTGCATTCGCTGTCAGACCAGGAGCACAGCACAAGGCTCTTCCCTGCCTCAGTTTCACTCCCTTTCAAGTGAAGAAAACTAAATCCATCTTTGGGGCAGAGAACATTGTCGTCATGAGTTACTGTTTGTTAAGCGCTTTAAGATCAGTAATAGAAGTTCTTAGTAAAGTGCAGAACATTACTTGTTTTTAAAAGATAAATTAGAATGAAATATAATAAAGCTTTCCAGCTGCAAGGTATGTCTTAGGACACATTTATATCACATTAGACCATAAAGTCACATTTTCAAACTAATGAAACATTTTCACATGAAACAAAACAGATATTTTACACTGTACATGAACACTGCACCACAGTATGGGACACGACTTCCATCCTTGGAGGTGTTCAAGAGTTGATGGATGTGGCCCTGAGCAACCCGATATGACTAGACCTGCTTTGAAAAGGCATTTGGTGTAGCTCCTTGTTACAGCACACTTGTAAGAGCCTTCCTGAACTGGCCTGAATATTCAAGTTCAAGTGTGAACCTCGTATGAACACACAAACGGACAGGACATCAGTGAAACCCTCAGTCTAAACAGCACTTGGCAGCACAAAGGGTGCAGTCAAGCCTGTGCTTTGAGCCAGCTCTGGTCCCAAAGATGATTAGACACATTACCTCATAACTGTGCCTCTGCAAAGAAGTCTTGCCTCACAGCTGGACTTCATCTGTGGGCATTGTCCTGTGTTAATGCAGCCAGATGGCCTTTCTACCGCAGCTAGCTCAGGGAATGTGCACAACTGTCCATACCTGACTGTGCAGCACTGGCTGTCCGTAATGTCTTCTGCCACTACAGAAAAGCACCATTTATCCCAGACTCCAAAAGTGCAGGTGCCACTGCTGTGTCTCTGTCATCGCCTCTTGCAGCCCAGCGCTTATAGCACCATGCTGGGGCTTTAATTAAGTACTGACAGAAGAGAGAACAGCAGCTACTCAGTCATCAGGAAAGCCTGCGCTCATTCATCATGCACCGTTGCCACAAGTCCAAGATGAAACCAGGTCTCCAAGCTGGACGTTCATGTTATTGCTCTTATTTTGTTTGTTTGTTTGAGGTTTAATGCCTATGCGGTTAATTTGAGGGCGATAAATAGCTTTTTGAGAAAACTAATTTGTACACAGCTGCAATTAATCAGAGTGCGGAGAAGAGTGCACCAGAGCTGAACACCCCACTGAAACAGATGGCTGTGCTGCTGCCACACACCCCTGCATTCCTGCAAAGGTTAAGCCAAACTGCAGAGCCCTGGGAATTTGAGCTCGCACACATGCTGGCTCTGCGCACATCAGGCCTGCTAGGGAAAAGCTTGAATGATTTTCACCTGGAAGCCTCCTGGGCCTTGCAGCCATTACTTGAGAAGTTTAATAACCACTGGCAGGGAAAAAAAAGAAACAAACAGAATTCACTGAACCTTTCCAACCGCACAGCTGAATTTAGCATCTAGTCCTGTTCCTGGCTGTCTTCCTTATACTGCCTGATCCTCAAAACTTTCCTGGTATGAGAGCAAAAAAATATCAGCCAGATGGCAGCTGCTGTTTACAACAAAGCAAGCTGAGAAGAATCCCGTAGCCTTAGTTGTTTCTACTGGTTTCCACCTGAATGCAATAACAAGTTAATATTCCCAAAGAAAGAGAAGTTGGGGTGCACAGAGAGAAGTGTAACATTTTCAAGATTCAGGATTGCAGGGTGGCTCCCTGTAAACCTTGGGGACTGATCTGCAGCAGTACTGAAAGATGATGTACTGATTCAAGTGGAAATTGTGTGAGCTGGTGCCAAACAGAATGCCTCTGAAATGAGAGAAAAATTTCATTCCGTGGCACCCATCGTGCTCAGGGCACATAATGGCACACAATAAGATGATTATTTATTAGGTTATTCACCACTTGCCTGAGGTACACCCATGAGTTACCAGGAAGAGGTTTAGCTTTCACTTTAAAAATCTTGTCATTTAAGACAAACAACAGGTGAAATCTGGAAAGAGGGTTATGTTTGAATCCTTAACTTCTTTTTAATACATAGATGCTCTTCTACATAATCACTAGGAGATGACTAATATCCTTTAGGTATTACTGCTAAAGTGAGTCTTAAATGCAAAAGAATAGTGATTGTGCAAATGCCATAGCTATTATGAGTGATTCTTCAAAGGACAGAGTAAAAGGTCCTCCCACACATGCCATTATATTATGGATGATAGTCCCAAAAGAGACTAGTGTGAGACATACCAAAACCACAAGACCATGTAATCTCTGCTTTAATGTTGTTGATTTCAAAATTGCTAGAATCAATTTTCATGACTTGATTGAGAAACAAAAGGTAACACGGAAGCCAAGTACTGACTGTATGGGCTTGCTGCAGCCATGGGAAGAGGATTTCATTTTACTCCCCATTTTCCTTTCATGTGCAAACACACACAGTCCTGCAGCAATGCCTTGAGTAAGGGAAGTGCTTCAGCTAGGGAGTAAAAGTAGGTGGCCTGAGGAGTTAAAACCTATCAAGGTCCCTCCAGCAAATCCACATCAGATAATTAGTGTCAGTTTTCTACTTCTTTCTTCCTCACTAACTCTTCAATGTCTACAATAATTTGCTATTGTCTTGCAAAGGAGGGATGAGAAAAAGGACAGTTGCAAATGGTTGCTTAAAGATGTAAGCACCCTTGGCAGGCACTTGGGGAATTCTAGTAGCAGGGCAGAAAGATATCTGCATAGATCTTTAAGGAGACTGAATTTGTGAAACTCAGAGTAGAAAGGCTTTTTATGATTCTGCATAAGTTTTGTGTGCTTTTCCTTCTGGCCAGGACCTTGCTTTCCTCAGATGCAAAAAGTACTTACAGCGATGACTCCAATAAACTCACAGAGAGTGTTTCTTTCCTTTACCCAAAGTACATGCAAATGTATTCAACAGGCTATTGCCTTTGGCAGTTGTTGCAGGCAAGCAAAAGGAGTCACCATTCCAAGACGAATCATAATAGTGGTGATCACAACAAAAGCAAGGCCCAGAGCATGATGAATGACACTTCTGAAGGTAGAGAGATGCAGTTCTGGGCTGAGAAGTTGAGAGAATTTCCATGTGGTCAATAACAACTGCACATGCAACGTCAGCTAAGAAACCAGAAACCCAAGCAGGAGTTCCCACGACACTTTAGCAATGATAAAAAGCCGTGTTATTGCAGACCTTACAGAACAAAGGCATAGTATCTTCTGTTATTACATTTTACCAAAGACAAAGCTATAGACCAAGTGTAATTTAGTTATTTTAGTCAGAGACAGAAGCCTAGACTTCTAGTTTCTGCTGCTGGCTCTGATATTAGACTTTACCTTATAGGGCCACCACTATCATAGCATCTGTGCAGCTCTTATGTTTTATCCTCATAACTGATAGTAAAGACTATTAACCTTACTTTCAGGAGGGGGACAAAGGCACCAAAAGGCTAACTATCTTACCTAAGATCATATAGGAAATTCATAACAGGAATGAACGGACCCAATTCTCCCAAGACTCAGGTTTTGAATTTTCTTCTTTGCTCAAATCCACTCAAATGGCCATAACCTCAGTTAACTCTGGATATAATTGTATTTTCACCAAGATGGGTAAGAAGACTGAATTTTGAAGCCTTCTGAGTTGCTAGGATGAAAGACACTACACAAAGTTCAGTGTACTGTAATAATCATTGGCCTCATACCTTGCAGTGGTAAAACAAAATAACATCACTACAGCACAATATTCTTCAGATAAAATGCTCTTATTATTTCTACTATATTTGTATATTTGTATATTTCTACAGCGCTCAACTCTGTAACACTCAGGCTCTCCTGTTTACTCTCCAAGCTCCATGCCACCGTTAAGAATTGCTCTGTAGCACCGTACAGTGGAAGCTCTGGGTGGGTACCTGTGGCCAGACAGCAAACAGTGGCAATAAAACCGATTTCAAAATTTATTGCTGCAATATACTGATTGTCTTCACTCCTACTGTGCTGAACGGGCTGAAGATAAAAAGTGGGGGATATCCTATTGGGAGGTATATATCAGCATTAGGAAGCAACCTGATCAATCCCTGAAAGCACATCAGCGCACACTGATCAGAACAACAATGAGAAAGCAGTGTAAGGCATAGCAGTAGGTAAAAACCAACAGCCTAACTGCAGCTGCACAGTTTTCTTACTGCCTGTAACAGGACAGCTGATGCAAAGTTCAACACTGAGCCTGGGATACTCTGCTTTTCTGTGACAGTGGTTTTCTCAAGTGAACTAGAAGAAAAAAAATCCCTCAGGCTAAGCTAGCAGGAGCAGCGCTAACGCCTATCTGAAATGTATTTTTACAATAATAAAAGAAGACTGCTGCTACCAGCTTTTTAAACAGTTATGGGGAGCTAGCACATGGCAGCCCAGCAGAACGAATTGCCTCATTAAGAGCTATTTCCATTAAAGCAGTCATCACCCTCTGCCTGCAATTTACATGAGCTCTTCCTATCCACATCAGAGCTGAAAAGGAAACGGGTGAAAGGGAAGAGCACTGATATGAAATAAAAGTTGCACAGAAGTCCTAAATCATACTCAAAGGCTTGCTGTTAGATCAATTAATGAGCTCCCATTGCCTGTTGTACAAAGGCCCCTTTATAAGGTTTATAATCTTCCTGCGCTCTCCTATAAAAGACAAAGAGGTTGAGGTTTTCTGGAGGTGATCCTTCTGCCTTCACTTGCAGATCACAGAAAGCTTTTTAAGGGCTATGCTAATGCGACCTGACTACACTTGTGTGCGTGCATGCGAAGCTGCATCTACTACGTATGCTAAGTGTGAATGTGGACTCACGCATGTGTTTCTTGCTGCCTACAGCTTGCTGAATGAGATCACTGCTTGTGGGAAGGAGTTTGCTGTACCTGAGAGCACTGATGTGTGTGGGTGAGGAAGATGATGTGTGGGAGGGTGTAGTACACAGACATGAGCATGCGTGTGGGTCTGAGAAATAGTTACAGCAGACAGAATGACATGATTGGGAACTCTTCTATCACTTTTTGGAGTACATGAGTGTATACTCTGTGGGCAAATGGTATGTACGTGGTCATTTAAAGTGTATTGTAAGGCAGCATATGTGGCTACATACACTTCCATGAATTTACTGGGGAGCTCTAAGCATGGTTTAACCTTTGCCCTCTCCCCTTACATACCACTAGTGCTGGCCAGTATGGGAGGGACTGATGCATCATATGGTAAGTTTTTGTTATGCAACTAAATAGACCACCACTCTCTTCCCTTCTTGGTCTTCTCACTCATCCAACATCAGGTTGTTGAATTACTATCTCTGCAATATTCTTGTCCATGAAGCAGATGTTTTGGGTTTAACTCCCACCATGCACCTGGAACATGCATGAAGCGTGTAGTTCTTTGGGATGGTAAATCATGGGAAACCTTCCCAACATCACTAAAGTTCTTCTCTCCGCAAGAAGCAGGCAGGAAGCTGATATGACTTAGACCAGATGCGTCTACCTATTTCAAATCAGATCAAAAGTAAAGCCTTCAAAGGCATAGGCATGAACTGACTTATGTTTTAAGTGATTTTAATACTGCGTGCTTTCTGATCTTGGAAAGAAAGATGACTGTCACTCGTACTTTGCTTGCTCTTCCCTCTAGTCCAAAACTTCTGCTTGATCCTTGCAAACAGAAGCCTGTGTAATGTCTCCTTTCTGCGACTGGCAGTCTGTGGGGCAGGAAAGCAATTCCCACCAGTGTCTGTGCAAATGAAATTCAGCTGGCATCTGCAAACCAGACAAGAGAAAAAGAGGCTGAAGTGAAAAGGAACCTTTTTCAGCAGGGAGCAGAGCACAACAAGGAAATAAAAAGATGAATAAACCTGTCATAGGCTTTTTCTTTATGGAGTGGAGGCACAGTTATTAGGTACCCGCAAAGAAGGCATGCTGGATATATGACTCCTAAAACATCGTCCATAATACAGCACTGTGCAGAAGGCATACAGCTTTTCAAACAGTTGTCAGAGGCAGAAATAAATACAATGTCTTAGTGGGAAAAAATGACCAAAAGGATTAGAAGTGAGCATTTGGGTGGTGCAGGCAGGAGCCAGAGAGCTCTCTCTGACGGCATTTTTTCATACTTGCTACTTGTCAGAAACAGGAAAATTATTAAGCTTTTATTATTATTTTTCTCTTAATAATTTGGGTGAGTTTTTTACTGCTCATAAAATGTGACAGATTGATAGTGCTCACTAGAAAGGAAAGGCTGCAAATACAGAGCTCTGCCAAGCATATCTCCATCCACAACTGTGGCACCCTCTTTACTAAAGACGGGTCACACCACCCATTTGAAACCCCTGATCTGACTCACATCCTCCTGTCCTCAGCTATTCTAGACCTGAAGGCCCCACAAAGACACTGCCAATCGTCCTCACTGCTACTGTGTAACTTCCTACCTTTTCCTCTCCTCCTACAGTAGTACTGACAGAGTACTGTGATCTTCACCCATATTTCTCTTCAATTTTCTATGTCTGGGGTCAACTGCACACTCCACCATGCCCTGTAGCATCCCATCTTATCCCAATACCGATCTCCTAAAAATGAGTAGAATGTCCTAACGCCTGAGTTATGCAATCACTGTAGCATATAAAGCTACATATAAAGCTAGTGCAATAAAGCTAAAATTTTTGTCATATATTGGCTCCATCACAGTGTCTTACCCATGTGGCTGTCTGCCTACTTCCACAGCATCCCAGACTTGAGGGGGGAAAGAAGTATCAGTGTGTGCAGGTTAGTTCTGGACACACACAGATTATAATGATGGGCATCTTAGGAAAGTTCAGGTTAGAAATGGAAGGTGTTTGGTATGCTGTTACAAATGCTGAGTGGGAGATGTTTTATTCTGTAAATTTGTGCATTAATACTTTGAACTAAGTAACAGCCAAATTTTTAAAACATTTACCCTGCTGAAATGCCTTTGCTGTTTTTCTGGATAACATTCAAATATTGTCAGTAAAAGCTTTAAGTAACAGCAATAAGTAACATCTAACCACCATCGTCTATGCCTTCATCACACCATTAGATCACACTGTCTCCATGCTAACTAATAAGAATCGATTCTGAAATGAGAAACTTGAAGATCTTTTCTATCCTTTGTTCTCCAGTCTGCCATTTGATATACTACAATTCACACAGAAACTACTTCAAGACTATTGCACATCCTAGCCCAGATTTCTGTATAGGCAGCCTCATTTCAGACCCTGGCCTGAAAAAGAAAACACAGCGATTTGCAATGATGGATGATCTCAACAGCAAAATTCCATCTGACCTGCTGCTAGAAGCAAGCAGCATATTACTGCCTTGAGATAGGTAAGTTGGTTAGGATCAAATACCATAAAACCCAAAACTGAACTTGCACCTGAACAGACCTTTTTTTCTGAGATTTAGATAAACCATTTTTCTTTTCCTTATGCATGAAGCAGTGTGTATCAGAGCTCTGGCTGAAATGACAAGTGCCCTATCACCACCAAGGTAAAATAACTGACAATCCACCAAGACTGTCAACACTTCTTCACTTTCACTGACCTACTTATCTTTCACTCTCTCTCCCTATCCTGATGTCTTCCTCTGATCTTTCTCCTCCTTGCCTCCCATTTTCCTCTCCATCTACACAAACTTTTTCACTATTTCAATAAAACAACAGCATAGCACAATAACCATCTCTTTCTTACATTGTACTAACATGTTATGAAAAAATACAAGTAACTTTGTTCTTTCTATACCCTAAAAGTAAGCAAGAAACTCATCTCTGACCCCAAGCCTGGCAACTGGTGTTCCCTAGATATGTGATTTTCAAAAACACAAAAATGAAGTCACAGTAGTAAAGGCTCAAATTACATAAAAATAAAAAGTTGCATTACTTTCTGGCTGGCTTGTAACCAAAACACAAATAAGATGTAAAGACCAGTTTTTACACCAGCCCTTCTCTTTGTGATGGCTCTCCTACAGATGTTACCAGCCTCTAGCTTTGAGCTTCTTTCTTCAGTACTCTACCATGCTCAGAAACGTATAAAAGTGCAGCTTAGCTTTACGGAAAAGGCCAGGGCATTGAAACCGTGATTTGTCCTCTCAATAAGGGTGAGTGACATCTTCATATAATTAAGTCCTTCATTCACTCTGCAGTTAAGCTTCATTCACCTCATTTTTTAGTGTAACATAAGCAAGTTTTATGGGTCATTACTCAGAGAGGTGTGCTGCATACTGCATCTCTTAGATTTGCAGGCCAGAAAAATGGAAACAGGAATGGCAAAATTACTTGGCTGCAAGCATTCAGGGAATGCTGTGAAATGTTTAATGACGTGCAAGTAAGTTTCACATTTTATCTTCCAAAAACTCTTTTGAAGTTGGATGTTACATTTTTTTACTCCTCACCTCTTTCCTACCTTTTACACTTTACTGAAAACAGCACCTTTCAGATATCAAATAGGGATCAAACAATTAATTGCTCTCCTAACTTGATAAACTAAATGCTGCAAAAGTGAAACATTCACTTCCCAAAGAATTTAAAAATCTAATCTTGTTAATTTGCACCCTTTATAATACAACACAATCTGCTGTTCACACCTGATGGGTAGTGCTTAGGGAAGATGCTCTTCTCAGCACAGTGATGGCTAGACCGCTTCCTTGCTAATGTATAATTACATTCAGAAATAATATTTGTTGGGCTAATTCTAACCTCTGAGAGTGGAAAGAAATGTGCTTTTGTAATTGCATTAAAATGGTCTGAGAACTTATTTTCCTTTAGCTTCCAGATACTGCCAATAAGCTCCTCCTGATGCAGAACCCACAATTTCCAGAGTTTCAATTCAAAATAAAAGCAGTTTCACTTAATTACCTTCATTGATGGCTTTGATTAGTGCATTTTGTACTGCACCAGGAGCATTGATGTAGTAAATGACTGTATCTCAACCAGGGTTGGTAATTTCTTTCACCATGCAAATTATTTTGCACAATCATAACTACATCTTCAGCATCCTATATGATCTCTCTTTCTGCAGCAAAAGTAGACAGAGATCTGACCACCTATGTACAAACTTGTCTATACAAAAATTTACTACATAAAGGTAAAATCAAATAGATACAATAATTAATCCCATAAGGTAATTGAGGAAGTATCACACTTCACAAGAAGTATTCAGTGATTTTAGTGAATGCATCACTTTCTTGGACAACAAAGAATCTTTCAACATTTCTAGAGAAGTCTGCCTAACTTCTTTATTGGATCAGTACCTACAGAAGTCTGAACCAGATATGCCATTCCTTCTTTTGTTGCTTTTTTTTCTCCTTGGTCTGTATGAAAATGGGGATTAACAAATGTGACTTCAAGAATTATGTGGATTTGTACCTACTTAAATCTGAACCACCAGCCCCTCCTGTTCTAAACTTTTGTGTGATATTTCTGCACATTACTACACAGCTTTTGCACTCTGCAAAATATAGCTGCATATGAGAAATGAGGGAAATGAAGCCTGAACAGACTAGAAAGACAAATATTTAACCTGTTAGGGATCTTGAGTGAAAATGCTAAATAAATATAAGATTTTATTGCTACTAATCTGCAATTCTTCTTGTACAATCAACATTTTACACTAATAATTATAATTTACATTTAATGCTCTGTTCATTCCCAAGGATGGTAAAAAGTTATAAAAAAGCAACCTAGAAATGCAAAAACATTTTGAGGAAACTTAACTTCCAACTGTACCCCACTGGAGGGGACAGAATAACATTCACATACCTATCATCTTTTTGATAAATATTTCTCAATGACCGTTGCAGATTAAGAGATACTTTTACAAACACACACTATAGTTTTTTTTCTAGCTGATAGAAACTTGGAGCAGATGAGATGCAGTGTTTTGACTTACCTGAAAGACCTGCTTTCACCACAGAACTGTAAAGAACAGAGACAATATCAACTTAAAACTGTTTCTGCAGGGTCCTGTCACTGATTTAAAGGCCAAAAAAGATGAGAGAATCTCATCCACTTCTGAAAACTCTTCCCACTCCAAAATCTGAATGTGTTCCTTCCCCACCAGAAAAGAAAACCCAAACAATTCTGACAAGAAAAACCTTGACATTGTACTTCACTACCCAGACAGAAAGGTTCTAGTATTCCAGCCTACAACCGTGCTATGCTGAGTATAACTATTTACATATTACAGCTTGAATAGAGGGGAAAATACAAGATCAACTCACAAACACACCGGCCAATTAAGTATATGGCGTTAATCATAATTACAGTAAATCATGCCAAGCACAACTAGAGGTAATCACAGGGCAGAGACATCTTGGTTCAATTAGCAACAGAATCAAAATTTCTTGTAAAATTCAGAGCAATTTTTATTAATGCTATCCAGTAACAGAAATATTCTAGATAATTTGAGTGTCCACAGCTTACTATTTCAAAACTAGCATAAGAATAATTCCATATCAGGTTTATGTATTTGTGTATATGAGGAGAATTCAATTACTGTGAAACTTTAAATAACAGAAGTGTATCTGCAAAGTAAATTGTGCATTAGAACAGTATGTATATTTGAATGGCAAAGGTACCTATTCATACAGACCGCTATCTTAGCTTTTGTAAAAGCAAATATGCATAGATAAGCAATAATTCTTTTAATAAAGCCACAAAAAGTGTTGTACGGAAGTTTTTAAGTCAGTGTGGATCTGAAAGACAAAGCTATTTTTTAATTTCTTTCATTAATGAGAAACAGATCATAGATTTACTAGCTATTAGCAGGAGCTTTTTGTACCATTCAGGTGTGCAGTCTTATATATACAGTGTACCTAAATTGCACAATCCAGTGCTGTGAAAAAATACTTGAACTCTAAGTGAGTAAATTTGGATACTAGAAGCAATAAAGCCATGTGGTGCTGCATACTACCTTGGCTAATTTTCCCTGTTTCTCAACCATGTAAAATTATCTGCATGGAACTCTGGGCTGCCGTGGTTAAACTGCTCCTAATATCCGTGCATGCTTGTTCAAAGCTAACTTGTCTACCTCTGTACAGGACTACAGCATTCTGTGCAGGTATTTACAGTGATTTCACCAAGGGAAGAAGCTAGTTTAGAGGCCAAAGAGGTGGAGTTAACTGATGTACTGTTTATTAGACTTGGTTTTAATAACAGTCAGTAATAGCTCAGAGCTAATGTTCTGTAACGTAACAGGCTGGGTTTGAAGGAGGATGTGAAGGAAGACAGTCTGCTTTGTGCTCTGTTGACTTGAGTGTGTAGCATCTGGTTTTGCTGCAGCTCTGAACCACATCAGCAATTAACAGAAAACAAAGTGACAGAAGCAAAAGACAGAAAAGCCACAATACGTCTTGGAGTCAGTCCCAGCTAGGACAGGCTCCTTGACAAAAGTTAAGGATGAAAGTGGTATAGTGCAGATACCAGCAAAAATGCCACGAAGAAACCATTTGCAGAGGAGAATGAAGGATAATCTCTGTATCAAATCTGCAACATGAAGCTTTAATTAACATTTCACAAGCCCTGGCACACTGGAAATGTCAGTTTCTATTCAGTATGGAAAATCTGTGTGGGATTTAGAACCACAGATATGGACGAGACACAAAGATGGGACTATGATCAGGACACAGCTGAAATAAAATCAAGCTGCCTTTCCTTGTGGACATGTGATTCGGGACAAAAATAGAAGCAACTTTTACTGTTGGTTTGGTCGCACTGGGGACAGCTATTGTCACTGGCATGAGTAACTGGCTAGCTGCTAGCATTGCTGTAGTGGTTTGGCTGGCACAGATCACCACTTCCCTCTCTGCAACAGCTTTATAAAAATATCACTGTTTGAAAATGTCCAGTTGGTTCAATTTCTTAACCAATTGCTTTCTTTAGAAATAAATACACTAAGTATTTTTGGGACTAAGCCCCCTCAAGACCCTTTTATATATAAACTAGATCACAGACAGTAAAAGTGGAAGGTATGTATTTCAACATATTTATCCTATTACCTAACCCCCTCTTGCCTGCCTCACAGCCAGTACAGCATAATCCCACACAATACATTCAGTAGTAACCTGTACAATCCGGATTTAAATTTGCTAAGCAAGGATGTTTCCAGTGCTTTCCTGGGGAGACTATTTCACAGTTTAGCAATTCTTGCTTTTATGAAATTGCTTCTGCTTTCAGCCTAAATTTATTTAATCTTAGTTTCAGCCCAATACTCCTAATTATATGCCCTCAATGCATCACTCTAAACAATTTATACTCCTTAAATGTTTAATGTCTATTACTGCACTCTTGCTTCAGTACCATTTAGCAAACAATGCACATTCATAATTTGTGTCATTTGTCATCAGCTCGGCTTGTGTTTTAATTTTTACCTCTTTTTTTCTATTTAGGCATCTGAAGTGGCATGCAGCAGCATCACAGGAGAGGCAATTCTCTTCAAAGTTGTTTTGAACCTCTTTGTTTGGTCCTGGCAAACTCTGCAGATAGCCTACTTATAGGATCATTTGTTACTTACATAGCAGTATGGTATCTTAGCACAAATAGGCTAGGAAGAGCCTTGTGTTCCTGACATCATAGAATAGTTTGGGTTGGAAGGGACCTCTAAAGGTCATCTGGGCCAACCCCCCTGCCATGGGCAGGGACATCTTCAACTAGATCAGGTGGCTCAGAGCCCCGTCCAACCTGACCTGGAATGTTTCCAGGGATGGGGCATCCACCACCTCT
>NW_008795405.1:4600181-4621226 GCF_000699145.1 Aptenodytes forsteri | reverse complement strand
TGCCTTAGCATAGCTTCCAGGAGGATCTGTTCCATGATCTTCCCAGGCACAGAGGTGAGACTGACTGGCCTGTAGTTCCCCGGGTCTTCCTTTTTTCCCTTTTTAAAAATGGGGGTTATGTTTCCCCTGTTCCAGTGAGTGGGAACTTCCCCGGACTGCCACGACTTCTCAAATACAAATTCTCATCTACAGCATCATCAGCTGACTCGATGAAGCATCTCCATTTCCTCTGTAGATAACACTAGCTGGAGGCTCTAATTCAACTATTGCTGCACTAGATTCAGAAGGAGTAGATATAAATATTACTATGGCTATCTAATTGTTTCATTTTTTTGTCAGTGTGACTCATTCAGCTCACACTGCACCATCTCTGGAACATCACTGTTCCCTTTAGTGCCTTGTAGTTTAGTGAAAGTACTTCATGCATTAGGATCCAAGCAGTTCTGTGTCGTCTCTGTAACAGACACTTTGGAAAGTTAAATGCCCTGTTCCTCTGATAGTGCTATAGAGGCACTTTGTTTGATATTTCATCATACAAAATTGTTTCAGAGTTTCCAATACATAAGGTGCCCCAAATGACCTTTAACTAGTTTTACCAGAACTGCCAAGACCATTGCCCTTAGTGGTACAGCTGAACATCGGTTCAAGTTTTGTGACCTGCAAGTGCAGGACACCATAACTTCTGAGCTCTCAACAGTTACTGTATGCTTATCATCTGTCCCAGGAGAAGAAAAGAATTTGTTTCAAAAGGTGTAACAGGAAACAACATGGCTACAGATTTCATTTTCATCGCATCAGAAGCAGCTGCCTATTTGTACCAGCGTGTGTATGCATTATATATTAAAATATCAGCCCAGGAGCGCACAGAGGGATTATTACAAAGTGGAAATGGATTTTAAAGCATTCGAGGTGGTAGATATTTGGTATGCTGAAGCCCTGCTACTGTAACCGACTGCAAGTCAATGAGTACTAAATAAATGATTCAGAGAAGAACCCAATGAAGCTTTAGCCCTGTTGATGACTTTTTAACTAATTACATCTACTTTACTTCTATCTGATGCTTATATTTTTTCATTCTTTGTGTGAGGATGTTAGAATTTGTATTTACATACTATGTATCTAATATAATTTTGTATGCTTGCATGTATACATCTGTGAATAGGGAAGGAGCATGAAAAATTATGTATTTTGAGTGTGTGTAAGGATAAGTTCTTCTGGCACAAGTGAATGAACAGTTTGCACATTTATGTGAGCAAGAGTAAGTGTGAGCAGGAATGTGGGATGCATGTGTGTAAGGTGTAAAGTTCAGTGAAAGACAGGCATGTGAGTTCAAGTATAAATGTAAATAGTTCCCCATTTGAATGAAAATCTTAGGTAGGCAGAAGCTCAGAAAGGCAGTGCAATTCTGTTTTCTTTTGTGGAAATTCTTTTGCAAACCAGTCTCTTTGGTTTTGAAGGTTTTTGGGGTAGTTTTTATATTCTTGCCCTTCCACATGCAGCAAAATATGTTCCGAAAATGATAGCTATCTGTGAACTCAGCAACTTTGCCAACTAGAAAAACAGCTTTCAGCCCCACAGCCCATTTGGAGCGATAAAGAATTGCTGTGGTCTTGCACTGGAACGGACTGACTTCATTATCACACTCAATGATGGTTTTAACTTCATATTTCCTCAGCTCTGCCTGAAGGAAAAACGATACCCCTGATAACCAAAGAACATTATTAAAGCTAGTTTCCCAAGGAGTTTAATGATAACTACATTATTTCTCCTTAAGAAAACTGAATTGTGAAGCTAGTTATGTTCAGTGTGTTTAACATTGGGAGACTTTGCACTATTGGGTTTTAAACAACAAGCTGGTTTGATTTTTTTTATACATCTGTATGTTGGACTATTCCATGGAAGGGTGTCTGCAGCACACTTTGAAGGTAAAAATGAAGCCTACCTAGTAAGTGATTTTTTAATGACTTTGTGGTCTTGTCTTTTTTTCCATGCTTGTCAACAATGGTAATGACATCTGGATTTAACTATTCATCTGCTGCGTATTTCACTGTTTGATCACATTAGTGATTTCATGACAGGGAGAACTTTAATTGTACCAGCAACTCCTTATTTTTGGCATACGTTGTACAGCTGATCTTGCTGCTATATAAAAGATTAGTGAAGTGGACTTTTTTTTTAAGCTATGTGCATATGTTAATGAGTGTTCCCAGGCTCAAAACCTTCTTAAAATGGTTTCTTCAAATAGAAGGTGATGAATTATACACAGGAATTTGTTATTCTATCATACAATAAATTCTTGTATTCTAAGGGATAATGGGATGGATTCTGTCCTCAGTTATATTTCACTAAAATGGTAATCATACTCTGGTATACTACCATTACTGATATAACATATGCTATGTTAACATCCTTCCAGTGATAAGAAAGGTCCTCTGACTTGATGAGTTCACATTCTAAGCAACAGATACTTCCATCTGAAAAGGCAAGCCAAAATGAACCCTTTAATCTGTACTTGCAATACGCTTTATAAATTGTTCACCAAATTTAATGTCATCCTTAAGGAGACAGCAATTACCCAACCAGATCAGACAAGTGATCCATCTATCTAGACCAGTACCATGTACTCCCCAGAGTGAACACAAACAGCTGTCTCCAGAAGAAGCCTATACTCACCATGTCATGCAGCACCATGAACTGATTCTCTGTAATTCCACAGTGTGTTTCTGTTAATGCCTTAAAACAAATTTAAATCTCTTTTAGGAATCCTACAAAATATTACTGAGGATTTTCTCATTAGTATACGCATGTTTAATCCTCTTTTGAACACTGATAAATTCTTTGGTTTAGGCTCTTTTTGTAATTAGTTTTACAGGTTAATTATCTTTTGAATACAACACATTTTATTCTATCAACTTCAAATGTATCACCTTTCAAATCCACTGAAATCCTCCTGTTCTTGCAGTTTTGGAAAGGACAAGTAAGAACGTTCAGTATTTCCTCCCCAAATCATTCAGGAATTTTCCCCGTGCCTGCCTGCCTTTGTCTGCAACAGCCACAACCTCCCAAGTATTTCCTGCTGCAATTCACTCTTGGTTTCTTGTCAACATTAGCAGCTGTTTTTTGAAGTTCCTTTAGTTATACTATTTCATGATTCTATGAGCAAAAATGAATGCTGCATCCTTGGTAAGGATGTACCACTGTTTTATATAATGCCATGATCAGTGGAATTTTCTAGCCCATTATTTCTGTATCACTGTGTAGTATTTGCTTTTTGACTTCCGCTGTGCAATGAGCAGATGTTTTTACTGAGCTGCTGGCAATGTCCTCTACGTTTTTTTTTTCTCCCTGAATGGCTACAGTTAATTTAGAACCCGGTAACGTGTATGAACAATTCAAATTATTCCCTGCAACTGGCATTACTTTGTTTTTGTCAATGAAGGATTGCATATGATGTTCTGCTGTCAATACAGCCTACTTTATTAGGTGCCTCTGAAATTCCTCACGGTCTTCTCTAACTCTGACTCCCATAAATAATTTCTTATTATCTGCAACTCTTGCAACTTCACTGCCTACCCCCTTTTCCACATCACTGATTAAGTAACAGTGGTCCTCAAACAGATGTTTGAGGCACCCTTCCATTAACCTTTTGCTATTTTTCTATTAACCTGAAAACTGAGCATTTATTTCTCTTTTCAGTCTTCTGTCCTTTGCCAGTTTCAAATCAATGACAGACATTTACCGCTTACTATCTGACAGCTTTGTTTCCTTATCAGCTCATACAAGGAATTTTTGAAAGACTAAATAAGTCCCATTTATTTGTTTCACTATACCCACTGTATGGGTGGCACAGAATTAATACTAGAAGATTGGAGAAGCAGAGAGTCAATCCCAGATTCTCGCTCTCATATTATATTAACTCAGGTGCTGTTTCATACAGTAAATTCATTTAATTACCATTTCAATCAACTTTCCTAAAGTCACAATCACTGAGTACAAAAATATGTATTAAAATAACATGTACTTACTGTTTCTGTTCTACAGCAGTTATTTTAATGAAATCTTTTTTTTTTTTGAGTTGTTCAAGCACTTGCTCCTCCATTCTATCTGAAACCTCTTCTTGTTAATCTAAGTACCCATCCCTTTTAATATCCTGACCTCTGTCTTCCTAAAAAGAGCAGGTTTGAGGCATGTATCCTCTACCATAGCTTTATTGCTAGAACAGATTCCAAGAAATTACTCGGCAACTCTGTAATGCTTCCTAGGAAGTATAATTTCTCCCTTTACTCCTTCAAGCTAACCCAAGGATTCTTTATTGAACATCCTGATTCTGATATTCCACCTGGGATAATCATTATCCTGTTACTGCAGACAGTTAACTAAGGACTGCCAAACTAAATTATGTGTCCAAGTCAGTGACTTGGCAGGTAGTAGAGAGGGAAGCCCAGGATCATGATCCTTCTTGTAACTTTTACATGACGCTATCAGCTTCAATTTTCAAGTGGTGGAAAAGAAAGGAAGAATACTCAAACTGTAAGTGCTTGGAAGATAACGAGGGGTTGAGTAACAAAACAACTGGATTTGTCAAAACCAAACTGTGTCAAACCAGCCTGTTCTCTCCATGGATTGTTGATAAGGGTAAAACCAGAACATGTTGTATCTTGAATATCCTTCAACAGAGTCTCACATGCCACAGGGAAACATGGGCTACTCATACTGCTACACAATGGCACAAAAACAACTGAAAAAACAGATTCTGAGAATAATTAGCAGTAGTTCACAACAAAAACGGAAGGCTATATTAAATAGTTTTGTCCTGCTTTTGGTATTAATAATTAATTTCTTTAGGACCTGGATGATGGAGTAAAAGGTGGGCTGATTAAATCTTCAGGTTACATCAAACTGGGAGCTTGTAACAAAACTAAAAACCAGAATTTACTTCAAATTGATTTTGAAATCGGAAATTTGGAAAAAAATCATTGAAAATACAGGAGGTGCAATCCAATACAGATAAATGTAAGTTTCTACAGTAGGTTAGAATAAACCTGCCTGATTACAGAATGGGGAGCAATCAGCCAGGCAGCAGTTGTGAAGAGGAGGACCTAGAGATAAGAGTACATCACAGAATACACACCAGTCAGAAAACTCATGCTGATGTTAAAATGGGGAACAATAAACCAAGGTGTATAAATACAGCTATAGTTTATCGCACAAATACAAACCAGAGATACAGTATTGTCTCCTACACGATGTATTCGATGTTGGTAAATCTTTCTCTTGAGCACTGCGTTTGGGCGCTACAGAGCCTGTGAAGTTACAGGGCAAACAGCTAGAGACTGTCAAGGAGACAGCAACAAGAACAAACAGAGCTCTAGAAAACAGAGACCAGAAGAAAGATGAAATAAGCTGTTCTTTAGCCTAGAAGCTTTGGTCTGAACATGGTAGCAGTATTAAAATATGTAAAAATGTGCTGCAAAGAACATGACTTGCAAGGTGGACGTGACAAGAATTATGAGCTTAATTTGAAGAAATAGAGATTTCAGAGAGGATAAATTTTCTAAAGATAAAGGTGAATAAACACTGAAAAGGTTTTTATAAGGAAGTTGCAGAATCTTCATTTTTAGAAGCTTTTTTTTTTAAAAAGAAGTGATCAGACAAACATCTGTCTAGAATGAGCAGATGGTTTTATGAGCTTCTTTTCACCCTCATTGTCTGCAATCTTAGCTTAAAAGAAAAAAAAAAAAGCTGCAAGAAAAATGTTGAAGATTGTAAAAGAAGTGCTCTTGGGCAAATGGGACTAGGTCATGACACTGAGGAAACAAGGTAGCACTATGCTAGTTAAAATACCTCCTTCACTCCCTATTTTAAGCCATGAGCAGTAACTGCAATGACTGCATCCATCAGAGAGAGCACCATCTAGTCAGAGTAAGTGAATTGAGTCAGATACTCTGGATTCATCCTCTGGCGTGGCGCTGATTCACTGTGCAGCCTTAGGGAAAATGCTTGAGCTTTCTGCATTTGCTTTCCTATTTCTGAAAGAAGAGTATGTACCTACCTCAAAAGCATGTCACAAGTGTATCGTGGTAGAAGCCCTGATTGAAAAGGTTTGTTATGAAGGAAACTGAAAGAAAGCATGCTTCCTGGAATACAGTTTCAGATAATTTAAGAGCCTAGGAGCATTGTTCTCTGCTACCGTTGCCGATACCTACGTGGTGCAGGGTGTTTTGATCCTTTCAGGCAGGCTGTCAGAACAGCTGAAATAGTTCCCAACAAATACACAGAAAGATCTCAGCAGATGGTCACCACGTATACTTTCAACCTATTTCCCTGCCTTTTGCTTGCCTTTTTGAGCAGAATGATCACTGCTTCTAGTGCGCTCCTACTGAATGCATTTTATAACATCCCTCAGTGGAACAGTTTCAATCTAAGGTTGTTCTACAAAACATTCTCCTCTGAAGTTCCTGGATGGTCCTAGCTCCTGTGCCTCCTACCTGACATCACACTACCCTGGAAGAGCAGAGGTACAAAATCATTTTTCTATGCACTTAATTTTCATCCAATCTCAAGGTATTTTATGACCATTCATTTAATGGAGCATTATCCTAGGAGAGATGCATCTTTACACTTTACGACCAGAAAGTTAGAGTTCTAGTGCCAAATTCAACATCATAAAGCAGGGCAGCGGCTGATCTGAAAACAGGCTCTGGTTGATTTGATTTCCAGTTGTGTGTTATGATAACCTATATGTATGTTTTTATATATCCACATATATATGTGTATGTGTAAAACAATTGTCTGTTTAGCTATGAAGACAATAGAAGCATATGATTCCAGTTTCCCTTTACTTTTTAATTCCAAGCAAGTTCAATTCCAAAACATGCATGGACAACTAAATGTTTTAAACTACACGTTTCAAGGAATACTGAACACTTCTTAAGGACGGTGTCTTTAGAGGAAAAAGAGTAGAAATTGTACGTGTTGGCTAAAAGTATTTTGATTACTGTATGCCTTATTGAGAAAGCCAAGTCTGACCTTCCTTTTTCCGGAAAGCTTGCATTCCTAATTTTGGTTGCTTCTTTCTTTGTTGACTACAGAACTGATACAGTTTGATTTTCATACATGACTTATCTAGTTTCTGTGTGCTTCAAAGCTGTGCAGCCTGGAGGCATCTATTCTGGCCTCAGTCCAAGTCAGACTTCAATACTTAGTGGCAACTAGGGACATGCATGGCAGGAGAACACTAGTCCTCTGCTCTTGGATTCCTTTATTTAAAGGAAAAGGCTAAGTTGTCAAATACAAATAATGGAAGCTGTGACATGGCACAATGTAGAAGTCACTATATAGAAAAGAACAAGAAAATTGTTTGCCTTTTTGAAAGACTCCAATTGATAACTGACATTCCTGTTGCCTTGTTAAGCCACCTCCTCTAATTTTCTACTAAGTGATTCAGAACAATTTATAGGTAGCACAGCATTTGCCAAAGCAGATCAGAGCATCGGTCAGTCCCTCCAGTTACAATACCCTGCCCCTTCACGTACCTGGAGAGAACACTGGTTTCTCTCATCTCTTATTCAGTCTCCTACTGTAGCAGATCAGATAACCCTGTTCAGAATGAGCATCCTGTACTCACATCTAGCAATGACCACATAAACCTACATTATCACTCTGTTTATAGTCATTATCTTACATATAGGATTAGGGCAGTGAACATGTCCTATATGAGAGAACTCTTGTACCACACTATTGCAAAATCCAAGCGCTTCACAGCAGTACTTTAAAGGCAATGACTATATAGCCAAAACAATTGCTTTCTCTCACTTCATCAGCCTAACTTATTCACCTGGAAAACATATTTTCCTTTAGGAGAGAGGAAGATCATAAGACTTTGTCCTCGGCTGTTCTCTCATAGGAACAGTAATCCTGGGCGAAAGGCGGGCTAGAGAGAAGCAGGAATGAAAGAGAGGATTCAGGAGACAAAGTGAGCACTAGCTATTAGAAGAGGTGGGAGATGGAAGTACTCTTTCCTCTTGCAGTTCTGCATCATTCACAGGAATGAGTGAGCAAAGAGGTCAGGAAGCTGGGATCAGAGGAGGCACTGTGCAGAGTGATGATTCACTGCAGATACAGAAGTGTCCTGCAACTCATCTTTACAATATTCTGGTGCAACTGCTGTTGATTCAATCGCTGGTGGTTTCTTACAGAAGAGCAGAGCACAAAACAGCGCTGCTTCAGGAATACATTATGGCTAAAATATGTATGTGAATTCATATGCAAATTAAACATGGCTTTCCACTCCTGGAACATTGCTGAGTATCCCCCAGTGTCAGAGAGTTTGGGAGTGCCTGTTATACTGGCATCAACCTACACGTCAAAGCTCTGCTATTTCTACAAGGAATAGGGAGGTAAGCAGCTCTTCCTTCCTAGCCAGTGATTAATCATTCTGTACTGCAGCGGAAGCCATACTCCATAGGCTTCTGACTGGCAACGTTACGAAAAACAGCAGGATGGCCATTTGATGGAAAATTATTATCTCCCCTCTCCTGTGTATGACCACACCAATAGCTGCATAGGAGAAGTACATGAACAACCTGTATGAGTTGCAGAGTTGATAGCACGTTTTCTTCACCTCAGCTTTCAATAGCATCAACTCCAGCACTGCAAATATTCTTTAAAAAAACCCCACCTTTTGAGTCTTTATAGCATCTTTATTTGAAAAAGTCTGGCAATAGTGAATTTCAACAGTGCTGAATACCAAAGATTTCTCATTACAAACTTCCTTCTATCAGTAGGTCCTAACCCTATTCTGCAGGAATAATATTGTTCGTTAAGACGACTTTTTTCCCTAAAGTCATATATCCCTGGCCTCAGCATAAGGGTGCCATTTAAGGGGAACAGTCCAATGCCCACTCTGGTCACATTCTCAATGCATACACATACAGGGAAGAGCAATGAGAGTATTTCAGTGATGAAGCTCCTGATTTTACCACTGTGGACAAGATTTCAGCTGGTGATTTCAGATTTAAAGGCTTTAACTCTCCTTCTCATGTTAGGAAGCTTCTCAGGTTATAGGGTCTATCCCTTAATATCTATGATATTGGGATCTTTCAGAAAAGGACAGAAGTTATGCCTTCAATAATATAATACATGAACACGCAGAAGTGTGATTACTATTGTAATATACCCTGAAGCTATGGAATGCATTTTTTTAAAAAACTCAGTGTACTACAAGCAATGAATTAATAAATCTGTGCCATTTTGGCAGAGGTTTCAAGGACTGGATCAGTCATGGTACTCTTCAATAAACTAAACCAAATAAACTAGATTACCTTACTACTGTCCATGATGCTCACATTATTTGGCTAAAAATACAAGATCAGCATGCAAAGTGTAGTGCTTTTCACTAACATTCAATTCATTAACCATTAAATAGAAGACCATACAAAAATCTCTCTTTAATGTTATACCTATCTGTTTAGAAAAGAAAATAACAATTCCTATGGAAAACTTTCCTACTGTCAGTTGTAAATGAAGAGGCTTTGCATTACCAATGAAGTGCATAAATTAGAGGGAAAGAGAGAGACAGATGGAAAGAAAGACAGTATGAAAGAAAAAGAGTGTGACCGAGTACAACACAATTTGTTAGCTTCAGAGTTCAAGGCAGCCAGCGTTTTTACTGGGTCTGATTACCTAGGGGCATTTGCAGTGCCTTGACCTGAAACAAACAAGTCACTGTGGCAGTGCTTCCATATATTTATGTCATTCCTAGGCTAATGCGATCATCTCTTCAAGTCCTAGTGCAGCACTGCTAGCTCTGTGCAGTTATTATCCATTGGCTGAAAATGCCAGGCAACAGACAGTGGCACAGCACCATCAAATAAGTTTCTCCAACCTTCACTTCATTGCTACTGGATCATCTTTGCCCTTGGGTTGGTCTGGTGGCAAACATCCTCCATAGGCAGGAGATGGCAGCAAGGGGTTGTGCAGAGCCGCTTCACTGAGGAACTCACCTATCTATGCAGAAGGAGTATTCTCTGTAGAGTTCCTCCTTTCCCAGGGTACTTCAGGTGTGCCCTGGGATATTCACAACAGCAACAGTATAAAAAAACCCAGCAGCTTCCCAGATGATCTACTTTCAGCTGCACCCCGACTTGAATTTCCAGGCTTGTGACTCTTGTTGAAAAGAATGACTCATCTCATAATGAGGAAAGTTCAGGATACTGGAGTTTTCCAATTCATTCCAGTAGGACTATAAAATCTCCCGTGGCAGCGGCTCAGATGTCAAGTCTAGTGGAACATGGCATCCTGGCTGACATAGCAGATGCTACGAAGGACCAACTTTTATGTTCACTCATTTTTTATCGGCTGCATAGGCATGTGAGCTACCTGAATTTTCTAGATTGAGAATATAGCCCCGAAATTCCTAGCGACGCTTTTGCTTAAGCCCTGTGAGAGCTATGCAGGCTGCCAGCCAGCCTTTAGCCTCTGAAGTTGGGTTACTGAGTCTCTTCCTGAGGGAAGCACTCAGTGAAGAGAGGATGGTGCCAGAAGATGCTTCAAGTATTCTACTGTCCTGACTTCAGGGAGGTTTGCTACAGAAATGGTTACAAGTTCAGCATGGGAAAAAGTGACTCTAAAATGGAGAGGTGAGCTGTAAGCCATGCCTTACGTGAACTGAGGAAGGAAACGGCAGATAACATCAATGCTCCTGTGCAGCTGAGGGGTACTACAGTGCCACAGTTGACAAATGAAGGATCAATTCTACCAAGCTATAGGTCAGTACTACTACTGGTTTCCACCAAATTGCTCCACCGCTGCTTCACAACTGAACCAGTGGTAGGTTTAACAAAGGCTTCAGCAGCTGAAGTGAACAGCCAAGTGCACTAAATCAGCTATAAATTATGGCATAATATAATACCTACCCACTCATTTCATGTAATCCACAGAAATGTTACAAATGATATTAACTCTCAACCACTAGTGACTTACACTGGATGTGTTCTGGAAATCCAGAGGCAGTAAATACAGTCTCTTTCTTATTCACAGATGTCTTTCAAAAGCAGGTGAAGCCTTCAAGGGGTCAAGAAAAACCTATACACTAAGAAAATGAATCATCTTTTATTTTAAAATATTCCTTCCATCTCAGTGAGCACAGTATCACCGGTGCTTACACATGCCAGCAATGCAGAAGCTCGTCATCTAATAATAACCAAGGAAGTATTAGGCTGTGATGCTTGAAGTCTGAATCACCTTTAAGGTCCTTCCAGCTGGGGACAGTCTGTTTCTGAGACATGCGTCTCGATAGAGAGGGGAAAGACAACATTCCAGCCTCAGGGTTTCTTATATATTCAGCAAAAATTAGGAAAGCAAGAGGTAAAACTGTCTTGAGAGCAGTGCTGTCAGGAGATGACAAAACTATTTGGGAGTTTTAGGTCTGCAATGTTAAAGGAGAAGTTTCTTTCAGCCTCTAAATAAAATGAAGGCTTTATGGAGGGAAGCTTTTACAGAAACTAAGACACAAACAAATTATCCATGCATTAAAAAGCACTGCAAGAATTAATTTAAGAAAAGCAATAATCCTTTTCCTGTGTGGTGCAGATACCAGACACAAGAGCAGGCAGAGGCTGATAAGAGGTAACTGGAACTCACTATAAAGTGACAGAAAATCATTGTCATACAGAAATGAAATGTTGAAGTTAAGAAATGACATTGACTGAAAATTCTCCCCCTTCCCATTAAAAGTTTGAATGAAATATTTTAATCCAAACTGATATTATTTAGCCATACACCTCACTTCATTTTTCAACATCCCCTCAAATACCAGTCCAACATTTATGTTCAGTTTTGACAGTTCAAACAGCTACTAACAGCATTTGGTAGCTGTTGGTAACTAACAGGTACCACACGATCTCATGCTGGCATGGTACTGGTATCTGCAATTATAGTTTTACATAGCTCAAAGAAATAATCATACAAGTGTGTACTGGGAACAAAAAACCACAAAGGATCAGCTGGACACAGGCTTACTGTAGTACTACTGTTATAATTGTCTGCAATAAAGCTCTTAGCAAATTCTTTATTAAAAAGAATAGGTGTAAGTTCAGCAACACAGCCTGCCTGTGTGTAAAAATCGGCCTAAGGAGACTGATACCGCATTTTGTTTGACAGCCTAAGTGCTCAGAATGTCTACTAATTGTTCTGATCTCTGACCTAGAGCTCGGGCCACCCTTCCTCCTTTTCTAAACACTCATTTTCATTAAACAAATGTAACGGCCCAAAGAAGCGAGTCATTCTTTTACCCTAATCTGGGACACTGCAGGATGGAGGGACACAGATGGCTTTCGAGTGAGAACACAAAAGCTCCACTCTGAGAGTGGTCACTGTAATTTCCAACCAATGCTGTTTCGGTGACTCCAGCCACTGGGAAGAGCCATACGAGTTCCCTGCACCGGAATAATTGTGCCAGGCAATACCCATTTGCTGGAGATGCACCCAGTTGCTCTCAAACACCTATGGTGTCCCCTGCTTCTCTGTAGTCAAAAGTGGAGGCTTGTCCCAGAAATGCTAACAAGTTTGTGCTGGCTTGCGTAAGGCTCTGGAAGAATAGTACTGGGCAGGACAAGACACAACTCGGAATAGCAACACGGCGTGTACAGCCTGTCACCTGCTGTGGTTACCTTCAATGCCAGCGGTGACAAGTGCTGAGCTGTACAGGCATTTTCATTTATCTCTGCAGCTCCAGGCTGAGGGCAGACAGCACCCATTTTACCCCATGACGATGCTTGTGAGCTAAGCGTACTTTCAGTTTGCAAGTTAGCAAACTAAGTCCTGTCAAGGGCAATATCAATTTCTACGGTGTCCAAAAAGCAGCTCATTACTCCTGACTCTGCCTGCTGGGTTTCTGGTGCATTGAATAAATAAAAAACATCCAAAGAAGGGCATTTGTTGTTATCGCCAGTGTTCTGCGTTGTTCTCCATGAAGATGTGTCAGCTGACACATCTGTGTCCTGCTCTGGCAGGAAAGATCCATCAGATACAATGTGATAGTACTAATACAAACAATTAATTAGTATTTTTCAGTCATACATCTGAAAACACTTTACAAAAGAAGAAAAAGGAAATACCAATTCCACATTACATAAGGAAGAAACTTAGGCACACAGAGGTTAAAGCGCCTTGGGCAATATTATGCTGAAATGTCAGGCAAAGTCTGGGAACAAAACATTATTGAAGAGACCATAGAAAATGGTGTCCGTAATAGCTGGGGGACTTGACCCAGTGACTCACGTAAGGTTTTCCTACAATGGACTCCTATAATCATATAGTTCAGGCCTACAGAATTGATTCTGGTGTCCTATCTACTGGCCTGTACTAGAGAAGAAGACTGCAGAAGTTATTTATTTACTAGGAAAGACGGATTCAGCACAGTACAAAACAAATTTCTTCACTGAAGAATTTGCTCAGTTAACTACAGAAGAGACTATGCTCAGGACCAGGGAGGGGAGAAGACTGGTGATAACAAAAGGAAGTTTTAAGAGTTCAAGGCAATTTCACCATCTCTTTGGGTCAGTTCAACTACAACTATCCTCCAGAAGCATCCCTGTCCCTGTGCAAGGCCATGAGAGTCCTTTCTAATTCCCTTCAACTTCCACCTGCTGATAGCCGTGTTAACAGAAGTGGTTTGAAAGGTCTGGATTTCCACTAATGAGCCAGACAGCAGAAACAATATTCTAGTTCAGGTGAGTTGTCTTCGCATGTGTGACCATTTCAGGTATCGTTGTCTTGAAGAACAGAAGTGTTAAAAGCAACCTCTTCAAAGACCTTTAGTACTTTTGCAATAGTACTTTTGTTACTTAACTGTTTAACTTCAGTTTTCTGAATGCCAACTTTCAAACAAGGTGTTACAGTAAACATGTTTCTGTTCTGTTTATCAATTGCTGCCAGAGTCTGTTTATAGCAGCTTTGGACTGTGAAGTTTTGATGGAGATCACATGTGGTACCCACTGTGACTGAATCCCTAAGCTTTCCTCACTCAAGAAGACAAAACTAGTTATGAAGAGGCTGTGTAGTCCAGCTAGTTTGAAAGGATGCTTCAGCTTGAATAGTCAATTTTTTTTTATTATTTCTACTGCTAATACCCTCCCATCCTAGCTCTTGCCAAAGGGGAAATAAGAAAAGAAAGAGGGAAGGCAATGCAAAGAAAAAGTAAAAACAAGAAGAAAATAGAAAATGTTTTTATTTATATAGACACAGGATCATAAAACTGAAATGTACTCATCCAGACATCAAATGTCCACTCTCAGGTTAGTTTTCCGGGTTTCCTTTTACAGTCATAGGGATCTCCAGGGGGCAGTTAATTCCTCCTAAGTTAGCCATCTATTTTAGGATGGGATGATCTCCCTCTAGAGACATCTATCTCTTTCCATCAGCTATAAAGTGGATTTTAAGTACTAGCTATGACTATCCAGCTAACTTTTCTGTTGCTGAAGTTCAGCATGATGACAGTCCCACTTTGCATGTCTGTAGACATCTATCCATAATGTAAAACCATGTCAGCAGTGACACGTATGACAGCATGTTGCCCAAACCTGACAAACACCACAGGTAGGAATAAAAGAGGAAGCACTAAGCTCGGTGTACTGCTGGTATTACATGTGAGCTTGAGAAGGAACTGAAAGTGAAGTAAAACTGTGCATTCTGAAGTGCATCTATTACAGTGAATGCTTCTCATTATGAGTTACCAAAACCTTGCACAGCCTGGAAAACATTTTGTCTAGCTGGAAGGTGCGTGTCAAGTAAAGAATGCAATAGGATTGTTATTCCAGAAAAGCCCCCAGGAATGTGAAGGCCTGCAGCGCTTGCTACCTTTGAATGGCAGTCCAAGCTGCCTTGAAAATACAGGCAGGTAGGAAAGACATTCCAGCATGCATGAAGGACAAGAGAAATATTCAGAGAAAGGATGGCCTCAGTGCTTCGGCAACAGATAGTTGCCAACTCCCCCACCCAGCTAAAATCATGAATGAGTTTAGAAACATCCTTATTCTTAAATACAACTCACAATTACATTTTACTGCTATACTTCTCTTTTTATGACTCCATTTCTAAGTTAATGTTAAGAAAGTTTAAACCCATGCCTCTTGTTTTCCTTCTTAATTTGTTTGATAGTAAGAGTGATCTCAAGCAATTCTGGGGAGCAGAATACTGTTTTTGCTCTGGAAAGGAACAATCCAAATAAAGCTATTGCAAAAAAGCCCTCTGAATATCAGCAATCCATAACAAATTTGGGGGTTTCCCACCGAAGCTGCAAGTGTCAGACCACAGCCTGCCTGCATAAAGAGCCACTCTCCTCAGCAGAAAGGAAGTCCTCACTAGCAAGTGGCAGGCAGTGAAGGGAACAATCACAATTCTCATAATCCCAGATTATCATAGCTAACCATTTCTGCAGCAATCAAAGAATCCCTGACGGACTGACTTTATTTCAAGAGTGAAATGAAGTCCTGCTTTACTGACAGAAAAGAAACAGCCCTTGGGCCGCACTGGGTAGCCCATACAATGTAATTCTTAGATCATCATGAGGTGGCAGAAGATAGTTACAAGCTGGATCTTGAGCTTGTCATTGCCTCTCAAAGGGGAAAGCATAAAAAGGAAAGAAAGGCGGCTAGTATAAAGTAACAACTTGATTACAAGCTTGTTTCCTCATTCATTCTCATTACTTCTCTTGTACACAGTTATTTCTAATTCACATCAATTTTGTTTAATTTCAGTTTGAAAGAAGAGAGTCAGGTTATTTTAATTTATAGCTAGCTTAAGTTTTCACCTCTTTATAGTCACTGCTGTGACTACAGTGAAGTTACATGTGACTCAGCTTTGAAGTTAGCTGTTACAGGTGAGTGAGAGCATTCTAGACAGAGGCATCGAGTTTAATGAAGGCTGACTTAACCTGCTTCTCTGGTATACACTGAATTTTAGGCTGCCAGTTCTCATGGATGAGGATGCATTAGTTTGGAAAAAGAGAGAAAGGCCGGATTACAGAAAACATCAAACAACAGGTATGGTTGACCAGAGGGTCCCATTTGCGCTGTTCTGTAACACAAAACCAAGGCTAGGCAAATAAAAAACCAACTGATTTTAAACAAATAAATGTCAATATTTTATATTTTGTGAAATGTACTGCTGCATTACCACAGCTAATTGAGTAATAAACATCCTGGGAGGATTAGGTGTTTTCATAAATAGTGCTTGCAGGAACCTTAGCCAGGATAATATTGTAAAGCAGTCAATCCTGACACTCTGGGAATCAACATCCAGGGACAGAATCCAAGAGAAATATAGCACACACATGCAAAATCCATGAGCAGATGCACTGGGCAGGTAACAGTGTCCTGTGAAACATCCTGCCCATTTCATGGTCTCAGCTACCGTCTGCTAAGCCTGTCGATCAAATTAAGACTAAACCCTGCAAGGCAGGTGCTCTCCCTTCCTGAAGGAAGAGCTTCATCCTCTTTGCCCTTTGCAAATGTGCTGGAAATGGGAAGGGCACACCCTGTGCAAAGGGGGCAGGGATGTTACAGGGCCCCTAGCACTTGTGGGACTTGGAAAAGCAATTCCATTTGAGTGAGTTTATATCAGTCGATAAGGTTTGTATTCAGCTGACATTACAACAAACAAAAGGTGGAAGCACTGAAGAAGCTGTGGGGAGTTGTGGAAAGTTAAGAGACCTGCCTAAGGAAGGAGAAAGACAGCGTGGTGTGATGTGATGTAATGGCAAGAGAGGGGAAAGAAAACAAAAACAAAAGATGCAAGCCAAGACAGAAAAGGTTAAGTCAGAGCCCTGGCAGTCTAGCACTGTTACTGTGGCTTCTTTGGAGGGAGACAGCTGCCACTGACAGCACATAAACACTCCACAGCAGAGCAGCTTCAGAAAGCACAGCGGAGGTCATTCAGAAGTGCTCCACATCTCAGAAAGCCTTTTTTAATTTAGAAGAAAAAAAATCCAGAGTTTGATATGAATGTTTTTTCTTTGATTTGTTTTCCAGGTCTGCAGATAAAGACGACACAGTAAAGCCTGGAAAGCACATGTGAGTTCATCTTTTTTACAGAAGTCTTGAACAGCACAGCAAGCATCTCAGCCTTAGTGAGAGGACCATGCAGGTGTGCCACTCAAGGTGTATTTTAATAAGAAACATTGCACTCCTGGGCAGGGAAGTAATTAGGCTCACTTGACTTTTCTTTTTTAAAGAGAAATAAATTCCTCAGAAGCTGTAAGATTTTAGCCTGGTACAGAAGGAGCAATGAATAAACCATTCTCATGGAACGCCAACATAGGGCATGAGATCTCAGTATAAGAGGTCAAAGCCAAAGATCGTTTTAATGAAAACCCTTGACAACTAATGAAAATCTTTCACTGGTTCAAGAAGGACTTCAAAGTGGCAGAACTGTCACAGATGGAATAGCAGTCCCAGAAATAAGTTATTAGGTGAATACACCTAGGGAAAAAGGATATTCTGCTGAAGCAAGTACTGTATCCCATTGAAAGCTTTGGATATGTATCTCCATTTGGCACTACAGAATGTAATGCCATGCAGAGAAACTTCAATAAAGCATTGCAAGGGCATTGAAAAGCCTTGCCATATTAAGAAATAGTCTTGTTTATAATAAAAAGCTCTGACTGACATAATTTTTTACTCTTGTGACAGAGGTTGAAGATGTTAGCATCCCCGGCTGTCCTCCTCACCCACCAGCCAGAGGTTATTGCCCCTGCAGCAAGGGCAACAAAGATGACTGTGTGTCCTTTCCTCCCCAGCTCCATTTCAGGAACCAGCGCGCAGTGTAACCTGCTCATCTAAAGGGGCTGGCACTGCAGCACCGGCTGTGACCCGAAGCAGCTCAGGCACAAGCGCATGTCCTGATCTGCCAGCTCCGCCAAGAGGCAGCTTAAAGGGGTGATCAGAGACACGTGAATGATAACCTACTAAACGGCAAAATTCAGTAAGTACTTTGAGTCACAAACACTGAAGCTTTGCCGTCTTTTTGATTCTGCCACTGAAGTTGGCCACTTGCATTGTCTGTTCACTTGTGCCAATTTGAACCCCAGCTACCTCTGAAGACAGCTGCAGTATAACCTCATAACAACCATGTTAATATAGGGTCATGTGTGAACCAATTCGTCTGAGATAATATTCCCTGCTTCTCAATAAGCAATGTGACAAGTTAGTATAGAAAATGTTTTCCACTGCCTAAACTGAGTTAATTTAGACCTAGTTTGGACATTGTTTCACTGTTATCCAGACCTACCTGTCTTTCCTTGACGGAAAACAAATAAGAAAAAAACCCAACTGTCTCTGTGGATGAGAACAGCTTGTACATGTTAACAAGATACACAAAAGTACAGCCATGAAATGCAGATGGGGAAGATTCTCTTTAATCAGTGCACATAATTTGGCATGTCAGAAAGGGCCATTGTTGAGGTAATAGTCTTATTGAGGTCATTTGACTATTCCACAACCTTTTTTAAATATCTGATTTAGGGGTGTCCTGATGCAATGACAGCTTGGTTAATTATATCCTGCTTCTGTATGTTTTTGCTTCTTGCTTCACGGCCATGTTGAAAGCATCTTTAGTTGCCATCCCAAACTACTGCTGGTTTAGCTATGCATTATTAAACAATAATTAGGTGCTAACCTACAATTAGCTGTGTATCTGTGATGAAAAGACCAATTCTTAGATACAGTTTCTAAGGTGCTTCAGAAAGAAATTCTGTTAATGCCTGTTTTCATTACTGTTAGCATACATACACAGTGCTCCAGCAGGTGCCACATGGTCTATCCCAGAGGCTAAAGCCTTCAGTCAAGGACATCTGAAACCCACCCATTTCCCTTGCTACAGAACAAAGAATCACAGCTCTATCCAGCAAGATTTGGCTGAAGGGATTGCTTTAGACAACGCCCTCTACCTGGCACTATGTCAAAGGTACCAACTGAATTACGAGTTTCCCCAAATTACACACAAGTAGGAAAGCAAATTCTGTGTCTAGAACCAGGAATGGCTGAACTCCTGCATACAGTCTGATGCCAAAGAAGGTCAATCAAGTTAAAATTGGGTTCCTCATGCTGCCATGTGGGTTACAGCACAGATTTCACTGCTCTCTGCAAATGAAAATCATGCCAGATGCATTAAAATAGAGCAGAAATGGCACCTGGAACAACATGATCCAGTTAAATGAACAATCACTACAAGCAGAGATCAGAAAAAACAAAGTCCCGCTACAGACACTATACCAGTTATAGGACAGTCCATGTTTAACTTCTCTATACGTCTTCCAGGGTACATGTACAACTTCCAGTAACAAGTGCTTATGAGCACACCCGTCTTCAGTGATGCGAATTTTCTGTCATAGCATTGCTTGGTGTTTTCAGAAGGAACAGCCATTTTCACAAACACAGTCTCCCTTCTATTATTCTATAGTTTTTAGAACTGGCCACCAGATTTTCTTACATCAACGTTTTCAATAAAGAAAATTTGCTTCTAGGAACAGTAAGTATGGCCATTCATGGTCACTGATATCTTTGACAATTTTGAAACCAAAATTCATATTATGGTTTTTACCATGATTTTTATCTGCACATCTCAAAAAAGTTTAAAAAATTTATTTTCCAGACCCCACACTTTCATGCAAACAAAATTGAAAAATTAATCTATGAATGATAAAAAAATAATTAAACAAACCAAGCTATTAATTCAGTTTTACTTTTGCAAAATGAAAACCAGTCCTCCCCTTTTTCAGAAAGTACTATTTTTTTTCTTTTAAAAGGTCTTCCTGGACAGCAAAAGGGAAGAGAAATGACAGGGGTCTGGACTGATTTTATTTTTGAAGTCTTTGCCTTCTATGGATGAATTTGCACAAGACCGCTGAATAATGCCCTGACTTGCAACATGATGAAGTTATAATTCAGCCCTAATCTAAACCTCCATATAGTTCTACAGTAAAAGGTATCAGTCATATCAGTAAAATAGACTGATCGAAGGAGAGGATTTCTGGCTCAAAGAGATGCAATTAACAAGTGGAGTTCTGATTTCTAGGCTAAGTACATAGGTGTTTTGAGTTAAGAATTCACTATTTCTCCCCACATCCTTAGTCTGAATTTATGGACCATTGCAGGTGGATGGGCTCCTGAGCTGAAAAGCTCTCAGATGCCAAGGCAATACACGACAGGTACTGCAAATGCAACTTGCCAGATGGAGCTTATCTGTACCCATGGATAATACTAATCACTCTTCTTGTCTGTAACGTCCTATTGGAAGAAATGGGATACAACACTGCCTAACCACTGTCACCTTTCATTGCCACCACAGAAGTTGCCTCTCAGCTCTAGAAGGACAAAAAAGCAAGGGAAGAACAGCTAACAACAGAAGAAAAGTTAAAAAAAAAAAAATCCCCAAATCCTCCTGACCTTCAGCTACTGCTGTCATTAAATCAGGTTTGAACAGAAGAAAACCAGTCAGTAAATTCAAAGGGACCAAACCTGACAGAAGCAGAGGGACAGCCAGCCTGTGCCATTACCTCTCTCTGCCTCTAGAACAATCCTTGGTGTTGTAAACTGTTATTTACATCCTCTACCCTGTTCAATCTGTAGCTCTCTCAGGGAAGGTGATGACATTGCCCTCTTTTCACCCTATTTCTCCCAGCAGAAGCTCTGATGCCATTTAACTTTCCAATTCTCTGGCTGCTTTTGATGCCTAGTGTCCACCACTACAATAGTAAGCAGGAGAGCATAAATTCCTGCCAAGAGTTGCAGCAGAAGAGCTTCCCAAGTCCCACCAAAGAAAATCTGGCCTTGTGGAAGTGAGAGGGCAATTCAGACTCAGAATCTGATCCAGGGACCTAGCTGGAACTGTACAACAAACCATCATAAAAAGAGCAAGGCACAGACTGCAGGGCTGCAGCTCACTCCAATTGCTACAGCATTTGCTAAGGCCAAAGTGAACATTGCAGATCCTGGTCCTTAGCAATCCACAGCCAGGCTCTCCCCCCCCCCCCCTCCTCCCTTTCTA
>NW_008795405.1:4589806-4600045 GCF_000699145.1 Aptenodytes forsteri | reverse complement strand
GAACTCTGGACCCCGTGCTCCTCACCACCCCCCCCCCGGCCCCCCCCCCCCCCCCCCTTTCCAGTTCTTGCTAACTTCCTCCCTCCCTTCCCTCCAGGAATCACATGGAGAAGAAGTTAACACCATTCCCATGGATTCAGTTAAGAAAGGACAAAACAAACAACTTGCAAGCATCAGACATTAGCTGAGAGGCAGCCAGAGAGACACCAAGCCTTTTCACAGCAGATTGTAAGTGGTTCTTGCTTCTTGCCAGGGCAACAAATATTACAGCCAAGCAAGCAGAAATTTCTCTGCTGTGCCTGAGTCCATAAACAGAAGGACAACGTGTAATCAGCCATCTGAGCACCAAAGAATTATTCATCTTCAGGCAAGCAACAATACCTCACAATTAGTCAGATGTGGGGGAGGAAGAAGTCCTCTGCAGAAGAGGCTCCCACTGCAGTAGTTCTTTCTGAGGCATATACACGACACACAACCCTCCTTCTTCCTCCCATCTACCTATGCTTTCCACCCTGGCATTCTTCTTTATGTCTAGCAGCTGGAAATCCTACCTGACAGCTGATCCCCAGCACCCGCACACAGCTCTGTTACAGAGCAGGGCCAGCTGCCCTCCTGGCTCTGGAGGAAGCCCATAAGCTCTGCTGCATAGATCCTCCTCTGGCACTGTTAAAGCTGAATGCCTTCAGGGACTCCAGAGGAGCAGGCTGTACATTCTGACCTGCCTAGCATACCTACATTTCTAAATTTCATTCTCACAATTGTCTTTTCTCAAAGGGAAAACAAAATAAGGTGTAACCTCTTAATTACCATATCTTTAAGACTTTTTTCTTAAGATCCTAAGGAAACAAGACAATTGGAATCCATTCCTACTCACTCATAAGACAGGCTTCCTACTTAAATCTAAGTCATACCCATTCAAAGCATCCATTTCTGTTTTTACCACAGCACAGAGTAAATTTTCTGCTCTATGCTGTACACATCTGTAGGATCAAACTGGAACTACAGGGTCATAGTACCACTATGAAAGACCTAGGCCAAGGACCAGGCAGGAGGGAAAGGGAATACAACACCTGAGGAAATTTACAAGTATTACCCATACTACCAGAATAGTGCCTGTAAACGTGGCTGTGAGACAGACCAAGAAGGACCAGTGTATCCTTATTTGACTATACAGGGAAAGTAAAGAACTGTTTAGAGAGGTTTGTTGACAGTTGATGAGTGAATTGAGTAGGACTTAGAAAACAGTAGCTCCTGGTTCAGAACTTGTATTCAGCCTGCTACAGCCTCTTGGTTTTCTAGCTAAAACGCCACAACCCCAAAGCAGCTCAGCAGCTCACCTCATTCTGCAAAATGCCTGTGTTCCACTTGCTGTGGCCTGCCCCATTCATCTTCTTGCCATGAAATCTGCTCTCACCTCTCGCTTCCTGCTGTGTCAGTACATTAAATTCTTCTAACAGGAGGAAAATATATTAAAGGAATAATAATAACACTGATAACGATAGTCTAAGAAATACATATTTCTTTCTCCATACTTCCCCTCGTTCGATTAGTCTCCCAGCAAGAGCAGCATTAATCACTGGGGCAACAGATAAAAGATAAAGACCAATCTGAATTTTGCAGCGTGCTACTGAGTGTGTATGTGTGTGCTCAGGCAGAAGGGAGGGAGGCAGCAGGATAATCTGTCATTTGTATATTTATGCTGCTGGAGTCAGTCAGGACTGGTTCTCCATTGTTACCACAGATTAAAATCATTCATGTCCTTATGCTTTCATTGGAGGTCATCTGTCAGGAAAAAAAAAGGACATTATGACCAAGTTAAAGTCAAGCTATTTGTGCAAATCTCTGTGTATGGCTTGGGCACTGAGGCTATTGCTTGAATGTCAGAAGAACACAACATACAGTAGTTTTTTCTCCTTACCTGACCTGACTCTTTTTACACTAAGAATGAGTTTTACTGCTCCAAAACAGTTACTGGAAAAGAACTGTTGCAGGTGGGAGGAAGAGGTGCTTTTTAGATGATCTTAGTACAAGTATGTGAGAGTCCAGCTCCGCCTGACTTTGAACTGCTGTGGAAGAAGCCATGGGTCCTCAGATCTCACTGCCAGCAGTTCTACTGAATTGAGTCCCTGCCAGCTTGGCAAAAAAAAAAAAGACTTCCCTTTATCCCTGGGGAAGATGGAGTGTGGAACAAAGCAGAGATTAAAGAGTACAAGAGCGGTTACTAAGCCATATGGGTATGAGTTTCTCTCTTCTCCAAACCTCTGTCTATCCAAAATAGAGTTGCTAGAACCACCAGCCTACCACCTCTAGCCATGTCACTCTCCATCTTTAAATCTTGCTCTTTCCTTCCCATATCTATGAGATAGATGTATCTCGTCCTCTGGATCTTAGTTCCTTGTCTGCACCTGCTACCCTCTGTGGGTAGAGAAAGGATGAATACTTTCATACATTTAGCATTGGAGCATTCCCAGCATTTCCTACTCTCTGGTTCATGCCTCCTAATAAACTACTGTTATTCCCTGGAAGTGTCCTACCCACAAATCAATTTCCTTAGCCCACCCGATCTAAGACACAGCAAAATGGGCAACATAGCACCAGTGGAAAACTCTCAAAGCAATTATTAGAGAAGATGGTCCCTTCATGAGTCATTATACGGGTGAAAAGCCAACAGACCAAATTTTCTCCAAAAACACACTATAAGAAAGAAGGGGAGCGTTTGCATCCCATGCAATACCAAGAGAACTGAAATCCAATTCCTCACCCCTTTGGCTTTATTTTTCTGTTGAAATTTTGTGGAAACAAATTCTTATCTTTCAGAATATAATAGAAGTAATTTTGCAATCAAAATGAACAACATCCCACCTACTCATATGCCATCTAAGGGAGGAGAGAAAGGTTTGGTTGTTGTACAGCCTGTCTTACTAATCGCTACTTTTAAGAGCTGTACCGTGACAGACATATCTTGCAAAATCAGTGACAACTCATCCCACAGAAGAAAAAGAAACTAGCAGAAATCCTTCTGTTTCTGCTAGTTAACACCACCATCATTCTACAAAAAACCCAAGGCATTAATTAGATGGTTTCAGAAAGCGGGTCTGTCACAACAGCATGGATGTGTTTCTAATTTCTGCACATTCATTCAAATATGAGCTAGGAAAGGTAAGAGGTACATTCCCACCTCTCAGCCAGTATTGTTAAAAAAAAAAAAAAAACCAAACAAATAAAATGGAACTATATGCTGTGGCAGTATTTTGGCAATGTCTGCAGCTTCTAGGCATTTCCCTGAAGTATATAAATAGCAAGCACAGCAGATATGCTATAACAAAACATGAGCCAATCTTCCAACTATATTTGAGCTATAACCATTGATACTACTCCATTTATTTCTAAGCAGTTGCTTTTGCAGTATTGGACCTCTTCATCATACATTGTTGCTGCACAACCATCCTAGAACAACACACTTGTCCTATTCTTTCATTTGGCTTGTGATCAAATGTATGGTCAAGTATAGTAGCTTTAGTTCCTGAGTACTGTATTAATCAGATTTTGAAAATAATCTTCCACGTGACTTTCAAGAATCCTTTTTGGCAGGGCAAATGACATGTCTAAATACACAAAGGGATACTGTGCCCTGAAAAAAAAAGTCCATCCTGATGTTATTAAGGGTACTTTCCGAGAAACGTATGCCTGCCTGCCTGCCTGAAGAAGGTAGGTATCAGTTTACTACAGCTGTTATTATAGCTTCTTATCCTTTTATGACAGAAAAGGGCATGCTTTTTGGTCACCTAAAATCAAGCAAATATTTCAATAAGTTCTTGATCAAGATAAAAAAAATCATCAGAGTGCTGAAATTCTAGAAAAATGTTAGACCAGCCCTCCCTTAATATGCTGGGCCAAATCTTCATTTCCAAATTTCACAGTAGAACAGAACTGGGTACATGTGTCAAAAACACCAGCTGAGATTTTGCTGCAAGTCCCAAATGATTGTTCAGATCTGCAGATTAAAGGCAATGTAAACTCAACCCTTGTAGAAATGAATCAGCTAACTCAGGCCTTCTGTAAACTATTAGACTGAAGAAATAAAAAGACAATGCGGGTCCCAGCAGAACACACAGAGGAGTGGCTGAGGTGACTACTTGACAATGCTACTATATAAAAACAGGTTTTCCAAAGAATGAGTGTAAGCTGTATTTTGAGAAATCATACTATGCGTCAACTTGTGGCACTCAAGTTTGCCACACACATTCAATCAAATCCCTCCCCTGGAGTCACGAAAAAGTAGTCTCCATTTGGAGCCAACAATGGTTACTAAGTTAAATGTTCAAGTATCACTGGTGATAGTGTCAACAAATGACAGCATACACCAGCATATGCATGAGCTGTTTTACAAATACAATGTTCTTTATTACTGTAATTGTGCTTAGCAGACATACAAGGCTGAGCTTATTTCCATCATCAGTACTTGTCAGCACTTGGGAGCGTAGGCTGGAAAAATAATATTACAGTAAAATCACGTTCTCTTTTTGGTTGGGTGCTGAACTCCTGGTTCACTATGGCAATTCCAGAAGAGCAGCACACCTGTCTTCTGCAGAAAATGAATGAAATAATGAAAATATAGGATTATATTTTAGATTATATGAGCTTTACAGGTAATCTGAGTATCCTGAACGCTACATCAATAAATATAATTTAAACACACCACACCACTCCCCCATCTAATATTCAGTTAAAACTTGGAGAATATTTTTATCCCTTTCCCATACAGAACATTATCATATCACAGACATGTTTTTGGCTAGGTAGCTACTACATTACACACCAAAGATTCTGTGTGTCAGTGTGCACTAAATCTATTTCTATACTACATACTTGTGAAGTATTTAGAGGTCATTTGGTATTATTGAATTAATCACTCTGTAACCTACATGAACAGTAGTTTGCATGAAAATTTTTTATCCCACATTTGGATTCTTGCTTCCAAACTCTGCTTTCTTTCTCTGCCCAAACCACGTTACCATTTAATCATCGCAGAAGAGATGTGACAGTGAATAAGTAAATGCCACTTTGTGAATTTCACTGCAGCAATGCAACTTTACCATCTCACTCAACAGGACTGTAGTGCAGGAGAAAGGATTCCGCTCTGAAAGACGGTACAGGTTGGGGGCTTTGGTCTCTTTAAGAAAAAATAGTTGAGGAAGAAGCAGAAAAAGAGGGATGAGAGCCAGACTGCATAATTCTCAGCAGTACCAATGGGCCAATGAACTCAGTCCTTAAAGCAGAGACTCATCAAAAGCTCTTTTTTCAATAGAGCTTTGCAGTCTTGGGATGAAAATGTCACTAGTGACTTATAAGAAGCAAAAACTAAATTAAAGGCCAATTTCTTTCCCCCCCAAATTATTATCTATGAGTGTAAAAGAAAGTACCTAGGCAAGACCAAGGGTGAGACAATTTTATTTGTCTTAGCTGACAGTGAAAGTCTAATTAGACTGACAAATCTTCTGTGCTATTTTCCTTTGCGATATACATTGTAAGAAAGGATTTAGCCTGGAGCTGCACGTTATGGAAAGACATTAATCAAGATTATTGGACCCTCAATAGAAAACACAGTTAGAAGGCTGGAAAGCCTAATGGTTAAAATAAAAGGTTGGGAACCTTATTCTGACCCACGCCAATGGGCTGGACTCTCCATACGGATAATGAGCAGATCCCCCCTTCTATTCTTTAGAGAGAACATTCTGCATATTATATATCATACACTGTCATTCTATGGCTCTAAGATCATAGCTGAAAACATCCACAAGTAATTTATTCTCATCACCTCCAAGCTACTGTTTGAACAGTTTCACAAGTGTAATCATCCTCATCTCAGGAAGTTGAGGCATGCACTGGATATGTAACAGAGCACACAGTTTCTGGTTCCTCATGAAGAGCATAACCCCAAGTCCATCTGTCCTCCCAGAAGGGTTCTGATCTCTTTTTCACAGAAAACTGTCTGTGATTTTGGTCTTGGGACCCCAGCCATCCATGTCATAGGGCAGACATATTAGGGGCCTGCCCTAGGTCAGTGGGCCCTAGGGCCTCCAGAAGCTTATCTGGAGTAGTTCTCCTTAAGGACCCACGCACCAGCTGGAATCATAACTTGAATTCGCTGAACTGAATGTGTTTTGAGCAGAAGACTCGTGTATCACCATGCATGCTTTTCTAGACTAGCTATACTTAGTAATTAACTTCAAAGATACCTTTAGACAAATAATTTGAAAACTGAATGACCCAGCTGTGAGCTGGACAGAACGCACCACACGAGAGTCTCCTAAAAAGCTTTGAGCAGCAACTCACTAAATAAATTATGAGCATATAAGCAGCTGACATGGAAGCAGAAGCCAAGAGGATGAGTGTCACTTTAACTTGTTTTCACAGAAGTCTCCCAAACCCAGAAATCCCTGAACTACTTCACTAATAATTGAAGCTGTGCTTTAAATCAGGAAATAGGGACATGTGGGATTCCAGGACCTTTAACAATTGCTAATGAAGTAACCCTGCGAGAAACATGGCAGCCTTGCAAGAATACGATGTGGCACAGTACAGTGACTCTCCTCTAATAGCAGCCTGCACAGCATGCTACTGTACCACACACAAAAGCTAACGGCTTGTCTTTGAGGCCTTTGTAGGGTAACGTGGCAAAGCAGAAGTCCCAGAGAGGATATTATTATGACAGCAGAGTCTGGTGTGTCAGGGCCCTGAGACCGGCAGCAAGAATTTAGTACAACACATATCACTTTTGAACAGACCATACTTAAATCCAGAACAAAACCACGTGTGAGAAAGTCAAATCAATGTTTCTACTCAGGAGCAGCAGAGCACAAGCACCGTTTGCAACTCACTGAAACAAACACAAATCAAAACTCCTTTTTCTCCCTTGTTGTCGGTTAACAGAAAAAGGTCAGCTCTTGTTATCTTCCTTCAAGGCCTCTCTGAAGGATATTTGAATCACAGAAACGTTCCTATCAGTATAGCATACAGTCATACATCTCAACTGTTTCTCACTCAAATCCTGCCTGTTCTCCGCTGAGCTGAGTTTCACTGCCTTGCAGAAATGTTATTACAAATTTTAAAACAAAATGAAGTTACAGACATTTTAAATGCTAATAACATTGCCACTGGCTATTTCCAGTAAGGTTTTTCTCTCAATTCCCTTTGTCTTGGTTGTTTGTCCAAGACTATATCCCATGTTTGGGATCTTCACAAATTGAAAAGCATGTCATTGGTTTGTGCATATACTGTGTATTTTTAAAGCACTTAATTTTCCCAGCTGTTTTAGTGTAACTGTGCTCTAAAATACTTCTGGCAGTACTCAGACTACCTAACTGCAGGAGGTATCTTGGTGTACGTTACAAACAGAAGAAATCTTTGCAGTTGTCATGCTCTTCTGTACTTCCTTAACAAGTGATGTGTAAATCTAAATCCTACTGAAATTCCCCTGGATTTTGTATCACTTTGGGATTACAGACTTGATATTCTACACAAGCTTTATATGCATTTCAAAAAGGAGACGTTTTAGTTACTTACATATGAAAATGAGTAGTACAAATAACACAGATACTTTTAATACAGTGAGAATAATAATTCTTTATCCCAATTCTTGCTATTTTGCATTAGATGCTTTACTTCTACTTGTATCATGCTTGGTATTTCTACAATGGTCCAGAACCCTTCTATGCTAAGTAGTGTACATGTGCAGAATAAAAAGTACATTTTGAACCCAAGGAGTCTGCAATCTAAACATAAAACAAGATATCACACGTGGATACAGAAAAATGCATAATAAAACAAAAAATGTGACAATATTGATAGGCTTGATAAACAGCTGCCTTAGACCATCATCAGCCTCTGACAACTTTTTGGCACACATCGTGATGAAAAGAGGGTTTCAATGGGATTGGAAAAATAACCTGCTGTTGCCTTGTGGATGGTACCAGGAAACAGAAAGATTCTTATGATGAAATCTAAGAAGTGAGCAAAAAAAATGCTTGAATTGTGCTGATCAGAAGAGGCTAAACTGTGAATGGCCTTGAAAGTGAAGAAAAATTGTTTATTTCTGAGCAGAAAAGAGAAGAGAAAGCTGGAGCAAGGTAATAACTAACTGTATTTGTACCACTCATAGCCTCAGGTAGCTATATTTTACGTTCCCCAAAGAACAAACTTGTTCTATTAGATTTTTCTACCACTTAGATCTAAAATTGTAAGCAGGCTTGACAATGGTGATGTCAAACACAAGCGAGGCAAAATAACCATTAGGCATCTGAAAACCACAGCTGGAGATACTGCCCAACCAGAAAAAGACAATTTCTTCTCAATTTCACCGCACAAATAACGCAACTTAAGCTGACAGAATCAAATTCTACCAAGAGTAAGGAAGAAAGGTGAGCCATCTGTGCTGCGACAGCAATAAAATGGCCTGATATTGAAATGCAGAAAGTTGTAATGGAGGTACATATTGACCTTTATCTTTCTTTCAGTGGGTAGCATGAAGTGTCAAAGAGTTATTGCTTTAATATCAGCTGAGATGAGGCCATTTGTTGTGGTGCATGTGTATCCAGGAAATCACTGCTCTAACCATGTTTTTAGAAGCACTTTGACACTTTATTAAATCTTCTTGATGCTCTTTCAGCACACAGTGGTCTCTACAGGCTGAGTGAACTGCCATGTAGGTTAGTCAGGAAGCTTTCTGGAAGAGTTCCTCTTCAAGTAAGCCAGGGTCACTTCCAGCTTGACCCAGCCCTCAAAGGTCCAGTGCTACTCTCTGTTACATTCCTATAGCTAAACACAGTTCTTTTCTATAATATAAATTACAGAAAATCTCCAATAAACTAACAAAAGCAGGATCAGGACCACAGACTTCATTCTTCTGGAGATGTAATCGTTCAAAGATTTTCTCTAAAATTAGAGCTAGCCATTAAGGAGAAGGAACTGTAATTCTTTCAAAGTTTACGACAAACAGTGACCAAACCTGGGGTAATTTTCCCTCATTTAGCTGAGACTTTATAAATCACCTGTTGGGTGTTCGAGGCTAATAACTCAATTAATCCCAGTCCTGCTGCCAACTGGATGTACAGAGTACCAAAGGGGGCAATGTTAAACCTTGGTTTGGAATTAATTACTCTAATAGTTGTAAATTCCACTGCAGCCAGAGGTACCTCACAGAATCACAGGATGGTTGTGGTTGGAAGGGACCTCTGGAGGTCATCTGGTCCACCTCCCCTGCTCAAGCAGGGTCACCCGGAGCCAGTTGCCCAGGACCATGTGCAGATGGCTTTTGAATATTTACAAGCATGGACACTCCACAACCTCTCTGGGCAACCTGCACCAATGCTCAGTCACCCTAACAGTAAAAGAGTGTTTCCTGATGTTTAGAGGGAAACTCTTGTGTTTCAGTTTGTGTCCATTGCCTCTGGTCCTGTCACTGGGCACCACTGTCGTCTTTACACCCTCCATTCAGGTATTTATGTACACTGATAAGATCCCCCCTGAGCCTTCTCTTCTCCAGGCTGAACAGTCCTAGCTGTCTCAGCCTTTTCTCATAGGAGAGATGCTCCAGTCCCTTAACCGTCTGAGAGGCCCTTTGCTGGACTCTCTCCAGTAGTTCCATCTCTCTTTTGTACTGAGGAGCCCAGAACTGGACACAATACTCCAGGTGTGGCCTGACCTCCTACGCAATTAAGAGGACAATTTTTGTGTTTTCTTATCCTAAGTGACCAGGACTAGATAAAAAATAAAGAGAATGGTCATATATATACAAACACAATCAATAACTGATTAAACTTTCTGAAGCAGTTAGAAAGCAAGCATGCAACTTGTATGATTACAGGTTTCAAAGTCCTTGATTTCATTAAGGTCTTCCGTCCCAAGCAGCAGCAATTGTTTCAGGGAAGCAGATGGAATAATTTAATATTTTTCTCCAACTAGACAACAATATACCTTTCTCTGGAGGTTTAATAAAGGCACACTCTGATTGATAATCATTCTCCAGTGACTCAGCCAGTGTATGCTGGTGTCAATGAAAGTATGTCAATTTCTACAGGATGAGGTTCTGATGTAAATAAAGATTTTAAAACAAATGTTTCATCCTAGTTGATAACATGATAGTATGCCACTGAAATAAATAATTTTCAAAATCTGGTCCACTGCTCAGATTGGTTATTTGCATGATTCTTTTCTTTGCACAGACAAGGAGAGCCAATT